>NC_133125.1:83030868-83344158 GCF_048418815.1 Hemitrygon akajei | reverse complement strand
CTTAGTAATAGCAACTACACTCATTTCTGCTCCCTGACACTCTTGAATTTCTGACATACTGCTAGTGTCTTCCATACAGACGCAAAATACTTATTCAGTTTGTCCACTATTTATTTGTCCCACAATACTACCTTTCCAGCATCATGTTCCAGTGGTCCAATATCCACTCTCTCCTCTCTTTTACTCTATATATAGATGAAAAATCTTTTGGAACCTATTGTCTAGCTTATCTTGATATTTCATCTTTTATCTCCCAATTTTATTTTTAGTTGCTTTCTGTTGGTATTTATTCCCAATCCTCTAACTTCCCGCTAATTTGTTCTATATTATATGCCTTCTCTTTTAAGAAACAACCAGTAACACAGGACTGATCATAAGGTATGGGGCCAGAGTGGCATAGTCTTGAGCCAAGATGATCTAGTGCAAATACAACACAGGCATCTACCCCACAATGTAGAAAATGGGCCACAATGTGAATTGGTCCAGGGGTAAGGTAAGGGTGTCTGTGTTGCACATCAGGGCATCAGTTGAATATGTACATTTTGACACTAAAAACTCATGTAGGAATTGGGTATTGAGGAAACAAAAAAAAATTCCAAAAGTTGCAGAATGGAAAAGAATTTTGATTGTTAGAAGTTTATCACCACATCATCGCAGGATTTCTGCCAGTGTCCAACCACCTTCACCTTCTTCATCAATGACTTTTCTTCAATCATTAGATCAGATGTCTGCTGATGATTATGTAACGTTCAGTTCCATTGACACCTTCTCAGTGATGAAGCATCTAAGTCTGCATGTAGCAAGACTTAGACAAGAGTGAAGCATAGGCTGATGGGGTGGTGGGGGAGGCAATATTTGTGAGGCACAAGCGCCATCGCTGATATGAAAGTCTAATAATCCAGCTTTGAGATTTGATGGTATTATATTTGCCACATTCCCCACAAGAGAGGGGGTGGCATGGTGGCATAGCCATTAGCGCTATCATTTTACAGTGCCATTGATTACCAATCACGGTTCAATACCCACCGCTGGCTGTAAGGAGTACATGAACCTTGTAGCAGCATGAGTTTTCTCCAGATGCTCTTGTTTCCTCCAGCACTCCAAAGATGTATGGTTAGGGTTAGGGTTAGTGAGTTGTGGGCATGCTATGCTGGCAACACTGCAGGCTGCCCCCAGCACAATCTTTGGGTTGCATTGGTCATTGATGCAAAGTGACACATTTCATTAAGTACAAGAGAAAATTTGCAGATACTCAAAATCCAAGCAACACACACAAAATGCTGAAGGAACTCAGCAGGCCAGGCAGCGTCTATGGAAAAGTCGACGTTTCAGGCTGAGACTCTTCCTCAGGACTGGAAAAAAAGATGAGGAGTCAGAGTAAGAAGGTGGGAGGGGGAGGGGAGGAAGAAGCACAAGGTGATAGGGAAACCAATGGGGGGGGGGGGGGTTGTGGAGTAAAGAATTGGGAAGTTGATTGGTGAAAGAAATACAGGGCTGGAAAAGGGGGAATCTGATAGGAGAGGACAGAAGGCCATAGAAGAAAGAAAAGCGGGAGGAGAACCAGAGTGAGGTGATGGGTAGGTAAGGAGATACGGTGAGAGAAGGAAATGGGAATGGGGAATGGAGAAGGGAAAGGGGGCAATACTGGAAGTTCGAGAAATCAATGTTCATGTCATTAGGTTGGAGGCTACGAAGACAAAATATAAGGTGAGTGACCTCATCGTGACAGTAGAGGAGGCCATAGACTGACATGTCAGAATAGGAATGAGAAGTGGAAATAAAATGAGTGGCTACTGAGAGATCTGCTTTTTCTGGCAGATGGAGTGTAGGTGCTCAGTGAAGCGGTCTCCCAATCTATGTGGGCTTTCACCAAGGCCACACCAGGAGCACCATTACAATAGATGAACACAACAGACTCACAGGTGAAATGTCACCTCACCTGGAAGGACTGTTCTAATGTAAATGTGAAAAACAAAGATAATCTTTAAATATGTGTCAGTACCACTGACCAAAGATAAAAGCAGCTGCATAGATATGAAGGCCAGTCAGGATAATGGTGATTTAACACCTCCTGCTGGCTGATGGCGTAGTGGCATCATTGCTGGACTTCGGGGCAAGAGTTCAAATCTAGCTGGCTCCTTTGCACGTTCTCCATCCATGCTGGGTTAAGAGCTGGTGATCCCTTAAAAAAAATTCACCCGGCAGAAGGCAAATGGAAAACCACTGCTGTAACTTGCCACAGGCGTGACTTCCTAATATGGAAATCGTCCACCAACTGGAAATTCCAGATGCGACCTGACGACGACATTGCAAAGACTTACAAGTAAGAAGTACGATGGAACACTCTCCAATTGGCTGGATGAAGGCAGATCCAACAGCACAAAAAGGTTTCCTGCAGAGAGAACAACCATTGGATTTGCTCTCTAACCACCATAAATATTCAGTCTCCCTACCACTGGTTGCAGAATGAATCAACTACACAGTGCACTGCAGATTATTGGGCTGCTGCACCTGCTCTTCCGCAATGTCTGAACATTTCCCTTCCTGACTTGGATCTAAATCCTGGAACCCTCCCCAGCTGTGCTGTGGGAGTATTTCACAAGCCAAGGACCCTCTACAATTTTTTCTCCCATATTTGGATGCTACATAGATTCATTTCTGTAAAATATTTAATTTATCTACTATATAGAAAGGCCATTTAAGCAAGATTTAAGCAAGGGCTCATCGACAGCTTCAAGGAGAGATCAAGATGTGCAATAAAATTTCATCATGTTGTCCTTGCCCAGATCTCAAAAAGGAATGAGCAAATAAACCTACAGTGCAGATGTGTTCAATATTTTACAAAAAAAATTAATGCAAACAACCCTTTACAGATTTTCAAGGTGGGAGCTCAATGTTGTAGAGAATCCTTAGCCTCTAGTATCAACACTTGTCCTTCTGAATGAAAAAAAAACAACTTTCAGAAATAACCACTGAGCCACTCACATCTACAGTGGTTAAATGTAAAAGGGCATTTGAGATCAAACCATGTTTTCCTTTAATGAAATGGCTTAGAACGATGCTTGGAAAACAAAGAGCTGAATGGAGATTAAGTAAATATCATAGATCTGAATGCCTGGAGACTTATTTAAAAATTAAATGAAAATGACAAAAATAAACAGATTTTAAATTTTCAAATCCAAAACCAAGCAGAAAAGGTGATAATTTTTGCATCAACTGATATACTTGGAAAATATATGATTATATGCCTTTCAGGAAGATGGGTTAAATGTCGCAATGTTTACCAGATTTGTATTGGGAAGATCGGGTAAACTATAAAATCATTCAGTCTGACAAGAAAGGAGACCATTCAGCTATCAAGTTCATGCCATCTACATGCAGAGTAGTCTGTTTAGTCCCTTTCCAAATACTTTCCACATTCATCCTTCATGAAAACATTTCTTTTCCGAAGGCACTGATAAATTCTGTTTCCACCTCCTTTACAACCAGTGAGTTTCAGATCGTAAACATTATGAAAGGATTTGTGGAGGCAGTAGAGATTGGGTTTGCACTTGGGAGAGGTGGAGGGGGTGAAAGGACTGTAGAGAAATAAACATAAGCTTTTCAGCCCTGTAAGCAAGTTCACTAACTGGAGAGTGCAAGGAGATTCACCAGGGTGCTACCTGGATTTGTAAGTATTGATTATAAAGAGAGGCTGGACTAACTTGGGTTATTTTCTCTGGACCATTGGAGGTGGAGAAAACACCTGAGAGAAGTTTATAAACATAGGAGACACATAGATAAGGAAGATAGTCAGAGTCTCTTTCCTGGGCTATGAATGTCAGATACTAAAGGCAAGAGGCTGAAAATTTCAGACAAATGTATGGTACAAGTGTTTTTATTTGTACAAGGAGAGTGTAAGTGCATGGAACATGCTGCCAGGGATGGTGGTGTTTAAGAGATAGTTATAGACACATGAACATGGAGAGAATGTGGATGTTGGATGTGTTCAGCAGATGGGAATGGTTTCATTTGGTACCATGGTCAGCATGGACACCTTGAACTGAAGAGCTTCTTTCTGAGCTGTTCTATTCTATGTTAATTACATTAAAATTAATCTGTACATCAATTCCAATTGCTCATTCATGCTCCATATTACTTTGTAACACATTCCTTTCGTATCACTTTCTAAAGTGCAGTAAATGTTTGGTGATGTCCATACACGGCAAATGAATGCGTGGCCAGCAACTAATTTTGGGCCAGGATTTTGAGAGGAGAATATTGGCCAGCATACTACAACTGCTCACTTTTGCTCAAAATTCCCCACTTCAGTCAGACGGGGCTTCTCTTTAGCATCACATCCAAATAACAACACTTATGTCTGGATTAAGTGGTTAGGTCTCCAGAGAGTTTTAAACAGAAGGCTTCCAACAAAGCATAAATAAAGAATATTTGCAAAAAATGGACAAAGATTTAACTTGCCTGTAAATACTCCTGCAAGTTAATTTATTGAGATTACAGTTTGATAAAGAGTGATTTATAAAAAGGAATCTATACTTCATGGGATATGGCTTCAAGCTCAGACACATAAAGTGATACCAGAGGAGTTCCTAGATCCACCTGGATGTAAAAGACATCACAACAGGGTCAGCATAAGCATTCTACATGCAAATGGTGAAAATATTTTGACGGCTCACCACTGAATGAGCCAGCTGTCAAAACTTTAAAATAACTGGATATTTTTTGTGAATGCCTGTCACAAACATTCAAAATAAAAATGAATTATATATTTAGAACATAGAACAGTAGGCACTTCAGTCTATGATGTTGTACTGACTTTTTAACCTACTCCTCTATCAATTTTAACCTTCCCTCCCACATAGTAATCTGTTTTTTTTCATCCATGTGCCTATCTAAAATTCTCTTAAATATCCCCATTATATCTGCCTCTAACACCACCCCTGGCAGGGCATTCCACGCATTTACCAGTGTAAAAAAAAAACTTCATCTGACGTCTCCCCTATGTTTTTCCCCAAATACCTTAAAATTACTCCCCGTCGTATTGGCCATTTCTGCTCTTGGGAAAAGGTGATGGCTAGGCACTCTATGCCATCCATCATCTTATACTCCTCTATATTTAAATGTTAACCATTAATAATAAATTAAGCTTGTAAAGCTAGTTAAGTGTACTCAGTGTATAAAGCCAACCTTTTTCCTTTCCATACCAGTGAAAGGCGTATAACTTCTTGCATCAGATTTAATCTAAAGTATGGTTAGTAGGTGGATTACCCAAAGCAGTCATTGGGTAACTGGAAAGTATGAGGCATCACTGTACAAGATCCATGAATTTTGCAAATACCTGCTGGTATTTATTTACTTACACATATTTCATTCCATATATGTTCTTTAACCTTGAAGTTTATTTTTATATATTTTTTATTTTAATTATTGTTGAACGGTGTTGTTTTTTGGTTGCATGTCACACCAATACACTACAGCTAACTCCTAATACTTGTACACAGCAAAGGAAGTTGATCCTTGATAAAATAGTTGGTAAAATGCCAGCGAGTTCTTTCAGGAAAGTCTGCATACATGCACGCTTGCAGAGTCCAGAGCTGCCTAATGTAACATGGGGAATGCTACACAAAATGCTGGCATTTAACAGACATATCTGGTCTTTAGAATGCAAATTGATTATGTGCATTATCTTTTTTTACTGCTGTTATAACTGGCAAATGAATTTATATAAATGCATTAACATATGTATTAAGATGACAGAATATGAAAATTAATACAAATACACTTCAACGCTTTTTCCCCATGAAGTGACTTACTGATTTTATAATGTGGAATGCCAGAGTTGCTGGGAGCTTTAACCTATTAGCAGCTTATACATTACAGCTTAGATGTACTGGAGTAAGACAGATCTGGCGAATTCCATTAGTATAAAATGCAATTCCAATCTTTTATACATTCTTAATTACCAGCTGAAATGAGAGTGGTGAAGAAGGGTACTGTATAATGTTGCTCTAAATGGAACTTGGCTATGTTTATAGAGAATAATCTTTTCTTTTTTCTTTCCCTTCCAACATTCCATGCCATTATCGTCTCTCAGAGTAATTAATCATTGAAGTGTTGCAGTATTTACTTATAAGTTTGGTACGTCAATTTTAACACTTGCAGAAAGTCCCAGTGTGCACTAGGAGAGAAATGGCGAGATGAAACATGTCCAGGTCTCACTGTCAAGCCAGTGCATTCTCAACAATTGTCAAGACATAATTTATTTTCTGCATCTAAACTCCTTGTTAGTTAAACCAAAATGCAGTAATAACAAAGAAGGCATTAGTTCAGAGATATTTACAAAGGGCATTATCTCCATGAGAAATTGAACATTGAAATCTATTGAATATTGAAAGGCCTAGACGGAGTGGACATAGAGAGGATGTTTACTATAGGGTGTGAGTCTAGAACCAAAGGGCACAGCCTCAGAATAGAAGGATGTCCATTTAGAATTGAGATGAGGAGAAATTTCTTTAGCCAAAGGGTGGTGAATCTGTTGAATTCATTGGCACAGATGTCTATGGAGGCTAAGACATAGGATATGTTTAAATTAAAGGTTGATAAGTTCTTGATTAGTAAGGACATCAAAGGTTATGGTGAAAAGACAGGAGAATGGGGTTGAGAGGTATAATAAATTGGCCATGGTAGAATGGCATAGCAATAGCAATGTGCTGAATGGCCCAATTCTTGCACCTATATCTTATGGTCTTATACAATATATGGGGTGATTGGTTTTAAACGCTTCACAAGGTTTTAAACCTGTATACTTCCTTGAAATATTTAAATACTGCATTGAGATGAAAGGACTTGAACACATAGGCCTGTTTTCCACCATCTGCAGTAGCTACCGCAGTCACCCTACCCTAATTTACCCATGTCAGATGTGGAAAGTCAAGTTCTCTACATCCAGGTCTACAGTTATATGGTCTCAGCAATGGTAAAGCCTTCAGTGCATTGGTGTAGAGGACATATATGAATACATCCTTAAAAACAGACAGAGTTTAAAAAAAAAGGCTCCCTGCTTTACCATCTGTTTAAACTGGGAGGGATCTTAACAGTACTGTAATTATCTGAAAATGTCTTAGACACAGCATTGATCAAAATTGAAGGAAATAATTGAAAACAAAAGGAAGTTAAAATGTGAAAAGATTGTTAATTAAAAAGGAATTAAAATAAATTAAGCAAAGGAAAATAATTTATAAAGACTTAACTTAGCTTCCCCTTTATCTCCTAATGCACAACCCTAAATCCCCTTTGAAATCAATGAGTATTTGATTGGATGTATTTAGGACTGTTAGAATGGCAATCAATGAGTGATATCCCAGTGCTGGATACAAGATAAATTTCTCCAGTATAACACTGGGGTATTCATGGGGATTAGTAGCTGAATTTCATCCTGCTTATTATGTTACACAGAGCAAAACTACGGCAGATTCTAAAACTGTTAAACAAAATCAGAACAGTACTGATTCTGCTTCAGTACCTCTCAGGGATCCAGCTTATAACATTGTTTCACTTTATTTATTGAGATATAGCGCATAACAGACCCTTCGACCATGCCGTCCAGCAACCAACAACACTACCCCCTTCCCCCAGCCGATTAACCCTAGCCTATCACAGGACAACTTACAATGACCAATTAATCTACTAACTGGTACACCTTTGGACTGTGGGACGACAACAAAGCACCTAGAGAAAACCCACACATTTCACAGGGAGGATGTACAGTACAGACTCTTACAGATGACATTAGAATTGATCCCGAATGACACTCTGAGCTGTAATAGCGTTGCGCTAACCGCAACCCTACTGTGGTGCCCGTTCTCCGTTCTCCACATAAAATCTCCCTCATTATTGCAAGTTTAATATCCTCCATCAACCAGGGCAGTCATGCAGATCAGTAGAAGATTGTTTTGTTTCTTCTCTTGAAATGAAAAAATGCTTAAGAATGGGAATTTGAAGTAATTTTATTCAGAAAGCTGAATGTTGCCGTCCTTGCACTTTCTCTGTAGCTGTAACATTATATTCTGCATTCTATTTTCTTTTTACTACATTCATGCACTTTTGAATGCAGACAATAGTATCAAGGACTTCTCCCACCCTGGATGTTCTCCCAATAAGCAGAGGGCATAAACGCTTATACATATGCACTACCAGGCATAAGGATATCTTCTGTCCTGCATTTACCAGGCTTTTGAATGCACAGTCACATTCCTAAAGATGAATTCTTAATCTCCCTGACCACCTCATCATACCTCAGACACTTAGTTTGTTCACCTGCACTGTACTCTCTGTGCAGCTGCAACACTATATTCTGCATTCTGTATTTTTCTATCATTACCTTAATGTACTTATGTGTGACATAATCTCCCTCGATGGCATGCAAAAGCTTTTTACTGTAATTACTGTAGGTGCATGTGACAATAATATACAAATACAAATTCCAATGTTGCCATGGTAACGTAGCAGTTAGTGTGACACTACTACAGCTCAGGGGTTCCGAGTTCACAGTTCAATTCTGACATCATCTGTAAGGAGTTTTTACATCTTCCCGGTGACTGCATGGGTTTTCACCGGGTGCTCCCAAAGTCAAAAGATGTACCAGTTAGTAAGTTGTTCATTATAAATTGTCCCATGATTAAGCTAGTGTTAAATTGGGGGTTGCTGGGCAGTGCTGCACAAAGGGCTGGAAGGGCCTATTCCACTCTGTATGTCAATTAATCAATCAATCAATAATGGCAAGTTCTGGCTTTGACTGTAAAGATGATTGCTGAGAAATTCTATTTTTTTAAAAATTTCTAATTCACTCCTAAAGGTACTAGCTTCACATGACCAGTGGCTTGTCATCATTCCCAAGTCCAGCCAAGATTGCGGTAATCGAGGTATGAGGGGAGTTGTGAAAGATGAATGTCTACTCTTTACTTTGGCATCACTGTGGCCTTTTGGTCCACATTCTTCATTGTAGGCATTTCTTGTACAATACTTGACATAGCATTTCATTTCAATATAGGATGGTTTTTATTTACTTTTCATTTTATTTATTGATTTAGTGATAAAGCACAGAAATGACCCTTCTGGCCCAAAGAGCCACATTGCCCAGAAAACCAATTTAGCAATTTACAATTTACAATGACCAGTTAATCTACTAACCAATGCATCTTTGGACTGTGGGAGGAAACACACAAGCTCAGAGGAATGATGTAGAAACTTCTTACAGATGGCTTTGGAATTGAACTCCAAACTCTGATGCCCCAGGTTATAATAGTGTTCCACGATCTACTAACAGAAACCTTTCCTTTATGTAGGAGAACTTTGGAATTGGATTCACCATCTCTTTGCTGTGGGAGCTGCTTGGGGTATCTACTGTACATTACTGGTTTAGGTATTCTTGGTTAGGGTGTCAAAGCCCCCAGGATTAAGAAGAAACATCTCGTCAGCAACATCTTGTTTTCTTCTGTGAATTGGAGAAAACAATTAGAGCTAGGAATTATCTTCTGGTCAAAATGCAAAATGCAACGTACTCTGCCTTCAAGATACATTTCATTAAAAGCAATGGAGTGAGGAAGAGTTTACAGCAAAATACAAAATATAGCATGTTTAACAGTACATCCTCCAAGAGGACCACAACTTTATCATAGTTTGGAGGTTTGTGTGCCTCAATAACTCAGAGACCTATGCTGGCTGGAGTTCAGGGCCTATGCTTTGGCTCCTGATAGGGTTACCCATGCCAAACAGGTCAAAGGGTAGAAGCCAGACTAAGCATGGTCCACCAGTCCTCCATGTTTGGGGCTTCAGTACAGGGCTAACAACCATGACTGGTAAAACAAAATTGTTATAGAATCCTTCTATATCTGTGTGCAATAGTATTCCTCTATCTCCACCCTGGATTTGCATGGTTGATAGTAGTGAAAACCGAGGGGAAGCCATTGGCATGATGAAGAAAGCCTTGAACACCGCCAGAAGATGCCCAAGGACAGAGGTGGAGACCCTAGTGTAACAGGCAAGAAATAAGTATTATTACATACTTCAAATGACGAGGAAAACTGATTCAACAGTTGACTACCAATTGCACAAGTTCTGATTCCCCATCACTCAGAAAACCTTTAATGAACCATTATTTTATTCTTACAAGCATTAAAAGAAAGTTTATTAGAATTATTCCAAAATAGAGGAAAAAATGTTACAAGTTTCCTTGTAGGAATGAACTGACTGTATTCACAAATAAAATTCACACTGATTAATTCAGTCTGAGGGTGTGGTGGGTTTATAGGTGAGGCAGCCATCATGGAGGCATTTTTTAAACTAAAGTAAACCTGTATTTCCCCAGTACTTTTCATATCCCTTCAAGGAAGTTGTAAAGATTTTACAGTCAATGGAGTACTTTCGAACTGCTGTCACCTTACACTCAACAAGCTCTCAATTACAGCCACAGACAGATTTTATTTTGAAATACATGATGCTGAGGGATAATACTTGGCAAGAACATGAACAAAGATTTGCAGTTTGCAGAAAGGTGATTTGCTTTCGATGGGTTTGAAGTTCCTTGATCATTTGCATTCTGGCTACTTTTTCAGTATAACTTTGTGGAAACTTTAAGGCAAAAAAACTGGAAGCACTCCAACAGATCTGATTAAAAGTGTGGCTGCCCTGCCACCGTACATTTCAAGCTGATGGATTTTCATCTGAAAAACCAACATTTAGTTCTTAATCTGATGAAAAGCCATCAACGTGAAACCAAATCAGAATAACAAAGGTTTAGAGCTCTCCTTTTGCAAAATCTTACTGTGGGGAAGAAAGGATTTTGACCCATTATGTATAAACTGTAGATGTAATAATGTTTTATATTCTGAGGTCATAAGGGAAGAAATTTGGTTTTGGTTGCAATAGTAAAAGGTACGTGTAAAATCCAAGTTTTGTTTGCTTTCCACACATCCAGCTTCAAAGAAATAAATATGTCCAGCACAGATGGCAGACACATGGTCTGGAGACCCCAGTGCCAAAGAATGGAAAAGTCTACAAAGAGTGGTGGATACAGCCTACCATCATAGGCAAAGCCCTCCCCACCACTGAGCACATCCACAAGAAAGCAAAATCCATCATCAAAAACCCCACCATCCAGGCCAAGCTCTCTTCTCACTGCTGCCACTGGGAAGGAGTTACAGAAACCTTTGGTCCCACATCACCAAGTTCAGGAACAGTTATTACCTTTCAGCCACCAGGTTCCTGAACCAGTGTAGATAACACCACTCACCTCAATACTGAACTGATAACTGAACACCACCTATAGTTTCATTTAGGTATATATTTATTTATTTGTACTTGTACAATACTGTATGTCATCCTTTGCTCATTGTTTTTGTCAGTCTTTGTGTGTGTGTGTGTGTGTGTGTGTGTGTGTGTGTGTGTGTGTGTGTGTGTGTGTGAGTGTGTGTGTGTGTGTGTGTGTGTGGGTGTGTGTGTGGGTGTGTGTGTGTGTGTGTGTGGGTGTGTGTGTGGGTGTGTGTGTGTGTGTGTGTGTGGGTGTGTGTGTGTGTGTGTGTGTGTGGGTGGGTGGGTGGGTGTGATTTTCATTGATTCTATTGTATTTCTCTGTTCTAATATGAATGCCTGCAAGAGAATGAATCTCAAGGTAGTATACCATGACAGAACTGTACGTTGATAATAACTTTACATTGAACTTGGTTGTGATTGTTGACTCTGGACTATGCTCAATATAATCTGCTACAGTGTTATGCAGAAAAGCAGAAAAGCATGCATTTTAAAAGGTGATTTTTTGACCATGGGCAAAGTATCCTGTTTAAAACAAAAACAACTGCATTTCTGGCTATGTTCCAATTATCTTCATATAATTTGCAATCTGTTATTTTGGTAGTTTATTATTACATAGAAAATTGAAATTCAAGGTTGAGTTTATTGTCATATGCACAAGTGCAATGAGGAACCTGCTTGCAGCAACAAGAAATGTCGCCAAAGAATGTCGCCATTGACTCTTACCGATTTTTATCAATGCAGCATAGAAAGCATTTTGTCTGGATGCATAACAGCTCAGTACAACAACTACTCTGCAAGTGACTCCAAGACACTGCAGAGAGTTGTGGACACAGCTCAGACATCACATAAACCAGCCTCCCCTCCATGGACTCTGTCTATGCTTTTTGTTGCCAGTATAATAAAAGACACCACCCACCCCAAATGTTCTCTCTTCTCCCCTGTCCCCACTCACATACAGGAAGAGTCACAATTAAAACCAAAATAAAGTTCATCGTAGTGCAAGGGGTCAAGGTTGTCAAAGTGTTGTTATACTGAAGTAATGATTAGGTTATTACAGGTTGATTGAAGAACCAAATGGTTGAAGGAAGAGTTGTTCTTGAACCCAGTGATGTTCTCTCTCATTTGCCCATTTGAGTTTGCTACGACTCACTAACAGCAGGGGTAAGTAGCTATAAAACCAGCTGTGGTGCAACAAGGAGAATATAGACTGAGCAAACTCCACTCTGATGGATTTCTGGATTGGGATTAAACTTGTGACACTGGAGTTTTGAGGGTATCTGAAATGAATTTATTCTTCATTTTTAAATACATCTACTTTGATAAGACCATAAGACATAGGAGCAGATTTAGGCCATTTTGGCTCATTGATTCTGTTCGGCCATTCCATCATGGCTTAACTATTATCCCTCTCAGTTGGGTCAGTTTTACTTTTTAACAATTTGCAAATGTTACAACATCTAGGGAGGGTGATTACAAAAGTTATACAGATTTGACAAACAGCAAAATTTGGAGTAGGGCTTGGCCATCGTTTATTGTGGGTGAGACTTGGTCTGACCCATTCGTGTGACTTGAATGTGTCATATGAGGTTCAGCTGTTACTTGAGGCCTGTTGGACTGCTGGGCAGTCTTGGCCAGTGAGATAATTGGGGAACCATACCAGGCAAGTTTGAGCAATGGGGAATGTGAGTTGCAAGTTGTATATTGAGACTCACTCACCAAGACCAGTCGTTTCCATAGAAAGTATGGATCGAGATATTTGTCATTATTTACAATTAGTATTGGTAGTGGATTATTATTATATAGGATGCCACAGTAGTGTAGCGGTTAGCACGATGCTTTTACAGCTCAGGGTGTCAGAGTTCAGAGTGCAATTCCAATATCATCAGTAAGGAGTTTGTACATCCTCCCTATGGGTTTTTTCCGGGTGTTCCAATTTCCTCCCACAGTCCAAAGACGTTACTGGTAAGTGGAAGAATTGGTCCTTGTAAATTGTCTCACGATTAGGCTAGAGTTAATATCGAGGTTTCTGGGCAGTGCTGCTCGAAGGGTTGTATCTCAAAATAGATAAAATAAATTATCAAGAATGCATAAAGCAGAGTAAAGCCCTTAAGTGGCAGATCACACCATATATTAGTACATGGAAGAAGTATATGGAAGTGTATGAAGTATTAATACATGGAAGGTGTCAGAAGAAAAGCAGAATGCAGAAAATAATATAAGAGCTACAGAGAAAGTGCAGTACTGGTCAACAAATAAATCCAAGGGATGCAATGAGGCAGATTGGAAATTAAATAATTTAAATTTAGCGTTTGAGAGATGCATTCAAGAGTCTGATAAAAGCAGATTAAAAGCTGTCCTTGAGCCTTGTCGTCAAATCATTGAAGCTTTAGTATCCTCTGCGTGATGGGAGAAGGGAAAATATTTGGATGGGAGGAGCCCTTGATTATGTTAGCTACTTTCCTGAGGCAGTGGGAAGTGCAGACGGAGTCAATGGAGGGGCTGGTTTGAATGGTGGACAGAGCCACATTTACAATTCTCTCCAATTACAATAAAAATGGAGCAAAAGAAGAAATTGACATATAATTTCAATGATACTGCCCTTTCTAATCTTTCAGTGCTGAAAACATAAGAGCAGAATTCAGCCATTTGGCCCATTGAGACTGCTTCACCATTCAATCAGAGCCGATTTATTATTTCTCTCAATCCCATTCTCATGCCTTCTTCATATAACCTTTGACACTCTTACCAATCTGATGCACCATCAATAACTCTCAGAGACAGGAAGTGAATGATAGGCTTTTATTAGCAGCGAAAAGGGAGCACAACATCTTGGAGACTGAGGGAGGAGCAGTGCCCCAATCGCCTTTATACAGGGGTCTGTGGGAGGAGCCACAGGAGCAGTCAGCAGAGGGGCGTGTCCAGACAGGTATACATAGTTTACCACACAATCAAGAGCCTATCAACCTCTGTTTTAAATATACTCAGTGATGGCCTCCACAGCCATCTGTGGTAATGAATTCCACAGACTTACACCACCTGCCTAAATAAATTTCTGTTCATCTGTATTCTAAAGGGACATCCTTGTATTCTGAAGCTATGCTCTCTGATCCTAGACTCCCTTATTAGAGGAAATATCCTCTGCACATTCATTCTATTTAGACCTTTCTATTTTCAATAGATTTCAATGATTACCTCTGCATTCATCTAAACTCCTGTGACTATAGGCTCAGAACCATCAAATGGTCCACATAAGTTAACCCTTTCATTCTCATGAATCTCCTCTGGATCCTCTCTAAAACAAAATGCTCATAATACTCCTAAGTAAAGTCTGACCAATGTTTTATATGGTCTCAGCTTTGCACTCTTTGTTTATAACCACAGTAAAAATAGCTCACACCAAGAGAAAAGTGGTGTTTACATTGCTCTCCAGTCACTCATCAAAAATGTGTTAAACACGATTAATATATCTGGATCTATGTTGATCATCTGCAGCTTTCTAGCAGGAGAATACGCCTTATGGCTGAATGATTTTCTACTATTGGTTGAAGACCTGACAGCAGCCCGGAGGCTAAAGACTATTTCTAATGCTGCTGGCCGAATTCAATTTCCATTAAACTTTCCCTTGTTCTTTTACAATCGTATCTCCTTCAGGCAGTTAAGCTGCACTAGGAAAGCAGCCGGAATAGTCTGAACAATGCAGAATGGCTAGAATCATAAGCAGCAGCAATTCTTAATAACTCAATAACTCATGGTTTTGTTTGGGAGTAAGAAACAGCCAGGTTCCCCTTCAATAATAATAATTAACCACGTAACATCATAATTCAATATTACCTAAAGAAACATACACTCAGTGGCCACTTTATTAGGTACACTAGTACACCTTCTTGTTAATGCAAATATCTGATCAGCCAATCACGTGGCAACAACAATGCATAAGAGAATGAAGACATGGTCATGAGGTTCAGTTCAGTTGTTGAGACTGAACAGACAGAATGGGGAAGAAATGAAATCTAAGTGACTTTCACTGTGAAATAATTGTTGGTGCCAGATGGGGTGGGATGAGTATCACACAAACTACTGATCTCCTGGGATTTTTACACATTACAGTCTCCAGACCTTGTAGAGAATGTGATGCAAAAACAAAAAAAAAAAACAGTGAGCAGTAGTTCTGTTGAAGAAAATGAAAGAGGTCAGTGGAGAATAGCCAGACTGGTTCAACTGACAGGAAGGTGATAGTAACACAAATAACCACGCATTAGAAAGGTGCTGTGCAGAAGAGCATCTCTGAACACATGTTGACCCTTGAAGCACATGGGCTACAGCAGCAGAAGACCACAAACACACACTCGGTGGACACTTTATTAGGTACAGGAAGTATCTAATAATGTGGCCACCAAGTGTACCAGATGAGAGGAGACAATGTGTGAAAAAAGGGACTGAAAATGTTTCCACTCTTCATGCCAACTATAAGAGATATTGCCAAAACTAGTTATATGCGCTTACCATCAGAGAATGCAATGAAGTAATTGATTTTCATTCAAGACATCAACAAAATATTCATCAGTGCCCAACTATAATTGACTGTAAGGTACAATAATATTTTGTTGCATATCAAAGGAAAATTTACAAGGACAAATTCCATAGGCCAGAAGCCAAGTGCTCAAATAGATTTGCTGGGCTAACAGTGTATCGATTCGCTACTAATGTTTGGGTTCACATCTTGCTTTGGTATGAGGCTAATCCAGCGCAAGATGTGGAACTGCAGTGTGGTCGTTCTAGCAAAAACATGACTGCAGGTTAACATCCCATACACTAGCACTCTTCAGGCTATGCCACTCAGGGACTTATGCTACTGTTATTTTTATGACTGTATGCAATGAGTTTGTCCTGCAACTTGGGTCCAGAGGAACACTGCTTCATTTAGCTGTATACAGGTGAATGAATTTGAATTTGAGTTTATATAAAGAGCAAAATATTCCCTGAGAAATAAAAAAGACCCAAGGGTTAAGTGGACTATATTAAAGGTTCATGGACACTTCCAATTATTCAATGCTATGCACTTAAATGTCATTTAGCTCACAAATGTCACACATTTTGGAAATAGTTAACAAAAACTTTATGCTCAAGCCTCAGATGAGGTGTTCTCAATTTTTTTTTCTTTTTGGTAAGTCACCTTCTTTTGTATTAACTCCTAGTCAATGGACATCATTGGCCAGGGTAGAATTTAATTGAGAAAGCAGTGGTGAACACTTTTAAACTGTTATGAGTCTTGCAATTAGCAACTCCTAGAATATTGAAATAGTGACGAAAGAGAAATAATGACATTTTCAAATCAGATGCATTTGTGTCTTGGACAGAAACTTTCCCACATCAATGACAGAGGCTGTGGACTCATGAGAAAAGGAAAACTCATAGGACGATGCTCCAGAGCATCATTTTGCTCCTGTATACATAGCATAGCAGAGGTGGAGGAACTGAAAGTATAAAGCAGAGCACCAGGTGGTAACTAAGCAAGCTGATTTGTTCTGGATATGTAGACATTTAATCCAGGGAAATGTACAGTATTCCTTGCTCAAGTTCATTGTCATCTCACTGTACTTATATACAAACAAAACAACGTTCCTCTGGACTGTGGTGCACCCACAAAACATATATCACATGAAACAAAATATTACAAAAATAAATTAATTCAAATTGCACTTCTTTCTTCAACCTTATAGTCAGTAGAAAGGCTTTTGTGGGGTCTTGAGGCAAAGTCTCTGACTCACGTTTGTATGCCACAGTGATTATGTGCTTTCCAGTGCAATTTCAGCTTCACTCCCCAAGATCCTAAGGCAGGGAGCATATGGAAATAATAATCACAAGTGATTCTGCAAATTATAGACATGAGAAATTTTGCAGATGTTAGAAACAAAGAGGAACACATACAAAATGCTGGAGGAACTCAACATGTCAGGCTGTATCTATGGAGAGGAATAAATAGAATCTCTTATGTTTATAATCTGTTACTCTACAGCAAAGTCTCTTTGAGGTATGCCTGGCATGAGGAAGTTTAAATCTTCTCTTTGAATCCTGATGAAGGGTCTCAACCTGAATAATTAAGCGTTTATTCCCCTTCACAGATGCTGCCTGACCTGCTGAGTTCCTCCAGTAGTTGGGAATGATAATGTGGTCCAAGTAATGCTTCTGAAGCACAAACAGTATTTGTAATTTTTCAGCTCAAGACCGTGTCAACATGAGGGGTGAAAGTGAAAGTGAGCAGTGTGTAATTCCCAGAAAGCATCTTGACCTCTAGCCTGATGATAAAGGCCTTCCCAATTTGCTCAGCAGTGGAACAAACACCTGAGACTTTAAGAATCTCTGACATTGATCTAATTCTAACTCAAATTACCTATGAAAGGAAATATTCATCAATATTAAATGTACACTGAATTGTGTATTCAAATCTATACTCAAATTCATGTTAATAAAAGGATAATTAATTTAGAATGACAAAGTTCTTTACCTGAATTTCTGTAAAATCTCATAGTGGATCATTATATCATGGAACCTTTCAGACAAGGATGGCAAATTGTAGCTGACCCTGGAGATTGGGAATTTTTTTTTGAAAAGATGCTTGCTTAGTCAGAATAATGCTGTATAACTATGTGCAATTCTTAGTAATATTGGTAATAAATACGAACATAAAATCACTCTGGATTTCTTCTTCATGATGTAATTTCCATATGGATTTTTAACTGAGGATCAATATTAACATTCAATATGCCGCAGTTCATTTACAATCCAGCGCTGAGGGAAGGAACACGAACACTGAGAAAGAAACATATTTACTTAAGATTCTAGAATCACTGAAATTCTCACAGGACATAAAACAGCCATTCAGCCAATCAAATCTATGCTGGTTCCAGATGGAACAACCCAGAATCAAAGTTAGGTTTAATATCACTGGAAAATATTCTGAAATTTGTTGTTTTGTGACAGCGGTGCTTTGCAATACATAATAATAAAAAACCAAATTACATTAAGAAATAAATATTTTAAAAATTAATTAAGTAGTTTAAAAGGCTACCAAAAAGAGATAAAAATAGTGAGGTAGTGTGCAAGTTTTCATTTTCTATTCAGAAATCTGATGGTGGAGGAGAAGATGCTGTTCCTAAAATATTGAGTGCGTGTCTTCAAGCTCCCGTTTCTCCACCTTAATGCTAGCAATGAGAAGAGGGCATGTCCTGGGTAATGGGTTTACTTATGACGGATGCTATCTTTGAGTATTTGGCCGTTTAAGATGCCCTTGAAGCTGGGGAGGCTGGTGTCCATGATGGAGCTGATTGAGTTTGCAATTTTTCATGCCCTGTATAGTGGCCCCGGCGTGGTCTCCACAATATACCTATACGCAGATATTTAGGAGAACCTTGGTGACATACCAAGTCTCTTCACACTCCTAATTACTATAGGGATTGTCACACCTTCTTTGTAATTGCATCAATATGTTGTGCCCAGGATAGACTTTCAGTGATGTTGACACCCAGGAACTTGAAACTACTCAACCTTTCAACTTCTGATCCTTCAATAAGGACTGGTGTGTGTTCCCTAGACTTTCCCTTCCTGAGGTCCACAATCAATTCCTCGGTCTTACTGATGTTGAGTGCAACATTGTTGTTGCAAAACCACTGAACCAACTGATCTATCTCATTCCTGTTCAGCTCCTCATCATCCTTTCAAAGTTGCCAACATCAATTGTCTTCTGAGAGCACCTTTCCATACAATTACAGGGAATGCAATATTTCACATTTCCCTCTTAACTTTCCACCACCTGGAGACCCAAGCATCCCTCCCGTTTAAGTTACAATTCACCTCTTGTTTATCCAGTTTAATGCACTGCATTCAATTCAGCGTGCTACAGTCATGGTCAGTCGTGGTCCGGTCCTAAGTCTGCATTCCAGTTCAAGGTCCGGTCCGCTTACTCTGGACTCCGGGTCCTCCGACTGTCCCTCGCTTCGGCTTGGTCTCAAGCATTTGCACCTGAGGCTCATCAGTTGGCTGTGAATATAAGGGGCTCTGGGATTGAGTGTAGTTAGGGGGTTGTCTTGTCAGTACCTACTGTTGAAAGGTGAGTTATGGATTTGGCTGTTCTGTAGCCCACCCAGTCTTCTGGCTGCCTTGAGTCTTGAAGCCACCCCAGACTGAGCTTTTTTCTATCCCTTGCCTCTGTTGGGTAAGCCAGGTCAGATTGCTGTTGCCCTGTGGTTGGTTCTGTCCCTTCCTGTTCCTTGCCTCTGTTGGGTTGTGACCTGCCCAGGCCCCCTGTGTCCTGCCTGGGAGTTCTGTGGCCTGCCCAAGTCCCCTGTGGCCTGCCTGGGAGTTCTGTGGCCTGTCCAGGAGACTAGCACTTTGTACCTAGTCCCTAGCTGGTTCTGTCCCTTGTTCCTTGCCTCTGTTGGGTTGTGCCCTGTGACCTGCCTGGGTGTTCTATGTCCTGCCCAGGATTTCTGTGGCTAGCCTCAAGCCAAGCCTCAAGACCCTGAGGACTCCCAAACCATGAATTCCATGGTTTCCACAACTTGTCTGGTTCTAGCTTTGTCCTAGTACCTCAGTGTCTGTGTCCTGCATTTGGGTCCAGTCTCCATGCCCCCCAAATGACAGAATGACTCCCCCAGTCATGGACCCAGCAATGCAGGCACTGTCATCTACTCCTGTCACCCTGGAGTCCCCTCCTGTTTGAACACACTTCCCCCCCCCCCCCCCCCGCCTGAGTCTTCTCTTAGTTGTGGAGTGTCTCTTCGGTCGCCTGGAGGCTCCCATAGAAGGGGAAGGTACTGTCATGGTCTGGTCCGAAGTCCTCATTCTGGTTCACAGTCTGGTCTGTGGACTGTCCCTCGCTTTGGCTTGGTCTCAAGCATTTGCACCTGAGGCTCATCAGTTGGCTGTGAATACAAGGGGCTCTGGGATTGAGTGTAGTTGTGGGGGGGGGGGAGGGGTTGTCCCATCAGTCTCTGCTTGGAGTACCCACCATTGAACGATGAGTTCTTTGAGTGAGTTATGGATTTTGCTGTTCTGTAGTCCACCCAGTCTTCTGGCTGCCTCAAGTCTTGAAGACACCCCAGACCGAGCTCCTTTCCTGTCCCTTGCCTCTGTTGGGTAAGCCAGACCAGATTGCTGTTGCCCTGCAGTTGGTTCTGTCCCTTCCTGTTCCTTGCCTCCTTTGGGTTGTGCCTCTGTGTCCTGCCCAGGAGTTCTGCGGCCCGCCCAGGAGACTAGCTCCTTGTACTTAGTCCCAAGCCGGTTCTGCCCATTCTTGTTCCTTGCCTCCTTTGGGTTGTGCTCCGCAACTTGCCCAGGCCCGGGAGTCCTGTGTCCTGCCCGGGAGTCTACCTGGGATCAGAAATCTAATGGTGGAAGGGAAGAAACTGTTCCTGAAATGCTGAGTGTCTTCAGGATCCTGTACTCTTCCATTGAGCATAGAGCATGTCCTCTATGATGGGGCCCTTAATAATAGAAGCTGCCTTTTTGAGGCATTTTCTTGAAGGTGTCATCAATGCTGGAGAAGCTGGTGCTCATTATGGAGCTGGCTGAGCTTATACTATTCTACAGCATTTTCCTATCCTGTGTAGTGCTCTCTCCTTACAAGATAGTGATGCAACCAGTTAGAATGTTCTCCAAGATACCAGCTGTTCTACCTTGCTCTTGTATGTTCCTGTGCTTTCTTCACTAACTCCATACTCTCCTTTGTCTCCACCCAGTCACAGATATTCTTTATTTTGCTTCTTTGCAACTTGGAGTATTTGATTTCAAACCTTCCTTTGATCTGAGGAAAGTTCGTCAAGCTGAATGTCAACACCATTTCTTTCTGCATAGGTGCTGTCCAACTCTATCCACATCATTTCTTTTTGATTTTATATGTTTGCTTGAACTGTATTCAAATCAGGATAATAAAAGTTGGAGTTTAACACATCTACAAGTTTGCTTTCCCAGTTTCCCTGAAAATGAATCACAGAGCAGCACAAAAATAAATGGGAATTTGGCCCATGATATCACTGCTGAACATGATGCCAGTTAAACTGATCCCTTCAGCTACACATGATTAATGTCCCTCCATACCCTATTTAATCATGTGCCTATTTAAATATTTCCTTCAGTGCTATTATCATGTTTGGTTCCACTACTGCTCCTAGCAGTCCGTTCTAGGCACCTTGTGACGAAAGCCCGTCACTGATTACGGACGACACTTGGCACATTCAGTAAAACACTCAAAGGGTCATCCACACACTGTGTCACAGTTTAATTATCTCAGGTCAATTTATTCATATTCATCTTTCCAGTAAGTGTTTTGCCGAAGTGTCATGATAATCTGATGTTCCTCTCCTCCACACTCACTGGGTCTGAAACAGCTGCTACATAGAGCTGTCTAATATAGAGGCAGCAGCGACCTGCACAGGTGTGCTGATGGTGGAGGATACCATCTTTAACTGGGTCAAGGGTTATGTTACCTAATTACTCATCTTGTGGTAAAGTTTTGGGGTTTATTTAAGTTATTTAACCGGGAAATGGTGACTCCTATAATAAGGTACATGTTTATTGTGAGAACTGGCAGTAGAATTTCAGATTGTGTGAAATGGAAGATTATTGAGTTAGTTAGCTTTTGGTTGGTCTGGGGGAGGGACTTAGCAGTTATAAGCCTCGGGTTACCAAGGCGCTTTTTTTCTGTTTAGTCTGAGGGTGGCTGTTAACCAGACAGGTGACAATTGCAAGCTGTATATAGTATTTTTTTTCATTCTTTTTCTTGTTTTGATGTGGACATCCAGGTTTTTGTTTTTCCACTATTTTTGTAAATAGAAGCACTTCAATCTATTTTTGTGACTCAAGCCATCTGGTTATTCTTCTTAGACAGTTGATCCACAGTTATTTGTGACACACCTGTAACCTGTTTTTTTAAAAAAAAAACTTGTCCTGCACATTCTTTCTAAACTTTCCCAACTCCCACCTTAGAATTATGCCCTCCAGTATTCAGTATCTTTACCCTGGGAAGAATGTTTTGACTGTTTATCCCATCTATGCCTCTCAGAATCTTATAAACTTCTATTAGGTCACCAGTCAGTCTCCAACACTCCAGAGAAAACAATCCAAGTATGTCCAAACACTTCTGATGCTAATATGTGCAATACAGCTTCTTCAGAGCCTCCACATCCTTCCTGTAAATCCATAGGACCATTAGACAGAGGAGAAATATTAGGTTATTCAGCCCACTGAGTCTGTTCTGCCATCCTGTCATGGCTGATTTAATATCCCCCTCAATCCCACTCTGCTGTCTTCTGCAGGTAACCTTTGATGACCTTATTAATCAAGAACCTACCAACCTCCACTTTAAATGTACCCAATGATGACCTCCACAGCCTTCTGTGGCAATGAATTCCATAGATTCACCAGTCCCTGGCTAAATAAGTTCCTTCATCTCTGTTCAAAAGGATGACCTTCTATTCAGAGGCTGTGCCATCTGGTCCTAGACTCTCCCACTATAGGAAACATCCTCGCTACATCCACCCTATCTAGGCCTTTCAATATTTGATAGGTTTCAATAAGATCTCCTCTCATTGCCAAAATTCCAGTGAGTACAGCCCCAGAGCCATCATACATTTATGTGGAGACTGGAATGGCACTTCAAGTGTGGCTTAATCAATGTTTTATATAACTGCAACAAGACCTCTCAACTCTCGTACAGTATCCCCCTCATTTCCAATGCCTCTACAGGCAACAACTTTGAAAGACCCACGGAAACTCTCCAAGTTTAATGAAATAAAGCTCATATTTCTGCCTGAACAAAGTTGGGTATTCATCTTCTTACATGTTTTCACATTGTTTGCTCCTCAAACAGATTGTTTTACTACATCCATTTTTAAGGGCAAAGCAAAGGTTGTATTTTTATCTCAATTTTTTTCCTTCACAATGGTAGAAACAAGCAGGATGAGAGAATGAAAGCTGACATAATCATTCCCTCAATATATCAATTTCAGGCATTTATGAGATCTATTAAGTTGATGTATTTCCTGATCTCTTATTGACATTACCAGAATATAAAAAAGCCAATAAACAGAACGCTGTACCAGTCAATATATAATGCAGTTATATTGGACAATATTTTATTTCTCTAAGGATTAAAATCTACTAACTACAATCTGCCCACAAATACAGTAATGAAGATGACTGGTTAATGTTTATAGCATACTATTGCTTATATTCTATGCTGTAAAGATCTACCAATACTGTTAATTGGTTACTACCTAAATGCACAAAACAGTTTAGCAGCAAATCAAATTCCGCTCCTTAATGTATTTCATAGTTACCTAGACAAACATATTTCATTGTACAAGTTACCATCATTATTCATCAATTATGCATGAAATAACAGATGACCACTGAAGAATTTTAGTAGTTTTTATTTAACTGCCTGTCCTACTTTATTATCTCCCAAAGGATGGGTCTCACAATGGTTCTGGGAACCAGGTGAGGCTGCACAATGTTGAAGTCCTGCCTTCTTCTTTGGTTCACTAGGTCTCCACCTTCCCCATAGAGGACAGCAAAATCTCTTGTCCTCATCCATTTTTGCTTGCAATGTTAGATGAGATCTTCGGCCGCAGGGACCCCAACCTCGGCCTTCTAATCCCGGAAGAGAGGCAGAAGATAAACAAACTGGCACTCAAAAGGAGACATCCCATATACTGAATGATGTTGACTTGGAGCAAAGTGATAGTAGGCTGCTCCTCTAGTTCCGGTTTGTCAAACTGACGGGACAAGGCATCTGGCTTCTAGTTCTTTGACCCCAGTCAATAGGTCAAGATGAAGTTAAAGCAGTTAAAGAACAAAGAGTACCTGGCTGGCCTGGAATTTGGCCACTTTGCTTCCTGAATATAAACGAAGTTCTTGTGGTTACCCAAATGATGGAAAGGTTCTTGCCCCCTTCCAGCCATGACACCATTCCTTCAAAGCTAATTTAACTGCAAGAAGCTCCCAATTTCCGATGTCATAGATTCTCTTTGCGGGGACAGCCACCCGGAGAAGAATTCACACCAGGTGTAGTTTCCCTTCGAAAGGTAATCACTGTACTCCCTTCATATCTGAGGTGTCCATCTCCACCACCTCCATGATGAAGGGAAGATCCAGGTTAGGGGACACCAAGATGGGAGCTGATGTGAACCACTAATTAAGCTCTGCAAATGCAGCTTCCGCTTCTGTAGTCCACTCAAAAGGGCCTGTGGATTGTTTAGTTAGCACCGTCAGCGGAGTTGCCATTAAGCAGAATTTCCTGATGAACACACAGTGGAAGTTTGCGAACCTCAGTAATCATTGGACCTGTTTGATACTGGATGGTTGTGGGCAGTCTCTGAATGTCTGGAACTTTGTAGGGTCCATTTTGAGATTGCCATTGCAAATTATGAAACACAAAAGATGAAAATGGTCATTGTGTGAAATTTAGACATTATGTTAAGCTGGAAATGTCCATTATCAAGAAGCCACTTTAAGATATCTGTGATGTGAACGATGTACTATTCCATGGACCTTGAGAAGATTAGGATATCATTCAAGGTGTAGTTATGGTAAGTATCCTGGAGAATGTCACTAACAAGGGGCTGAATGTTCACAAGACTGAAGGGCATAACCAGACACTCATGGTGCCCTGTCAGTGTATTGAATGTGGTCTTCCACTCATCACCCTCCTTCATACAGACCAAAATGTATGCATTCTGCAGGTCTAGCTTTGTGAATGCTCTCACTCTTGAGTATCTCAAAGGCCATATTCATGAGTGTAATGGGGTAATGATTCTTTGGCCATAATGTGACTTAATCCCCTATAATCAAGGCATAACTGCAGGCCCCCATCTTTCTTCTGTACAAAGCAGAAGCCTGTGCTAGCTGGTGAGGTGGAGAGCCAGATGAAGCATCCTTTATGTACTCTTCCACGGTGCTTCTCTCTGGTCTGAGACCACGTACAATCAACCCTGCTGAGGACAAGTACCAGGCAACAGGCTGAGAGCACAATCATAGGAATCATCAAAAGGAAAGTGACTAAGATGATGACTTGCTGTTAGACTGCATACCGCCTTTGTGTACCGACTCTCCTCTGTCATATACAATGACTGGCACCAAGTCAGTTTCTCTGCAAACAAGCAACTCACTGATGGGGTAGACTTGTAGCACTTTAAGTTCTTAATGATCAGCAGGATTTTTCAATCATAAGAAATGCATTAAATAAAACACAGTAACACATTTGGTTGGCCCCTTAGACGCCGCTACGTCCAGGCGCACGCATTGCCATCTTACCAGAAGATTTTGTGGTCACTTCTAATATAATCTTGAGTTTACTGTCTCCTTCTTGTGGTATACACAATGTTCACCTTCTAGCACCTCATCCAAAAGTGTTAACTAGATACCTGTCTTAGTAGATGGAATAAGAGAGCCAGAGCTGCCCTTACACAATGATACATGAATGTGGTACTAGGACTGAGACCTTGTTTTAACTCACATTCCCAACTAATACCAGCTGATACAAATTCACTAAAGGAGTTTTAAATCTTTTATTCCCCTGTGTCGATATCATCCAATTCGTTTCAGAATTCTCCAGAAAAGAATCCAAGATGTAAAAAGATAGCATGTGGTTAAAAGGAACCTTTAGATAGGAAAAGAATCTCAAATTCTTAATTCACTGTACAAATGAACAGAATTGTATCCCTTCCATTTTGAAATTGCCACCTGCACATATCAATCATCAGAGGCATAGCTCTTTCAAAAACTTATCCAATAAGAATTCACCTGGAAAATCAATGGGAACATGAGCCATGCGATGCAGGTCACTTAACCTCTGACTGGAGTGCTGATTGTCTCAACTGGACACAAGATTTGTTCAAATGTGTGAAAACAGATTAAAATTAAAATTCTTTGTATTAAACTGTCAAAAGGACAGGATCACAACCACATTAATAGGTCCTAGAGAATATAGCACCTTCTCATGTTTAGTTATTTGTTCATTATACCCAGTGCATACACCACACGTGTTATTATTGACCTAGTAGAACAGAATCAGATTTTCATTAATAACAGTCAGCTAGCCGGATTCTGCCAGCTATCATCTAGCCAAAGTGTCTTTGATGAACATCTATTATAATTGTTGACTAAATCCACAAGGTTAATTTATCCTCATACATTGACTACTGGAATTACATTTAGTAGAAGTGCAAATCCTGACTCCTCACCCATACTTAATACAATTACAACAGATTTAGCAGCTCATCCAGCTTTTGTTTAATTGTTTATGAGATATTGATGTTGTCATTATTTATCACCTTTGAACCGAGTGGTTTGCTGCAGAATTTCAGCGGCAATTAACAGCCACCCACGTACTGATCTCATGCATAGGCAAATCTGGAAAGAGATAACATATTGACTTGTTCAGTAAACCAGATGAGGTTTCTTAACACCCAGGTACTTTTACTAGCTCTTTAAATTTAGATAAATATATCTATGTATGTTAAGTAACATAATACACATTTCCCAGTTACAGGGATGAGATTTGAATTCAGTATCACTGGATGAATAATCTGGGACATAGATATGCAGTCCAAGATCATAACCACTTGCAATATGTGATGTTACATCCATAAGACATGGGAGCAGCATTAGACCGTTCAGTTCATTGAGTCTGCTCTGTCATTTGGTCATGTGTGACTTATTATCCCTCTCAACCCTTTTCTCCTGCCTTCTACCTGTAGCATTTGATGTCCTCACTAATGAAGAACCTATCAAACTCTGCCTTAAATATTCCTAACGATTTGGCCTCCACAACTATCTGTAGCAATGAATTCCACAGATTCACCACTCTCTGGCAAAACAAATTCCTATTCATCTCTATTCTAAAGGGATGTCCTTGTACTCTGAGGTTTTATTCTATGGAAAGGAAATAGGAGTCTATGGTTGTAGACTCCCTCCCTTTGTAAACTTTTTCTCAAATCCCATTCTATCTGGGCCTTTCAATATTTGATAGGTTTTAATAAGTTCCCCCTCTCACTCTTCTAAATTCCAGTGAGTTCCGACACAGAGCCACAAAGCACTCCTCATATGTTGAACCTTTCATTCACCCAAATAGCCTTTAACTTACAACCTGAGGAGAACACATTGAATGTAACCACCCCGCATATGATTCTCAATGTTTGATGAACATTTAGGGCCCCAAACAGTCCTTCCAAGTGAGGTGACACTTCAGCTGTGAGCCTGTTGGAGTCATATAATGTATCTGGTGCTCCCGGAATGACCTCCTGTATATTGGTGAGACCTGACGTAGATTGTGACACCGCTTGGCTGAGCACCTAACTGCATGTGCCTGATAAAGTAGGATCTCCCAGTGGCCTCCCACTTTAATTCCACTTTCTATTTCCTTTCTGAACTGTTAGTCCTTGGCCTCCTCCACTGTCATGATGACTGTCACACAGGTTGGAGGAGCCACACCATAGTCTAGGTAGCCTCCAACCTGATGACATGAACATGAAGCTCTCGGACTTCAGATAATGCCGACCACCCCCCTCCTCCATTCCCATTTCCCTCTCTCAACTCACATCCTTACCTGCCCATCATCTCCCTCTGGTGCTCCTCCCTCTTTATTCCATGGCTGTCTGCCCTCTCCTGTCAGATTCCCCCTTCTACAGCTCTGTATCTCTTTCACCAATCAACTTCCCAGCTCTTTACTTCACCCCTCCCAGTTTCACACATCACTTTATGTCCCTTCCTCCCCTTCCCCCACCTTCTTACTCGGCCTCCTCAACTGTTTTCTCCAGTCCTGGTGAAGGGTCTCGGCCCAAAACGTCAACTGTACTATTCTCCAAAGATGCTGCCTGGCCTGTTGAGTTCCTCCAGCATTTTGTGTGTTGATTAGCTGTAGCTGTTTATCAGAAGCTCAGAGAAATGTTTTATAAGCAGCATTTTCTGTCATAAAGCATAGAACAGTGCAGCACAGGACAAGAACAAGCCCTTTGGCCAGTGATCTTGTGCTGAACTAATTACACCAGTAATTAAGTGCCTAACAAACTAATGCTTTCTTCATATAATTTCCATACACACCCATTCTGTGCACACCCATTTGCCTTTCCAAGAGTGTCAAAGAACATAGAACATACCGGCAGTAACTATACGTATGTTGCCTTCTGCTGCTACAACACATCCACTTCAATGTCTGATGTGTAGTGCATTCAGAGGTGCTCTTCTGCACCCCACTGTTGTAAACCGTGATTATTGAGTTAGTGTTGCCTCTTGTCAGCTTGAATTATTTTGCCCCATTCTCCTCCCAGCTCTCTCAATAACAAGGTGTTTTCTCCCCCCACAGAACTGCTGCTCACTGGATTCTTTTTGGTTCGTTTTGTTGCATCTTTCTCTGTAAACTCCAAAGATGGTTGCATACAAAAATCCCAACGTTTCTGAGATTTTCTAACCACCCCACCTAGCACCAACAATCCACAGTCAAAATCACTTTGATCACATACCTTTCCCATTCTGAAGTTTGGTCTGAACAACAACTGAACCTCTTCACCATGTCTGCATGCCTTTATGCATTGAGTTGCTGCCACATGATTGGCTGATTAGATATTGAACAATGAGCAGGTGTAATAAAGAGGCCTCTGTGTGCAGAAGGTTATAGCACTATGTTCACAATGTTGCTTCGCCCCTTTAACCTACTCTAAGATCAATCTGACTCTTTCCTTCTACATAGCCCTCCATTTTTATATCATCCATATGCCTATCTAAGGGTTTTTAAAAATTCCTCAAATTTATCTGCCTCCACCACCATCTCTGGCTGCACGTTCCATACAGCCACCACCCTCTGTGTAAATAATCTTACCTCTGACATCCCCCCCCCCAATAGTTTCCTACAATCATCTTAAAATTATGTCTCCTTGTATTAGTCACTTCCACCTTGAAAATTGTTTTTGGTCATTCATTCCGTCCATGCCTCTTATCATCTTGTACATCTCAGTCCCATATTATAGCCCAGCTCACTCAGTCTACCCTGATAAGTCATCCTGTCTGGTCTCAAGTCTCTTCCACTACCACCCCTGGCAGTTCATTCCAGGCACCCATCATGCCCTGACTTAAAAAAAGCTTGCTCACACGTCAAATTGCTAATCTTTTGAGAAACACATACAAGATGCTGTGTCCTGATGAAGGATCTCAGCTTGAAAAGTCAACTGTTCATTCTTTTCCATAGATGCTGCCTGACCCACTGAGTTCCTTTAGCATTTTATTCGTGTTGCTCAGGATTTCCAACATCTACAGACTTCCTTGTGTTTGTGATCTTTTGAGAAGCTTGTAATATTGATCTGGGCATGTGCTGCAATCCTACCACAGCAATTTAAGAATTTAAATTCAATCAAGTATATAAATTTTAAATAAAGAATTTTTATCAATAATTTTGATCATGGAAATATCAGTCATAAAAATCAAAATGATTCATTGGTGTCCTTAAAGGAAGGCAATCTTTCATACAAAAAGGTAAAAATGAGCTTAATTTATCACATGTATAGTGAAACATCGAAGCATGCAGATATATCAAAGTTTGTGTCAATGACCAACACCATCTGAGGAGGAAGCGACCTGCAAGTATCACCATGCTTTGAGCAGCAACAGAGCATGCCCACAACTCACTAACCCTAACTCGTATGTACTTGGAACATAGGAGGAAACAGCAGTACCCGGAGGGAACCCATAAGATCATGGAAAATAAGTACAAACCACAGCAGGAATTGAGTCAGGGTCCCTAGCACTATAAATCATTAAACTAACCACAACACTACCATGCCACCCTCCTTCTCCCTGCAGGCTAGTCAGCTCTTAAATGGCCAGGTAAGACATTCAGGTTGTAAGAGAGTGGAGAATAAAAATTGACCATGTCTGAGCTTTTAATCTGAAAAACACATATTTAATTTTCAAAATACATTATTTCTGTTTCTTTATTCAGAATTGTCCACCTTGATCAATCATTGAAGTAAAAGTAGACCTGAAAACCTTGTCAGGTTGAATTGAAAGGCAGACAAGGGAAAACCACATTTCCATGGGTGATGAGACAGATATAAAGCAGACTTGTTGCTTCACGATCGGCTTATTTAGCACTAATAGAACAAAGAGAGTTGGAAGCAGGGAGAAGCAGAGGTCTAGTAGGGGAAGGAAAGAAGAAGCAAAGACTAAAGAATGTTAGCCAATATGTTCAGCCCTTCTTATACCCCACAGTTCAGAAACATTCTATTCAAATCCATAGATAAGAGTTAACCAATAAGATAGCCCCTATGCAAATAATGTGATAACAAGAAGCTTTCAGAAAGAGACAGAACTGTAACTAGGGGACACACTGAACAATTGTATATACATACTTTGATCACTAGGAAACATACTAAACAGTTACGCATATGTAGGTAGTTATATGAAATACATGCATGTAATTACTGTAATAATTAAACTGCAAACAAAATCCAATCCAATCCAATCCAACAGTTTGCAATGGAACATGAACTCACATCTTTGAATTACTAATCTTTTAATTGAACTGCATCATTCCCTCCATTCCTGCTACAGGACTGAATGATCCCTGATTCAGGTTGGGTCAAAATCTTATGATTCCTTACGTTCAGCACATGGAGAGCAATAATTCAAGACAACTACCATTGCCATGCCATAATGTGAGTGTAGCACGGTAGTACAGGGGTTAGCATAACACTAATACAGCTTCAGCAGCTCAGGTTACATTCTGCCACTACCTGTAAGCAGTTTGCAACCCACGAGTCTGTGGTGGGCTTCTCCCAGTCATTAGGTTTCCTCCCACGTTCCAAAGACATAAGGGTTAGCAGGTGTGATAGGGCAGTGTGGACTTATTGGTCTGAAAGGGCATATTCCCATGCTGTACCTCTAAAAATTATGAAAAATAAAATTATAAAATAAGAGAGGTACCTGTGGGGGGAGGTACAAACAGCAACAGAGGTTCTCATTGGTACAATTATCATATCCAGGAGCAAATAAAATGAAATAACTGGCAGCAATCCGGCTTACTACAACTATAACCCCAGTTAGGAATTGTTTACACCACATGTCAGAGTAACCTAATTACGAAAAAAAAACTTGCTGGTTTCAGCTCTCAGAAGACATAGAGAGTTTAGCTTATGAAATAATTATTGAATAATGGCAGCACCAAATCAATATGAAGGCAGCTCCCAGTTACTGCCTTGCTCTTCTCCAAATATTTAAACTGCTTTGTTTTTCTTCAACTGAACCCTGGTTCAATGTTTCAATAGGTGACATAAAGAAAACAGAAAATGCTAGAACAGGTCAGGGCAGCATCTGTGGAAAGACCAATGGTTAACATTTCTGGTCCCTTCATCAAAAATTTCAGAAATAAGTAGTTTAATGTGGACAGAAGAACTATACTAACTCGTTTCTCTCCTTTCCAGTTCTGATGAAGTGTCTCACTCCTGACGCATTAACAAGTTCTCTTGGCACAGTTGCTACCTGATCTCCGAGGTAATTCCAGTATTTTCTGCTTTTATTTCAAATTTGTTACATTGTGATTATTAACCATACCATCTTAAGTATAAGGAACACACACAAAATGCTGGTGGAATGCAGCAGGTCAGGCAGCATCTATAGGAAGAAGCACTGTCGATGTTTCGGGCCGAGACCCTTCGTCAGGACCCTTCGTCCTGACGAAGGGTCTTGGCCCGAAACGTCGACTGTACTTCTTCCTATAGATGCTGCCTGGCCCTCTGCATTCCACCAGAATTTTGTGTGTGTTGCTTGGATTTCCAGCATCTGCAGATTTCCTCGTGTTTGCATCTTAAGTATAAAGTGAGTAGATCAGGATACTATGCACACAGCCCTGTGCTGATGGTGAGAATGGAAAGGATGTTGTTACTAAATGAGTCTATCAGTGAGAAAGCAGAGGATCCAATTGCAGCGGGAGGTACTGAGAGCCAGGGATTGGAGCTTAGCAGTGAGTTTCATGGGAAAAGACTGTTACCATTGATCGTATCCATGCCTCTCATAATTTTAAAGATCTGTATAAAGTTGCCCCTCATTCTCCTACGTCCCAAGCAATGAAGTCTTAACCCATCCAAACTTCACCTTCAACACAGGCTTTCCAGTCCTGGCAATATACTCGTAAATACAATTTGATTCCTCAGCTTATTTAAATATTTCTTATATCTAGTTTGAAATCTTTTAATTTTTTGAAAGTTCTCAATATTTCATTAACTTGTTCAGCCTTCTTTATATCTTTATGAGTTCCTCCTCATCTTTGTTCTAAAAGAACACCATTCTTTTCTGAGGCCATGTCCTCTGCTCTTAGACTCTCCACCATGGGAAACATCTTCTCCACTTTCACTCAATCAAGGCCTTTCACCATTCAATAAGTTTCAGAGAGGTACATGCAGCTTAGAAAAATAGAGGTCTAAGGGGTAACCCCAGGTAATTTCTAAGGCAAGGACATGTTCAGCACAGCTTTGTGGGCCAAAGGGCCTGTATTATGCTGTAGGTTTTCTATGTTCTATGTTTTCTAATCCCCTCATTCTGCTGAATTCCAGTGAACACAGGCATAGGGCCATCAGATACCCTTCTTATGACAAGCTGTTCAAACCTGGATTCATTTTCATGAACTCCTTTGAACCCTCTTCAGTTTGGAGTCTCACTACACATTGCTTTTGTTTGTAAACCAGTTCCCTCATCTTTAGCGCTATCTTTAGTTCCGATCCCCCTGCCAAGTTAGTTTGAACCAACCGATCAACTCTAGCCAACTTGCCCACAAGGTTATTGGACCCCCTCGGATTCAAATGTAACCCATCCCTTTTGTACAGGTCATAGCTTCCCCAGAAACGATCCCAATGATCCATAAATCTGAACCCCTGCCCCCCTTGCACCAGATCCTCAGCCACTCATTCACCTGCCAGATCATCCTATTCTTATCCTTACTAGCACGTGGCACAGGCAGCAATACAGAGATTACTAATATGCACCAAGACTTCTTGAGAATGCCATGCACCCAATCTGAGACATCCCTGATCCTGGCACCAGGGAGGCAACATACCATATATCCATTTAACAATTACAGCACGGAAACAGGCCATCTCGGCCTTCTAGTTCATGCCGAAAGCTTGCTCTCACCGAGTCCCACCTACCTGCACTTAGCCCATTACCCTCCATTCCTTTCCTGTCCATATACCTATCCATTTTTTTTAATGACATCTGGGTGTCTCTATCCTCGTCTCTGTTCCTCTGACTAAGGAATCTCCTATCAACACTGCAGTCCTCTTCATCTCTCTGCTCTTCTGAGCCACAGCAACAGACTCATTGCCAGAGACCCGGTCACTGAGGCTCCCCCTGGTTGGTCATCCCCCTCAACAGGGTCTAAAGTTATATACTTATTATTGAGGGGAATGGCCACAGGTGTACTCTGCAATGGGTGTGCATTTCCCTTCCTGATCCTGACAGGTACCCATTTACCTGTCTCCTGCAACCTAGGAGAAACTACCACCCTGTAGCTCCTGTCTATTACCTCCTCATTCTCCTGTATGAGTTGAAGGGCTCCAGTTCCTTAATACATTCTCTCCAGAGCTGCAGCTTAATGCTTCAAGTGTGTTTATCTCGGAGACTGGAGGTGTCCCAGACTTCCCACATCCCAGACAGAGTACAAAACACTGCCCCTGAGCCATTCTTACTCATCTACCATGCCCTAATAGTTGAAGAATGAAAATGTAAGAACAGAGAGAGAGTAACCTACAAAGCAAGTTACCTCACCCCAGTCTGATCTCGCGTAAGGCTGATGAACCAAATCTACTCTCAGCACTGGCACACCCCAAAAGAACGGGCACTCCGTTTGCACTTGAGTTATATGTATTGGCCTTTTCTAATGAATCCTTCTGCTGATTGATCACTCCTCAGCTCAGAGAAACTGCCAAGAAACTCTGCTTTTGAAATCTCAATTGCCCTCCTGATTAGAAGGTAACTCTTTTTATGCAGCCCTGATGTGGATTGTCCAACTCAGAGAAAACTGGTGTGAAGCTCTGCTTTTAAATCTTGAACGTGGACCTGACTAGAATGGTAGCTCTTTCTACGTACCACCTTTTACTGATTGGTTGCTCCTCAACTCAGAGAAACTGATGTGGAACTCCGCCTATCAAATTCTTTCTCTTCATCCCTTTACCATTTCCATCTACCACCTCCAGTTTCTTACTTCATCCTTCTCCCGCATCCACCTTCCTTCACCTATCATCGTCGAGCTTTTACTCCTTCCCCTCCCACCTCCCCCACTCTGACGTTATTCCCCTTCCCTTCCCATCCTGAAAAAGGGTCTCAACCTGAAATGTTGACTTTATTCATGACCATAAATGCACTGATCACTCCCTATAGAGACCACGGGGTGAATGTGGACAGGGTCAGCAATTGCCCCTAATGGAGGCCACCAGGGCAACAACAGTCAGCAGCTGAGTTGGCGCCATTCAGACCTGGTGTGAGTTCTGAATCATGGGAGGACTGTTCGAAGTTCTGAGATTTATGAGATTATTGAACTGCACTTTATCTTGTTTTCCTTTGGTTTATCGGTATTTTCAGTCTTGTGGCTGATCTGTTAGATCTTTGTGTGTGTGAGGGCAGAGGGTTAGGGGTTTTGTCACTTTTTTTGTGAGTGAGGCGGTTGGGGATTTTTGTCTCTGCTTTTTTCTGAGCGGAAGGGGTTGGGGATATGTTGCTATTGTCACTTTTTTCTGTGGGGGAGCTGAGGGGGATTGTGGGGTTTGAGAGTTTTGTTTCCTTTTTCTTCTTTGTGTAGGGGTGGAGGGGAAGTTGATATATTTTCTTACAACAACTCCCATGGTCTTCCATGGCTATCTGGAGAAGACGAATATCAGAGTTATATTGTACATGCGCACTTTGGCAATAAAATGAATCATTGAACCTTTCAACCTGCTGTGTTCTTCCAAAATTTGTGTGTGTTGCTCTATCATCTAAACTTCTCTGATTTGTTCTGAACTTCCTTTGTTGCTTCCCCTGTCAGTTCTCGACATTAAAACCCCATCCACCTAGACCACTCAGCAAATGGTTATTCTTAATTGCTTTTTATACATACCAGTATGGTATCAGCAAGCTCATCTGCTTATTTATGATCCCAGCCTTCCAATCATTAATGTACATTAAACAACATAGCTTAGAGAATCGATCCCTATGGCAACCTGCAAGCTATTTATTTTATTTGAAGCTCTACTGAAATATGCATCATCTGACTCAATGAGTTATCTACATCAAAGCTTCCTCTTATTCCACCCCTTTCCACTTTTTATAAAGTAATCTCCACTGCAGTACTTTATCAAAGGATTTTCCAGAGGTATTAAATCTACTGAAATTTCTTAGTCAACTAATACATGGCATTCACAAAGAACTCAAGGAGATTTGTCAGGTGAGATATGGAAAGCCTTGCAGCACAATCCCATTTTTCTATTTTATTTTTCATGTTTTAAAATTATTTTCCAATTACTGATGCCAAAACTTCTTCAGATTCTCTTTTTTATATATATATATAAAAATTAGTAACACATTTACTTTTCTCCAAAACATTGGGACATCTTCCATGCTCAATAATTTCCTATTTCTTTATTTGTTGCTTGCAAATTTTATAATTGCTTAAATTCTCTGATTAATATTTGGCCCCATACAAGAAAGACAGTCCCCTGTGGGTGCCATAATATAGTCATGGTTAGCATGATGCTATTACTGCTCGGGGTCTACTGGAGTTCAATTTCCAGTGCCATCTTTAAGGAGTTTGTATGTTCACTCCGTGACCACATGGATTTCCTTCGGGTGCTCTGGTTTCCTCCCACAGTCCAAACACTTACTGATTAATGGGTTAATTAGAAACATAGAAAACCTACAGCACAATACAAGCCCTCCGGCCTGTGATTAGGCTATTATAAATAGTTAGGTTCTGGGCAGTGCCAGAAAGGCCTGTATAATGCTGTATCTCTAAAAAGAATTTCTCAGCAGTATACAAATGATATATGCTATAAAGATACAGTTTGAGAACCCCTTATCTGAAAATTGCAATGTCCGAAAACTCCAATGTCCAAAATTTTTTGAGCACTGACACGATGTCACAAATGGAAATTTCCACCAGGTGCTGGAAAGGTTCCCAGGTGATGTGCAAATCTCTGTTCTGAGAAATTAGCTCACCTATTCAATGAACAGAAGTTAATGAAAATAGAAAAACTGCATGAAGTGAAAAGTGAAGATCTTAATTGTGTATTGAAAGAGTGGATTTATCAGCACCAGACTGAACAAATTTTGCTTAATAATATGCTGATCGTGAAACAAGCAAAGATATATCATGATGAACTGAAATTGAAGGTACATAATTGTGAGCATTCAGCAGGCTGGTTGCAGAAATTTCAGAAAAGAAACAGCATTAAATTCTTAAAGATTTGTGGTGATATGGCATCTGCTGATCATGAAGCAGCAGCAAAATTCATTGATGAGTTTGCCAAGAGCATTACTGATGAAAATCTAGCACACTGAATAGCTGTATTAGGTCACATGAGTGATGCACAGGAGTAAGACAAGGACTGTTTGCCAATAGCATTTCGGGTGGCCAAAGTAATGATAACTTAACTTTCTGATGGTTCAATGTACACAAAATTGTTTCATGCACAAAATTATTAAAAATATTATATAAAGCTACCTTCAGGGTACATGTATAAGATATATTTGTAATGTAAATGGATTTTATGTTTAGACTTAGTTCCCATCCCCAAGGTATCTCGCTATGTAGACGCAAATATTCCAAAACCTGAAAAAATCTCAAAACCAAAACACTTCCGGCATCAAGCATTTCAGATAAACGGTGCTCAATCTGTACATGGAAATCAAAGTACAACCCCCTGAGGTTGTGTTAAAGCTTAGTTGCGGGATAGTATTTGCATCTGAAATTTGTGATTGAAAATAAGAACTGCTGTAGGGAATGAAATAGGTTTTCTAAAAGTAGCACCCAGGAGAATTACCAATACCAGGGCCTATACTGCTAATCAAATCTTGTCCAAGTAATCTAGACTGGATTTAGTTCTGAATACATAGTCACAGCAGTTTTATTTAAACTTTATGAATTTTCTTCAATATTTTTGACCAGGATCTATGTCTTTTTGATTTCCAAATGCTACAAGATAAGGCCTACAGCAAACTACATCACAAGCCAACACCATGTGAAAAACTTGAAAGGCAGACTTGTAATCGTTGCGAGTTTTTAAACATTTCAATTGCCCTCTCTAATGCTGGGTTCAGTGGACGGGGTTCTCCAAGGTTCATCACCTTGTCTTAGTGAAGAGGCTCTGAGTTCCCAGGATCCCATGAGCGAAGTCTTCTGGAGCTCAGCTCCTGGCAGTATTGTCAATGGGAATGTTCCAGACAAAGAGCTATCCAACCAAGATCTCAACAGTGGAGCTGGCAAAAGATGATGACACATCACAACAGCAATGAAGGCGGAGGAAGGCTGCAACAATGAAGAGACCCTGGTCACCTTTCATTCCATGCCACTGGACCCTGGTCCCAATGTGTAAAAAACCACGTGGCGGCTGCCCATGTATCTACCTCCCCACGTTAAACAGTGACGCAGGGAATAGACCCTCAGAAGATCACACATCTCAAGTGAGTGCACCACTATTACTGGGTGGCATTCTCACCCGTGAGTATTGGGGTTCAAGAGCCACTCTAGGGCCTGAGTAGAGAAAATCAATCTGTCATTAGAATAAAATACTGGTGCACTGAAGAATTAAATTGATGTCCTGTCCACTTTCTAATGTGAATGTTAAAGGTACTATTTCAGAAGATAGTCATACTCATAGATTTGTACAACAAAAAACAGACCCTTTGGCCCACCACATCTATGCTGACCATCATTTCTTTCTATACTAATCCGATTTCCTTGCATTGACTCCACATAATACTCTGCTCCACTCATTCAGGAACTTGTTCAGAGACGTCTTAAGTGTATTTACTGCCTCCACCATCTCCTCTGGCAGCTAAGCTAAAGAAGATATCCTGGCCAATATTTAAAGAGATAATTGGTATACTGTGAAATGCAGAAGACATGATCGTCATGAGAATAGGTTGAGTGAACTCGGCCTTTTCTCCTTGGAGCGACGGAGGATGAGAGGTGACCTGCTAGAGGTGAACAAGATAATGAGAGGCTTTGATCATGTGGATAGTCAGAGGCTTTTTCCCGGGGCTGAAATGGCTAGCATGAGAGGGCATAGTTTTAAGGTGCTTGTAAGTAGGTACAGAGGAGATGTCAGGGGTAAGTTTTTTACGCAGAGAGTGGTGAGTGTGTGGAATGGGCTCTGATAGGGGATGAGTTGTGCTGGAGGCAAACAGTGTCTAGACTTGGATCAATGTGTCTTTCTATTCATTTTCTTCCATCTCAAGCTGGATAGAGCACAATTCCCTCCATGGTCACCACCATTGTGGGAAAGACAATGGAAGAAGTTTCTGATTGTGGTCACATGGTGCAGTGGTTGGGGACAGGTGGAAAATGAAAATTTAAAGGATTGGAAAAAAATTGGATGACAATTTTAGTACGAACAAAGCATCCACTCATTGGTCAATAATACATTCAAATGATGTCCTTCTTTAAGTCTAATTGCAACTTGCGTTAGACTATATGGTGCAGTACCTTTTGTCACCCCTCTTCCATTGGACTGAAGATACACATAGCTTCATGAAAGCACCTGGCTCAAGGATAGCTTCTACCATGCTATTATCATGCTATTAAATGGTTCCTTAATATATGATGTGATGGAGTCTTGACCTCACATTCTATATTGTTATCATCTTGCAACCTATTGTTTACTTGCACTGCACTTTTTTTTGTAGTTGTTAGACTTTAGTCTACATCATTACTATTTTGCTTTGTTCTGTATGCTTTGATCTGAATGAACAGTACACAAAACAAAATTTTCAATACACCTTGGTACATGTGACAATAATAAAATAATTCCAAGTTGATGGAATATTGTATTCAGTCATATTCATCACATTATAGGAAGAATGGGGATGCTTTAGAGATGCTGCAGATGAGATTTACCAGGATGTTGCTTAGTTTAGAGAGCATGTCTTAAGAGGATACTTGAGTGAGTTAGGGGCATTCTCTTTGAAGCGAAGAAGGATGAGAGGTGACTTGAAAGTGGTGTATAAGATGATAAGAGGCAAACTGTGCAAATACATAATAATAATAATAATAATAATAATAATAATAATAATAATAATAATAATAATAATAATAATAATAAAAATAAATATCAAGAACATGAAATAAAAAATCCTTGAAAGTGAGTCCATAAGTTGTGGGAACAGTTCAGTGATGCGGCAAGTGAAGTTGAGTGAAATTATCCCCTCTGGTTCAAGAATCTGATGTTTGAAGTGTCTATAGATCTGCTATAATTCCTTGCTGGAGATCCACGAGGTTGGCTATTTCAATGCAACACTTAAACAGGGAATACTACTGGTAGGAACTATCCACACATCCTGGGTGACTGGAAAATTGTCAGATCTAATCCATCAGGAAGGAAGTGGTGGAGCCTTAAGTCACATGCCACAAGGTTCAGGAACAGTTCCTACCCTTCAGCCACCAGGCACCTGAACCAGCAGGGATAACTTTACCCACCTTCACACTGAGTTGACTCCACAACTTATGGGCTCACTTTTAAGGACTCTACAACTCATGTTCTCAGTATTATGTATTGTATTTGCATAGTTTGTCTTCTTTTGCATATTGGCTGCTTGTCAATCATTTTGTGTACAGCTTTTCATTGGTTCTGTTGTATTGCTTTGTTCTACTGTTAATTCCTGCAAGAAAATGAGCCTCAAGGTAGTATCTGGTAACATACATGTACTTTAATAACAAATTTATTTTGAACTTTTAAAAACCACCCATACAGTTAATTCTTCACATCGGTAACATCAGGGAAAAACAGATTAAAGTGTTATTGTTTCAGAGAAAGTGCAGTGCAGGCAGACAATAAGCTACAAGGCCGTGATAAGGTAGGTTTCAAGGTTCAGAGCCCATCTTCTTGCCCAAGATCCCTATAATGGTCGGATTGATACTGTCCCAGAGCTTGATGATATGTATTATTCGATGTTTGTATTTTCTGCCCAGCAGGAGGTGGGGTGGAAGAAGAGAAAATGTCAGCTGGGAGAGATCTTTGATGATGTTAGCTGCTTTTCCAAGATAGTGCTAGGCTGTGTCCATGACTCGCAGTAGTTTCCTATGGTCTTGGACAGAGCAGTTGAAGAGTTGCCATCTGAGGAAGATGAAGAGTATGTCTATAAATACTGGTAAAGATTGAATTACCAAATTATCAAAGCTATCTGTGGAAGAGGGTCACTTCCACTTTCATGACCATGGCATCTCCATGGATAGGCCAGGACAAATTATTGGTAATGTTTACATCTAGGAACTTGAAGCTCTCAATCATCTTCAGCTCAGTACCATTGATGGTCTGGCCCACCTCCTGAAGTCAATCATCAGCTCTTGTGTTTTGCCGACATTGAGGGAAAGGTTATTATCATGCAACAGTGACATGGGTTTGTCCATAAATTTATGTTTTAACCAATATCATTTTACTAAGATGATCAATCATGGCTTGAAAATATTTCACTCTTAAGATGTTAGACAAAAATGTATCCTCCCAAGTTTGAATGGACAATGTATTAAAATTCATGTTCTGCTCATGACTGGCTGAGCAGGAAGTCAACTGCAAAACCAGCCTCTGAATATTTAATAATTAGAACACTAATTTTAATGAAAAGTCATTGAAATGTAACCAAGATAGCATTTAGGCATGGCAACTATGCGTATCATGGTAGAGTACATTAAACCAATTAATAAATGGCTCCAAACTGTCCTCTTTACTGATCAAGTGGTGATGACCTTATTAGAAAATACAGATTTCCACATAATTATCCAAAAGCATTAATGGAAAAGCAGCCTTGTAGAATTCACCAATGATCTTTAAATCAGAAAATTAAACTCACAATTATGCTTCATAATTTTATTGATTAATCCATCAACGCTGGAAAATTAACATTGGTATCAATCAACCTCCCTTTACTGCACACAGGAATGGCTCTACCATACAGTAAAAAAGCCAAAATTTCATGAAGAGCTATCAATTTCTATTTACATGCTGAACAAGGACTCACCTAATAATCACTAATCATTCATATTATGTTAGCTAATGATCCATGCCACAGCAATAAGCTTTAATTCATTTCATTCAATAGTGAAATAGAAATTTCATGTTCAATACGGTCTTTTGACTTTCACCAAGGATCATTGGCACTGTGGAATATTCATCTGATCATTTTTCTTCTTTTAAGATTAACAGTTGATGCTAACAATATCTGAATGCATTTTTAACACAACTTTAATCTTCGTTCTCAGCCTTCAATTTCTATTGTAAACTGAACCTGCATTGAAAAGTAGCCCTAAGTAAAGATTCAGATAATTCCTTTTCATAGATACTGCCTGGCCTGTTGAGTTCTTCCTGCAATTTGTGTGTGTTGCCCTGGATTTCCAGCATCTGCAGAATCTCTTGCATTTAGTTTTTTGAATAGTAAGTTTGTAAATTGCAAGGGCACAATGTTCAGAGGAAAAAATATACTTAACTTTTCATTCACACAGTATGGTCACCACAGCTTGATCAGCATATATTATTCTGTGAGTCTATAGACCTCCCTGCCACCTCCACCAGCACCATCACGTATGAAACAAGTGCTGTTTACTTTTTAACTTATGTAATTAATGCAACTTATGGTAAATTTCAGTATTTGGAATATATTTTATTATTTGTTAATATATTTGTGCTATTAATACTTTATGTGTGTGAGAGTTGTATCTACTGTGTTGTTCACCTTGGTCCAGAGGAACATTTTTTTTAGCAGTATGCATGCAAAGTATACAGTTGAATGACAATAAACTTGAACGTGAACTTCTTCCCAAATGGCCCTTGAACCAAAATCACCTTCTATGCAATTTTACAAGCTCATTTAGAGACAACCACATTGTAATGAGTTAGTGGACTGGACTGATAAAGGAGAGCAATGCTCTTCCCCAGGACTGGTCAACCAAGTTTTACAGCAATTTTATTTCACCATTGCTAAACATAATTTTTATTCCAGAATTAGTTAATTACTTGAATTCCCTAACCACCAGAGTTGCATTGAAATTTATCCTCACACAAATAGTATGTCAAATGTAGAAACACCTACATGGTAGAGTTAGGCTTATTGTATAATAATAACTTTATCGCAGTTAAAAGTATCTGCTGATTGTGCTTTTTCTCTTAAGTTAATTCCATTCACCTCAATGCAATGAATTCTGAAGCAATAATATGGCATGCTGTCAGAAGTAACAGGATGAATTCCTGGGCACAGGTCTCTGCCTATGTCAGAATCAGATTCAGATTTCGTATCATTGGCATATGTGATGAAACTTGTTGTTTTGCAGCAACAGTACATTGCAATACATAATAATAAAAAACCTACAAGTTACAATAGAAAGTGTGTATAAAAAATAAATTGTCTAAGTAGTGCAAAAAAGAGCATAGGTTCATTGTCCATTCAGAAATCTGAATGCAGAGGGGACGAAGCTGTTCTTGAAAAGTTAAGTGAGTGTCTTCAGGTTTCTGTATCTCCTCTCAATGTGCTCATGAATGTAAATGTAGAAACTCTACTAGTACATGCCCAATATTCCAAAACTTGTTCTTCATCTGAAAATCTACTACGTTTTGCACACCACTTCTTATCTGTTCTGCCTCACTGCAATTACCTCAGCTCATTTGCATGGCTTGGTCCAGAGGATGTACACAGTAACATATTCCACAGTTCTGCCTGGCTTCTGTTTTACCTCTCATCTTTCTAGTTTAATCACATGCTTCCTTTCCATCTGGGGTATGAATATTTTGTCTGGATGAATTCTGGTCAGCACTCATCCATCAGCCACACATTCCACAGGGAGGACATAGAGACTCCTTACAGCTTACATCGGAACTAAACTCTGAACTCTGATGCTCGGAGCTGTTAGAACATCGCAGTAACCATTATGCTATCATGGTGCCCACCAATAACCAAGATATTGAAACATGGTTTTAAAAAACAATGGAGTATTACATTCATATTTTAATAATGCTTTAGTTTCCAGGAGACTTTTTTTCTAATTTCTTTCCATGATAAACGAGACCGAATGACGTCAAATTAAAGGAAAATACCACATTTGGAAAAGTACGCACTATTTTAAAGCTGGAAACACAAGAAAACTGAAGATTCTGGGATTAGGAGTAACGTTCCCTCTAAGGTGTGAGCAAGTGCACTAAGCACATGAACTACTAGCACACAAAGGAGTTTAAACTGCGTACAAAAGGTTGTCACCCTCTACCTCGTTGGTGTGTTCACTATATTTCATGATTATTGACAATCACATTTCTTTTTCTGGTTTCTCATGCAGGTGATTTGTCTGCAGATTTTGGAACTGGCTTATTTATCCTGTTTTGGTTGAAGAGATTATTCAGGGTGCACATGTTGTTGTCACTGGACAAAAAATTGCACAGCACAAAATTTTTGGCATACTGTTCATAACAAATTAGAGGGAACATTGATCAGGCATAACACAAAGATTGCTGCAGGAACTCAGTAGGTCAGGCAGTGTATATGAAAGGAAATGGACAATTGACATTCCGAGGTCAGTCTTCGACTGAAAGGCGAGATAGCCCTATATTCCACAGATACTGCACAATTTTAAACCTAATTGCCTGCTTGCTAATGCGAATAGTAAGCTAGTGTCCATCAGAAAGCATACAAAATTTATACTTGTTGCAATAAAACAATAATTAATCTGGTAGGATTTTACACGAAAAGCAGGTGGAGAAGGCTAGCTTGTCATTAAATTAAGTTGCAATTCTTGTGACAGATGCAGCACATATTAGAATTTTGTTCAGAATGAAGTGTATAGAAATTTGCATTATGCAGTTTCTTTCAGCAGTATATAACGGAAAATTGATGTTTTCTCATATGACATGTGATAATGAACATTTCTGGGTCATTTTGCATTATTCTGGAAATCCCACAAGGAACTTGATGGTTTTAGTTGGTCTTCTACTTTCGACTTGATATCTGTGTCAGTACTTCATGGAACAATGATACTCCTAGTGGAATGCAGGAGCTTTATTTCCTTTCACCATCAGGTTCAGGAACAGTTATTAACTTTCAACTATCAGGCTCCTGAACCAGTGTGGATAACTTCACTCACCGCGATATTGAACTAATTCCATAACCTATGAAATCACTTTTAAAAACTCTACAACTCATGTTCTCAGTATTATTTATTTACTTAATTGTATATGCACAATTTTTCTTCCGTTATGCAAAAGGTTGATTGTCCAATGTGTGTAGTTTTTCTTTGATTCTGTTGCATTAATTTGTTCTATTGTGAATGCCTGCAAGAAAATGAATCTAAGATAGTACATGGTGATACATATATACTTTGATAATAAAAATTTAGTTTGAACTTTGATGTGCTGCAAGACATAGAAACGTAGAAAATAGGTGCAGGAGTAGGCCATTCGGCCCTTTGAGCCTGCACCACCATTCAGTATGATCGTGGCTGATCATCCAACTCAAAACCCTGTACCTGCTTTCTCTCCATACCCCTTGATCCCTTTAGTCACAAGGGCCATATCTAACTTCCTCTTAAATATAGCCAATGAACCGGACTCAACTGTTTCCTGTGGCAGAGAATTCCACAGATTCACCACTCTCTGTGTGAAGAAGTTTTTCCTCATCTCAGTCCTAAAAGGCTTCCCCTTTATCCTTAAACTGACACCCCTCGTTCTGGACTTCCTCAACATCGGAAACAATCTTCCTGCATCAAGCCTGTCCAATCCCTTTAGAATTTTATACGTTTCAATAAGATCCCCCCTCAATCTTCTAAATTCCAGTGAGTATAAGCCTAGTCGATCCAGTCTTTCTTCGTATGAAATTCCTGCCATCCCAAGAATCAATCTGGTGAACCATCTTTGTACTCCCTCTATGGCAAGAATGTCTTTCCTCAGATTAGGGGACCAAAACTGCGCACAATACTCTAGGTGCGGTCTCACCAAGGCCTTGTACAACTGCAGTAGAACCTCCCTGCTCCTGTAATCAAATCCTTTTGCTATAAATGCCAATATACCATTTGCCTTTTTCGCCGCCTGCTGTACCTGCATGCCCACCTTCAGTGACTGGTGTACAATGACACCCAGTTCTCGTTGCACCTCCCCTTTTCCTAATCGGCCACCATTCAGATAATAATCTGTTTTCCTGTTCTTGCAACCAAAGTGGATAACCTCACATTTATCCACATTAAATTGCATCTGCCACAAATTTGCCCACTCACCTAACCTATCCAAGTCAGCCTGCATCCTCTTAGCATCCTCCTCACAGCTAACACCGCCGCCCAGCTTCGTGTCATCCGCAAACTTGGAGATGCTACATTTAATTCCCTCATCTAAATCATTAATATATATTGTAAACAACTGGGGTCCCAGCACTGAGCCTTGCGGTACCCCACTAGTCACTGCGTGCCATTCTGAAAAGGTCCCGTTTACTCCCACTCTTTGCTTCCTGTCTGCCAACCAATTCTCTATCCACATCAATACCATACCCCCAATACTGTGTGCTTTAAGTTTGCACACTAATCTCCTGTGTGGGACCTTGTCAAAAGCCTTTTGAAAATCTAAATATACCACATTCACTGGCTCTCCCCTATCCACTCTACTAGTTATATCTTCAAAAAATTCTATAAGATTCGTCAGACATGATTTTCCTTTCACAAATCCATGCTGACTTTGTCCGATGATTTCACCTCTTTCCAAATATGCTGTTATCACATCTTTGATAACCGACTCCAGCATTTTCCCCACCACCGATGTCAGACTAACCGGTCTATAATTCCCCGGTTTCTCTCTCCCTCCTTTTTTAAAAAGTGGGGTTACATTAGCCTCCCTCCAATCCTCAGGAACTAATCCAGAATCTAAGGAGTTTTGAAAAATTATCACTAATGCATCCCACTATTTCCTTAAGCACTCTGGGATGCAGACCATCTGGCCCTGGGGATTTATCTGTCTTTAATCCCTTCAATTTACCTAACACCACTTCCCTACTAACATGTATTTCCCTCATTTCCTCCATTTTACTAGACCCTCGGTCCCTTACTATTTCCGTAAGATTATTTATGTCCTCCTTAGTGAAGACAGAACCAAAGTAGTTATTCAATTGGTCTGCCATGTCTTTGTTCCCCATGATCAATTCACCTGTTTCTGACTGTAAAGGACCTACATTTGTCTTGACCAATCTTTTTCTTTTCACGTATCTATAAAAGCTTTTACAGTCGGTTTTTATGTTCCCTGCCAGCTTTCTCTCAAAATCTTTTTTCCCTTTCCTAATTAAGGCCTCATCAGAATCCCACTCATGAAGTACTCTCAGTCCTGATCCCGTTTACCCTCTATGGATATTCTGCTGGACCAAACCCAATCCTTCCAGATAACCTGGTCTCCCCCTTCCAACTGTGAACAATTGTATGCAGTTTTGGTCTCCCTGTTACAGTATGGACAGGGAAAATTTGGAAAGGGTGCAGACAAGGTTACCTAGCTGCTGAGATTGGGCAATTATCAGAGGCTGAGGGGAAACCTGATAGAAATTCATAAAATCATCATTATTATGTAAAGATATGCATCCACATTTGCATATTACAGCTGCTGCATCAAAACATTCTTCACTACCTGAAAAAGTTTCCCATTTCTGTTCCCCTCTTTCTCTCCTTTTTCATGATCGTTCTGTGTCAGGAGACAGATTATCTACTGACATTTTCTACAAACCCACAGTTATCTTGACGATACCTCTTCCTACCTTATTGCTTGCAAGAACACAGTTCCTCTGTCTCCATGGCATTCTGTTCTGTAATGAGGCTTTTCACTAAAAAAAATTCTACTCCACTTCTAAAACTATTTTCATTGTCCAGCAGTTCTGATAGGCTCCACAGAGTTGTGAAGTTCTCTCTTTCCTGGAAAAAAATTTTGCTAAATGTTTTTAAGCTTTCTCCTGGAAAAATATTGTCCAGGAGAGTGTGTTCATATTTGGTAAACTTTTTTTTTATTTTTCATGATCTTTTTTAATTTTAAAGAATTGGTATTTTTTTGAAAAATTTAAAAAAATTAAAAAATGAACAGAGATTTATGATTAGTAAATAGCAGTTACCAATCTGGCAGGATTATATAGATGAAATCTGGTAAGCAGAAAGATGAAAATGAGGTGACAGTGAAAATCCAGTATCAATAAATAGTGGATCTTTCAAACTCTTCAAATGATGTTAGGGGTAGTTTTTATTTGACCCTGGTCAGTCAACAACAGTGGCCTCAAGTGGCTATCTGTCAACTATGATGCATAACTGGCAGACCAGAGACTCGCTGTTAACAGATTTATTTGTTCACAGTGGAGATGCTTTGATCAGCATTTATCATCCATCTAATGGTAGGCTGTACTACTTTACTGCACAGGTAAGGGACAAACATGTTTTTGGTCTGGAGTCACATAGACCATAAGACATAGGAACAGAATTAAGCCATCTGGCCCATCAAGTCTGCTCCACCATTCCACAAAAAGGCTGATCCTTTTTTTTCCCCTCCTCAACCCACTCCCCAGCCTTCTCCTATATGGTCACATATAGACCATACCAGATCAAGATGGCAGCTATCCTTCCTTGATGGCAATAAGAATTGGCTTCAGATTATTAGGAGCAATCTGATTTTCTTTTATGATCACCATTACTGCTTTATTTCCTTGAATTTAAATTCTATAGGTGAGATGAAAGAACTTGGATGTATGTCATTGGATCAATATCAATATTCTGGACAAGTCCACTGATTTATTCATTTTGATAGCATACCCCATGATTTGTGAGATAAAGAAACCCTATGTATACATCTCTGTACACACACACACACACACACACACACACACACACACACACACACACACACACACACACACACACACACACACACACACACACACACACACACACACACACACACACACACACACACACACACACACACACACACAATAAACTCCCAGATTATCTTGCTAAACTCATATATAACCTAAGCAGTGTTATATGTAGTGAAAGATTCGAAGCCTGAAGGCTTTATCTCTTTGAAGGAAATTATGCCAAACAAATTATTTAAGAAGAACATAACAATCACAACACACATGTAATCATAGATCTTGTTTTTGAGTCATAAAAATTAGCCTTCTGGTCCAACTAGTCCATATAGACCAAAATTCCTATCATTTCCAACTGAGCTAGTGCCATTTGTTCATCTCTGAAACATATTGACCTCAAACTTTCTCATCCATGAACCTGTTCAAATATTTTTTTAAATGTTGTAACATGACAGTTCATTCCATATACTGACCAATCTCAGTTTTCCTAGTAAATCTTTTCCCTTTCACCTTAAACCTATGCCCACTAGTTCTTGATTCACCAAATCTGGGAAAATATAATTTCTCATTTAATATCTTCTGCTTGAGCTCTCTCACACACCTTCCTTTAGCTCTACCTTTTCCTTTTATCTGAAAGTTGTTTTACATTACTTACCTTCCCTTCAATCCCGATAAAAAGTCTTTGGTGTGAATCTCTGTTTCTCCGCCCATTGAGGCTTCCTGACCTGCGGTGTCTTCTGCTTTTATTTCAGATTGCTGGCATGATAATTCTCCTCTAACAGACTATTTTTATTAAATGCATAACATCAGACTATTTCTATTTCATTTCAATCATTCAGGCATCCCTGTGGATTATATTCTGAGGACCATATGGACCAATATGGTTTTTACTGGAAGGAAGAAAAAGAAGATAGTAAAGTTGTTTGCACTGTTAGAGATAAACAGAGAGTAAGAGGTGGAGAGTTTCTTAAATGCATTTATTTTAATGCTAGGAGAATTGTAAGAAAGGTGGATGAGCTTAGAGCATGGCTTGATACCTGGAAATATGATATTGTAGCTGTTAGTGAAACATGGTTGCAGGTGGGGTGTGATTGACAACAAAATATTCCTGGATTTTGTTGCTTCAGGTGTGATAGAATCAGAGGGACAAGAGGGGGAGGTGTTGCATTGCTTGTCAGATAAAATATTACAGCGTTGCTTTGGCAGGATAGATTAAAGGGCTCGTCTAGGGAGGCTATTTGGATGGAACTGAGGAATGGGAAAGGTGTAGTAACACTTATAGGGGTGTATTATAGACCACCTAATCGGGAGCGAGAATTGGAGGAGCAAATTTGTAAGGAGTTAGCAGATATTTATAGTAAACACGGGGTTGTGATTGTGGGAGATTTTAATTTTCCACACATAGACTGGGAAGCCATACTGTAAAAGGGCTGGATGATTTGGAGTTTGTAAAATGTGTGCAGGATAGTTTTTTGCAGCAATACATAGTGGTACCAACTAGAGAAAGGGCAGTGTTGGATCTCCTGTTAGTGAATGAGATAGGTCAGGTGATGGAGTTATGTGTTGGAGAGTACTTCGGGTCCAGTGATCACAATGCCGTTAGTTTCAATATAATTATGGAGAAGGGTAGAACTGGACCCAGGGCTGAGATTTTTGATTGGAGAAAGGCTAACTTTGAGGAGATGTGAAAGGATTTAGAAGGAGTGGATTGGGACAATTTGTTTTATAGGAAGGATGTATTAGAGAAATGGAGGTCATTTAAAGGTGAAATTTTGAGGGCACAGAATCTTTATATTCCTGTTAGGTTGAAAGGAAAAAGTTTGAGAGAGCCATGGTTTTCAAGGGATATTGGAAACTCAGTTTGGGAAAAAGAGAGATATGTACAATAAATATGGGCAGCATGGAGTAAATGAGATGCTCAAGGAATATTAAGGATGTAAAAAGAATCTTAAGAAAGAAATTACAAAAGCTAAAAGAAGATACAAGGTTGCTTTGGCAAGTAAGGTGAAAATAAATCCAAAGGGTTTCTACAGTTATATTAATAGCAAAAGGATAGTGAGGGATAAAATTGGTCCCTTAGAGAATCAGAGTGAACAGCTATGTGTGGAGCCAGAAGAGATGGGGAGATTTTGAACAATTTGTTTTCTTCGGTATTCACTAAGGAGAAGGATATTGAATTGTGTAAGGTAAGGGAAACAAGTAGGGAAGTTATGGAAACTATGATGATTAAAAGGGAGGAAGTACTGGCGCTTTTAAGGAATATAAAAGTGGATAAATCTCTGGGTCCTGACAGGATATTCCCTAGGACCTTGAGGGAAGTTAGTGTAGAAATAGCAGGGGCTCTGACAGAAATATTTCAAATGTTATTAGAAACGTGGGATGGTGCTGGAGGATTGGCATATTGTTCATGTTGTTCCATTGCTTAAAAAGGTTTCTAAGAGTAAACCTAGCAATTATAGGCCTGTAAGTTTGATGTCACTGGTGGGTAAATTAATGGAAAGTATTCTTAGAGATGGTATATATAATTATCTGTATAGACAGGGTCCGATTAGGAACAGTCAACATGGACTTGTGTGTGGAAGGTCATGTTTGACAAATCTTATTGAATTTTTTGAAGAGGTTACTAGGAAAGTTGACGAAGGTAAAGCAGTGGATGTTGTGTATATGGACTTCAATAAGGCTTTTGCCAAGGTTCCACATGGAAGGTTCAATCGTTAGGTATTAATATTGAAGTAGTAAAATGGATTCAACAGTGGCTGGATGGGAGATGCCAGAGAGTAGTAGTGGATAACTGTTTGTCAGGTTGGAGGCCTGTGACTAGTGGTGTGCCTCAGGGATCTGTACTGGGTCCAATGTTGTTTGTCATATACATTAATGTTCTGGATGATGGGGTGGTAAATTGGATTAGTAAGTATGCAGATGATATTAAGATAGGTGGTGTTGTGGATAATGAAGTAGGTTTTCAAAGCTTACAGAGAGATTTAGGTCAGTTAGAAGGGTGGGCTGAAAGATGACAGATGGAGTTTAATGCTGATAAGTGTGAGGTGCTACATTTTGGTTGGAATAATCCAAATAGGACATACATGGTAAATGGTAGGGCATTGAAGGATGCAGTAGAACAGAGTGATCTAGGAATAATGGTGCACAGTTTCCTGAAGGTGGAATCTCATTGTTGATAGGGTGGTGAAGAAAGCTTTTGGTATGCTGGCCTTTATAAATCAGAGCATTGAGTATAGGAGTTGGGATGTAATGTTAAAATTGTACAAGGCATTGGTAAGGCCAAATTTGGAGTATTGTGTACAGTTCTGGTCACCAAATTATAGGAAAGATGTCAACAAAATAGAGAGAGTGCAGAGAAGATTTACTAGAATGTTGCCTGGGTTTCAACACCTAAGTTACAGAGAAAGGTTGAACAAGTTAGGTCTTTATTTTTTGGAGGGTAGAAGGTTGAGGGGGTCTTGTTAGAGGTATTTAAAATTATGAGGGGGATAGATAGAGTTGACGTGGATAGGCTTTTTCCATTGAGAGTAGGGGAGATTCAAACAAGAGGACATGAGTTGAGACTTCGGCAATAGTTTAAGGGTAACATGAGGGGGAACTTCTTTACTCAGAGAGTGGTAGCTGTGTGGAATGAGCTTCCAGTAGAAGTGGTAGAGGCAGGTTTGGTATTGTCATTTAAAGTAAAATTGGATAGGTATATGGACAGGAAAGGAATGAAGGATTATGGGCTGAATGCAGGTAGGTGGGTCTCGGTGAGAGTAAGTATTCAGCATGGACTAGAACTTCGTTGCTGCTGCTGCTGTGAGGTTCGGGACTCTGCTGAGAAGAACAGGCCCCCAGTCCTCGGGGTCGTGTTGCCGATGGCCGTTGGCGGGGTCGTCTTAATACGCTTAGCAGAGGATGGTGCTTGGAGAAGCTGTGCTGGAGGGGATGGTCATCAGCTCCGAGGTTTGACAGACTCGGAGTCCTTTCGACGAACTCAGGTCGCTTTCGGTGTGTGCTGCATCTGCGAGGCTGGTTTCGACAGAGCTTCCATTGTGTGCTGCGTCTGCGAGGCTGAGTCGGGCGGCGCCTTGGAAGTCCATAGCGGGGGCTATTCCCTTCTGCCAACGGCGTGGGATGGCGAGTCTGTCGGGACCCTGGGACTTGTGGAAACTGTGATGATTTCTTTTGAACTTACAGTCCTTTAACATCTTGGACTATTTTTACTGTGCCCATCGTCTGTTTTTTTTTATCAATTATGCTATTGCTTGCACTTTTGTAACTATATGTTGTAATTATATGGTTTTGTGCAGGTCTTATAGCTTTAGTTTCTGTCTGGTGGATTTGGAGCTCCTTTCCGGGGAACGCGCTAGACGGTAGCGCGATTTTAATACGCAGCAGCCTCTCCGGACTCTGGATTGGGGATTGCCAAACGTTATGTGGATTTTCTGGTGTAGTCTGTTTTGTCATATGCTTTTGTGATAACATTCTGTGGGAATGTTGTCTCATTTTTTAACTGCATTGCATTTGTGGTTTCTAAATGACAATAAACTGAATCTGAATCTGAATCTAAATCAGAAGGGCCGAGATGGCCTTTTTCTGTGCTGTAATTGTTATATAGTTACATTGTTATAACTCAGTGTTATGAAGCTGCCCCTCAGCTCTATTTTAAATCTTTACTCTCTCACATTAAACTTATGCCTTCTAGCTCTAACTTCCTCTTCCCTAGGAAAAGACAACATGTGTTCACACTAACTATGCCACTCATGATTTGAATTGTTCATCCCTCAGTCTGCTACATCTCAGGAAAAGTCCCACCCAATGTCTCGCTATAACTCCGCACCACGAGTCCTGAGAGCATCCTTGTAAATCTATGTTTTCTTTCCAGTTAATCATGTCTTCATTTTAATAGGGTAAATAAAACTGTACACAAAACTCCAAGTGTGGTTTCATCAACATCTTGTACAACTGTTCTGTTTGTAGATGCCGAGCAATGTGAGTATCTACGTTGCAGTTTACCCCAGCACATCCTCAGGTGTGTTGGTTGTTAACATAAATGATGCATTTTGCAGCATGTTTTAATGTCAATGTAATAAATAAATCGAAATCTAACATAATGTCCCAACTCCTGTGCTCAGTATAAAAGTCAATGTAGTCAGATAAGTTTCACACTCCCTGTCTCCCTCAATACTGTTTTTAAGAGTACACATGATGTACTCTTGCATTTGACCTCATTAGGGAGGGTTAAACTTGCTTGATCCTACCTTAAATTTTTGCCATTTTTATCCATTATATATTCCCTTCATACTTTTTGTTGTTATCAATCACCCCACTAAATCTAAATCATGAACGCTCTGTTGAAGGAATAGACGCAAAGGCTGGTTGCTGCAATTAGTACCTGCTTTTTTAAAGCACTACTCCAGATGATAGCTCAGTGGTTTTCAATAGTGTCTCGTCTGCCGCCATGGATTTTGCTGGTGCCACTACATTTCTTGCATTGCAAATGTTGAGATGAAATATCTGTACAGGCAGATATTTCAATTCTTCAAATTCCCACATGCATTCTTTTTTTTTGAAGTTCAATAAGCTTGACGGGACTGATGTAACCCTGAGGACGTGAGCTTTCATCATCAAACCACACTAAATCTCTAGCTGTATTTTTGCCTGCGCACATACTATTGTGCCACACAACAGCAATAATTTGCATTTCCCTTGCACCTTCAGCTATAGAATAATGCAATCATTATGCCAGAAAATGAGACAACTGTCCCCTCCTTGCCTTCTTAGTCCATTCAGTCCTATTCTCTTGCTTTTTCCCTGTGGCACTGTTATTCATTTCTCTCTACTGTTCCCATTTTAGTGATTCTGCTTCTCTACAGACAGCAAATTACGGATCTTGAATATTTTCTGAAAACAAAAAAAAAATCCTCATATTTCTCACTTATCTTCACTACGAACACTTGTCACTTTGGCCCTGAATACTTATTGATATTGAGTAATTTTGGACCCTTATCAAAGAAAGGACATGCTGGCATTGGAGAAGGTCCAGAGGAAGTTATATTGAGTTACAGATTCATAGAAATGTTCAGCACAGAAACAGACCCTTTGGCCCTTCTAGTCCATGTTGAAACCTTTTAAACTGCCTACTTCCATTAACCTGCACTGGGACCATAGCCCTCCATACCTTTACCATCCATGTACCCATCCAAACATTGCTTAAACATTGAAATTGAGCTCACAAGCACCACTTGTGCTGCCAGCCCTTTTAACACTTTCATGAACCTCTGCATGAAGAAGATTCCCCTCATGTTTCCCTTAAACTATTCACATTTCACCCTTAACCCTTGACCTCAGTTTGTAATCTCACCTAATCTCAATGGAAAAAGCCTGCTTGCACCCTATATCCTAATAATGGAATCTCCTCTCAATTTTCTATGTTCAAAGGAATAAAGTCCGAACCCATTCAATCTTTCCTTATCTCAGGTCCTCCTGACCCACCAACATCCTTGTAAATTTTCTTCGTGCTCTTTCAACCTTGTTTACTCCTTTCTTATATGTAGGTGACCAAATGTGCACACAATAATCCAAAATAGGCCTCACTAACGTCTTAAATAACTTCAACAAATTCACAAGAATGATCTTAGGAATGAAAGGGTTAACATATGAGGAGCATTTGATGACTCTGTGCCTGTACTCATGGAGATTAGAAAATGAGGGAGGATCTCATTGAAATCTATTAAAAGTCCTAGATATAGGGGATGTGGAGAGGATGCTATCTACAGCAGGAGAGTTTACAATAAGAAGTCATCAGAATAGAAGGATATCCATTTTGAACAGAGATAAGGAGGAATCTCTTTAACCAGAGGATGGGGGATCTGTGGAATTCATTGCCATGGATGGCTATGGAGGCCAAGTTACGGGGCATGTTTAAAGCTGAGATTGGCAGGTTCTTGATTAGTCAGGGCATCAAAGGTTATGGGGAGAAAGCAGGAGAATGGGATTAAGAGGGATAATAAATCATCCATGATGGAGCCATGAATTGTGGAGCAGACTCGATGGGGTGAATGGACAAATTCTTCTCCTGTGTCTCCTGGTTTTATGGCCATATGATTGGGTTAGGGTGAAATAGATGGGTTACTGGGAGGCGCGGATCATTGGGAAGTGCCTGTTCCATACAGCATTTCTAAATTAATAAATTAAATATAGAAAATGCTGGAAACACTTAGCAGGTCTGGCAACATCTATGGAAAAGGATGTTGAGTTATCTTCATTAGAAAAGTAAGCGAATGAATCCATTTTCTCATGCAGATAGGGTGTAGAAAGATGGTTAGGGTGAAACCTGAGGTCAACATTGCCATGGTATTTCACTGTTTACAAAGCCACCTGGTTGATGACATTGGTTGGAGAGAGAAAAATAAAACAAAGAAAGAACAGAACACTGCAGCACAGTACAGGCCTTTTGGCCCGCAATGTCGTGCCTACTTTTTAACCCTCTTTTAGGTCAATCTAATCTTTCCCTCCTCATATCTCTCTATTTTTCTATGTTCTTATCTAAGAGTCATTTAAATTCCCCTAATGTATCTGCCTTTGCCTCCACCCTGGCAGGTTGTTCCATACACACATTACTCTCCGTGTATCTCTTTTTTTCTCCTGTATTCTTTCTTCCCATCACCTTAAAATTATGCCCACTGGGATTAACAATTTCCACCCTGGGAAAATGTCTCCGGCTATCCACTCAATCTATGCTTCTTCGAATTTTTACACTCCTCTCAAGGGATGTGTAAAAGCTGTGAAATACACTGAAAGTTGTTACAAAGTACTGACACCAAAAGAAAAATATGGAAAAAACCTGGCAGGGTGTTCTTTCTGGTTCACTGTAATGGTTTCATGCCTACTTTGGCTTAGGCAATGCTTTCTGGTAGGATTATATACAGTACCTTAAATCAGACACTGCAGTGATTCACACCAGAGATTAAACCTGGAGATCAGGAATTTTTGGTTGCTTCCTGAATGGAAAGTTTCTAAACGTATCCCAACCAAAAATAATAAGACTGCTAATCAGCCTACATAATTACCATTGTTTTGCATTGTTGTTCAGAAGCTGTCTCTCTTGATGGCTGAACTATTCTCTATGTCAGAGCTCCTGATGCAGAATATGCAAATATCTGCAAAATAGACTACACCTTTGATTGAAGTTTAATTCAGGGAAGTAGCATCCACCTGCCTCTGTGAGGGTCTCTTCCCTGAGGGCAACATGATGATCAAAATAGAGGTGAAAACGCTTCTAAACAAAAAGCAGGTTGATTTTTTTTTCACCCCGTGCTACAAGCTATTTATCTCGATCTTTGGAACAATTGCTTTGCTCTGTACAGAGTTCTCTGTTAATTATCCATGACTCAAGGGTTTCATAAGCTTCAGAAACTAACAAAAAAGTTAAATCCAAAATATACACTCAGTGGCCATATTATTTGGTACACTTGCTCATTAATGCAAATATCTAATCAGCCAACTTAATGCAAATATCTAATGCAAATATCTTAATGCAAATATCTAATCAGCAACTTAATGCATAAAAGCACACAGACATGGTCTTTCAGATCAGTGGCTGTTCAGACCAAACATCAGAATAGAGAAGAACTGTGATCTAAGCGACTTTGACTGTGGAATGATTGCCGATGCCGGACGTGGTGGTTTGCGTATCTCAGAAAGTCCTGATTTCCTGGAATTTATGCACACAACCGTCTCCAGTGTTTATAGAGAATGATACAACAAGCAGCAAAAACATTTAGTGAATGGCAGATCTGTGGGCAAAAATACCTCATTAATGAGAGAGCTCAAAGGATAATGGCCAAAGTGTTTCAACTGACAGGAAGGAGACAGTAACTCAAATAGCCATGAGTGACAACAGTGGTGTGCAAAAGACCACTTCTGAATGCACAACACATCGACCCTTAAAGTGGATGGGTTAAAGCCAATGAACCTCCTGTCAATGAGTTGAGTGTATAACCAACATCTAATACAATGCCTAAATATGCCTAAAAAAAAGTTTAAAAATAACGAAGTTTCTTGCATCTTAGACCATATAATAAAGACGGAAAATTAGGGCATTTGGCCCTTTGAATCTGCTCCACTATTTGATCATGGTTGATCCATGTTCCCTCTCAGCCCCAATCTCCTGCTTTCTCACCATATTCCTTCATGCTCTGATCAATCAAAAATCTGTCAACCTCTGCCATAAATATCCCCAATGACTTGTTCACCACAGCCCAACTGTGGCAATGAATTTCACAGATTCATGACTCTCTGGCTAAAGAAATTCCTCCTCATCTCTGTTCTAAAAGGAAGCCCCTCAATCCTGAGCTTCTTTCCTCAGATCTTAGACTCTCCCACTATAGGAAACATCCTCTCCACATCCACTCTATGAAGGCCTTTCACCATTTGATAGATTTCAATGAGGTAAACCCTCATTCTTCTGAATTCCACAGAGAAGATGCCCAGAGCTGTCAAATGCCCCTGATATAACACACATTTCAATCCCAGAATCATCTTCACGAAACTCCTTTGAATCCTCCCCAATATCAGCACATCCTTTCTGAGATAAAGAGCCAAAAGCTGCTTCATGTGAGGCCTCACTGGTGCTTTATAAAGCCTCAACATTACATCCTTGTTTCTATATTCTAGTTCTCTCAAAATGAATACTAGCAACAGATTTGCTTTCCTTACCACCAACTCAACCTGCAAATTAACATTTAGGGAATCCTGCATGTGGACTCCAAAAATCCCATTGCATATCAGAGTTTTGAATTTTCTCTCCATTTAGAAAATAGACTACCCTTTTATTTCTTCTACCAAGGTGCATAACCATACACTTCTTGACACTATATTCCATCTGCCACTTCTTTTCCCATTCTCCTAATCTGTCCAAGTTCTTTTGTAGCCTCTCTACCTCTTCAAAACTACCTGCCATCTCACCTATCTTAGTATCGTTCACAAACTTCGCAACAAAGCCATCAATTCTGTCATCCAAGTCATTGATATATAATGAAAAAAGAAAAAAATCCCAACACAGATCCTAGTGGAAAACTATTAGTTACATGCAGAAAAGGCTCCCTTTATTTATGCTCTTTGCCTCCTGTCAATCAGCTAATGCTCTTTCCATGCTAGCATCTTTCCTGTAATAACATTGTCTCTTAACTTGCTTAGCAACCTCATGTGTGCACCTTGTCAAAGATTTTCTGAAAATCCAAGTAGACAACATCCACCAATTCTTATTCGTCTATGAAGTTTATTATATCTTCAAAGAATTCCAACAGATTTGTCAAGCAAGAATTTCCCTTGAGGAAACCATGCTGACTATGGCCTATTTTATCATGTGCCTCCAAGTACCCAAAACTAGATCCTTAACAATTAACTCCAACATGTTCTCAACCACTGAGGTCAGACTAACTGGCCTATAGTTTGCTTTCTTCTTCCTGTCTGCCTTTTTGAAGAATGGAGTGACATTTGCAATTTTCATTCTTCCTGAATCATGCCAGAATCAATTGATTGTAGAAAGATCATTACTAGTGCCTCCCCAATCTCTTCAGCCACCTCTTTTAGAATCCTGGTATGTATACCATGTGGTCCAGGTGACTTATAGTATCCACCTTCAGTCTTTACAGTTTCCAAAAACCTTCTCCCTAGTAATATCAACTTCACACATTTCTGCGTCCTGACATTCTGGAACTTCCAGCAATCTGCATATGCCTTCACAGTGAAGCCTGATGCAAATGAATCACTCAGTTCATCAATTTCTTTGTCCCCTATTACTACCTATCCAGCATCATCTTCCAGCAATCTGATATCTACACTTGCCTCTCTTTACACTTAATATATCTAAATAAACTTCTGGTTTCCTCTTCTACATTACTGGCTAGCTTACCTTCGTAATCCATCTTTTCCCTTTGTATGACTTTTTTAGTTGTTTTCTGTTGGTTTTTAAAAGCTTTCAAATCTTCTAATTTTGCTATTGAAGATTTTAATTATTGTTCCACCAGGTTCAGGAGCAATTTCAAAAACGCTTATGGTTCACTAATGCTAATGTACACTTTTGAATTCAGCTGGTGGAGTGGAGATTGAACTCATGATTGTGAGGCAGTTGAGCAAAATTAGTTTGTCCTGATGTACTTCACTCTTAAAATTAAGCACACTGATGCTACTTGGATGGAATCTCTGTGTAAAGCTAGTTCATTCCAGGTTCAAATTTTGTGTCCGTATTCTTATTGTTATAGACAAGTCAGTCAACCAGTAACAGTAACAGCTTCCTCCAACATCTGGAAAAGTTGCTCAAGTACTGTTAACATAATGTTGTAAATAATGTAGGAGATCATAATTTCCCTTTATCAGATCCTGACACAGTCCTTTGGTCGTTCCTATTTTTGAGACTCCTGGACTGAGGGAGACTATAACATCATTAAAAAGAAAATTACACTGTCAAACTCATGAAAACACCAGTTGCAGCTCCACACATTTTAATACAGGAACCATAATTGGATTTTTGTTGCATGGTTCCAATATCAATAGAAGGAAGACAGTTATACCTCAATGTCTGGGCTTTATATATCTGAATAAAATTGCAGTGTTTGGTTATTTATCTGTATTTACAATAAAACATGTTTCATAAGAGTGAACCACAGATTGATTTGCATTATCATTCCCCCCTCTACACAAAAAGTAATCTGCATGACTACTTTTGAAGTTGCTACTTAGCTGCTATAATATACTGTAAATGAAATGGCACAATAGTAAAAGAGAGATCTGAGAATACTCATGCATAAATCATTGTAAGTGGCAGGACAGATTGAGAAAGTGGTTATGAAGGCACACAGGATCTAAGGGCTTATAAATGGAGACATGCTTATAAACAGCATCAAAGTCATACTGACCATTTACAGTATAAACCATCAATTCATTCACAACCATTGTTCCACACTTTAGGAAAGATGTCAGAGCCTTAGACCAGGTGCAGGGAAATTCACCAGGAAAAATCTAAATCGCATTTAATATCACTGGCATATGTCATGAAATTCTGTTTTTTTTGTGTGGAAGCATTACAGCGCAAGACAAAAAAAATTACAATTAGATACAAAAAAATGCAAAAGGGAAATAGTAAGGACGTGTTCATAGACCATTCAAAAATCTGATGCCAGAGCGGAAAACATTCTTCCTAAAATGTTGAATATGGATCTTTAGGCTCCTGTACCTCCTTCCTGATGGCAGTAACGAGAAGGGGGCATGTGCTGGATGGTGATGGTCCTTGATGATGCATGCCGCCTTCTTGAGCCACTACTTTCTGATGGACATAGGTTATGGAGATGGGCTGGAGGAGTAGGGGTTGTCTTCCTTTATAAATGAGAGACAGAAAGGATAGCTGATAGAGATACTTAAAATCATGAATTGTTTAGACAGAGCAGATAAAGGTAGTTTAGGGTGAAAAGTGAAATATTTAAGTGGATCGTGAGGGGGAAATTCACTCAGAGGATGGTGAGAGCATGGAACGAGCTGCCAGCGGAAATGGTGAAATCAGTTTTGATTTCAACATTTGGGAGAAGTTTGGATGAATATATAGAGAGTTAAGACCCAGATACAGGTCGATGGGACAAGGCAGAACAATATTTTGGCATGGACTGTTTGGGCCAATGGGCCTGTTTCTTTGCTGTAGTGCTTTATGTCTCTATGGAAAACTTCTTCCATCACCACAGGGCTCAGGATCCAGAAAACAAAGAATGAAGTTGATTGGCAAAATCAATGCGAGAAAAAGCTTTACTAAACAAAACAATAAGTGGTCAGGATCCAGAATGCACTGCTGTAGTAACAGTGCAGGCAGATTTAGTCATAGCATTAGCTGGTCATTCACTTGAAAGAGGCAATGGAGACAGAAGGGAGAGGTGATCTAGCTAGATTGCTTCTGCATAGAGCCAGCAGGGACTCATGATAATGATAATAACTGTAGCTATAACTGAAAATGGCATCTCATCATCTGTAGTGGTCTCCCCCATTGGGTTTACATATCACTTGAACCAACTCTAGAATTGTGATCCCTGTGCAATAATGAGGGAGCTACAGAGATAGGACATTAAACTGAATGACTGCTTGTGTCCTCTGGTGGTGGAAAGGAAGCCTGGCACTGTATTGAAAGGTTGTGTCATAGCCAATGCTTATCCCTCAGCCAACAACATCAAGGACCCCACCGTCCAGCCTTTTCACTGCTGCCATCAGAAAGGAAAAACAGGAGCTTTAGTTCCCACACCACCAGGTTCAGGAACATTTATTACCTTGAACCATCAAGCCCCTGAACCAGTGTGGTTAACTTCATTCACCTCAACAATAATCTGATTCCACAACCTGTGGACTCACTTTCAAGGAATCTACAACTCATGTTCTCAATATTTATTTCTATAATTGTTCGATTGCTCTTTTTTGTATTTGCACTGTTTACCTTCTTTTGCACATTGGTTGGTTGTCAGTCTTCGTGTATAGATCATCAAGCTAGTTTAGTCATCTGATAAGAGACGGCTGATCTTCTGATGCAAGCTCAACACTAATAACAATTTCTCTTCATTCCTATTATCTCAACCCTGAATATTCAAGATTCAAGATGGCTTAATGTCATTTCTAGTTCACAAGTGTAAAAGAAAATGAAATAACTATTACTCTGGATCCAATGCAGCACAAGAATACACAATCAGATAAAGAACACAACAATAAAAACACAATCAATATAAATACATAACAGAGCTTATACATGTAGATTGATTGTATGTCCATAAAGGACACTGGGCACAGGAGCATCCATACATTAGATGACTGACGGGAAGTGATGGGGACTGTAGAGGTGTGGATCAGTCTTACTGCTAAGAGAAAGTAATTGTTTTTGAGTCTGGTGGTCCTGGAGTGGATGCTACATAGCCTCCTCTCAGAAGGGAGTGGGATCAACAGTCCATGAGTAGGGCAGGTAGGATCCTTCATGATGATATGGCACTTTTGAATATACTATATATCATTGATAGCATATAGACTGATCAATGGCTCAACATCAGTACTCCTGAAGTGGAGCATTCCATAAACGCACTGCCATCAAATGTCTCCTCAGTCTTAAAAGCCACAACTTACCTCAATTATTATCATGCTTTCATTATACTCAATTTAAAATTCAGAAAGTAATTACTGCAATCTTTCTGTTACATAAACAGTTTTTTTCTCACAAGAAAGCAAATGAAACAAGTCAGTCATTTGACATTGACAGGTGCAAAGGTTCTTGTCATTCTCCATCCTAACCTGTCAGCCTGTCTCCTACAATCGCTTCAGTGCACGTCCTTCCGTCCAGTTTGCTAATCAGTAGTTTTGAGACATCTTGTTTCTAGCTGACAGTTGACTATTTAGCTTGGGATTTACATATCCATCATCCTGACAGCCTGATCAAGCCACTTCACCTAACATTCCTTTATTTGTCTGCTTGCATTTGTTGGTTCCAATCTACTGTTGATTCTCTTGTCCCTCGTCTGCCACCACCAGAGTAGTGTAATAGCAAAATGTTAGGTCAGGTTTGGAAACTTCTGACTTTGAATCAATTGGACTGAATTCAAGCAAATTGATGTCAGTGTTTGTAAGTTAGAAGCACGGGTACCAATTCTATGTTCAGAATCTGGACATGCAATCACTTAGTGGCCAACAAACTATCTGCAATGCAGCATGTAACTGAATCAGCTGAATGCCAAGGATAAGATTGGAACAGCTTTCTTCATGGCAACTTCAAAAGCTTGGAATCAAAGGCAGCAGGAATGTCCATGCTGAAATGTCTTCGTCTAATGCTTCATTATTGTTATCATTATTGTGGTGCTTATTAAATATAAATATGATAGTAAGAATTTGATTTGAAATCATAAGAACATAAGAAATTGGAGGAGGAGTAGGCCATCTGGCCCGTTGAGCCTGGTCCACCATTCATTAAGATCACGGCTGATCTGGCCATGGACTCATCTTCACCTACCTGCCTTTTCCCCATAACCCTTAATTCCCTTTAAATCCTCGTCTATGCACCTACATGGAGAGTTTACCTCAATTACGTCACAAGGTGAATCCTGAAAGATTGACTATGTTAGGACTTTATTCCCTAGAGCGTAAGAGGATCAGGAGAGAATTGATAGAGCCATACACAATTATGAAGGGTATAGATAGGGTAAATGCAAGCCGACGTTTCCAGCTGAGGTTGGGTGCGACTAGAACTAAAGAACATTGGTCAAGGGTGAATTATGAAATATTTCAGGGGAACCTGAGAGGGCACTTCTTCACTCAGAGGGTGGTGAGAGTGTGGAACAAGCTGCCAGCAAAAGTGGTGGATGTGGGTTCAAACTCAACACTATTTATTTCAAACCTATTCAACACAGAAATTAATGACTGTAATCTTTCTGTTACATAATACAGTTTGGTTAGCTAGATGATTGAAGGTTCTATGGTCCAAATGCAAGTCAATGAGTCTTGGGAGAATAATAGCTTGGCATGGACTAGATGGGTCAAAGAGCCTGCTTCTATTCTGCAGTACTATTGACTCTATGCGCTCACTATACAGCAACCTTTACTACTAATCCCATATTATTAACCTCATATCCCGATTGACTGCACCTTCTCCCATCCCTGCAAGCTTCTGCTACACTCTTTATAAGCAAATTAGAGTGACAGATGCATATGTCTTAAGGATGTGGGCACAAACTGAAGAGCAAAGAAGAAAATCTATCTGGACATAGGAAGAAGACCATAAGATCATAGGAACAGAATTAGGCCATTCAACCCATCGAGTCTGCTCCTCCATTCCATCATGGAATATACAATCTCTGCATAAACTGCACCAGAGGTCAGAATTGAACACAGCTCACTGTAGCTATGAAGTAGCAGCTTTGCTAGCTCTTCACTAGATACATCAGCATCAATCTACACCAGTAATTACAAAGGAAAACGCTTGGATCCTTTCACTTGAGATGGCTGGAGTCTGAAATTACTTGCTATTTAGCAAATTAATGGTACATGTATTCATCCATGAGGACATGGGTTGCTTCATTACCTCAAAACTGCAAATAGAATTAGAGGGGAAAGTTGAATATGTTAGGACTTTATCCCATTGTGTGTAGGGAAACAAAGGGTAATCTTATGTAGCGATTTACAAAATGATAAGAGTACACACAGTGTCAATACCTGCAGGGTTTTCCCCGAAATTGGATGAGACTACAACTAGAGATTATGGGTTTAGGGTGAAAAGTAAAATATTTAAGGAGAAGCAGAGGGGGAATGTCTTCACTCAGAGGGTAGTGCGAGTGTGGAACAAGCTGCCAGTGGAAGTGATGGATGTGGGTTCAGTTGTAACATTTTTGATAAGTTTGGATAAGTACATGGATGAGAGGGGGACAGAGAGCTGTAGTCTGGGTGCAGGTAATGGGATTAAATGAGCCAAAGGATCTTCTCCTGGGTTGTAAGACTAAGATAAGATGAGTTTTTATTTGTCACATGTACATCAGAACATACATTGAAATGTGTTGTGCACATTCTATTGAACCAGTGGTTGGGGGCTGCCATTAAGTGCTCCTACACTTCTGGCTCTGATGTAGCATGCCTAGAATTTACTAACCCTTACCCCAAGGGTATGTCTGTAGAATATTGGATGATGTTCAAACTTCTCCGCAGCAATAGTGGGAATTAAACTTCGATCTTGTAACTGGTACTGTGATAGTGTTCCACATAGCACTACAGTGCCATGTCATTGCATATATTACCATGCTCAATGAGTCTGAGACTCTAGATGTATTATCACCTCAGGGTGGAAGGCACCAGAGATCAGGACAGAACCTATTAGCAACTAGTCATGCCAGCACAATGGATGAAGGTCTGTCATTCCACGAGAATTTTACTTCAACAACATTCCAACACACCTATAGTAACTTCGTAAATATTTTTATTTTTAAAAATTCTTCTCATAAAATTAACAATACATGATGCTTCCAATAATTGCTTGCTGTAATGACATTTATTGATTAGGTAAGAGTAAAAAGGAAATATATATTTACAAAGGAAATGTGAGGCAGAGAGGTATACAGAGCTTACTTAAGAGTGTAGAGTACATGCTTTCAGAACGTCAGTGCAATAGGTGAATATTGATTCTCCAATAAATATATTAAAAAACTACTTTGAGGCAATTAACCCATCCCCTTCCTCGCAAAAATATTGCAGTTAAGATTCTTAGATAAAATTTATAGCTGCAAGCCACGTGGCACAAAGAAAACTTAGATTCTGTGGCCTCTGTGTGTATGCGTTAGGTCCTTTGTTGCTGTAGCCCATCTACAAGGTTTCTTGTGTTGTACATTCAAAGAAGCTCTTCTGCCACCACTTTTGTAAGACCATTCCGGCTATTCTCCTCTGATCTCTCTCATTAGCAAGGAGTTTTCACTCACAGAACTGCCAATCACTGCTTTCTCTGAAAACTCTAGAGGCTATTTGCTGTACTTCAGTACATATGACAATAATCATGAAACAACATCTGATAATGTCTAGATTTACCAAAGAGTTATATGTTGCAGGGATTTAGCAAGTTGTTTGATGCTTTTCTTTGGCTATTTTTGTTTTATTTATAGTATCTGCATATTGCTGGCAATTCCAGCTTTTACTATTCATCTCTGATTGCCCCTGATTGGCCCATCCATCCTGGCCTTACCCTTTTCTTGCTGCTACCATCAGGAAGGATGTACTGGAGCCCCAGGGCCTACATGACAAGGTTCAGGAACTGTTAGTACCCCTCAACCATCAGGCTCTGTACAAATGGGATTACTTCACTCAGCCCAATACTAAACTGTTCCCATCAACCAATGGACTCACTTTCAAGGATTCTTCATCTCATGCTCTTGATATTTATATCATTTTTTGTTTATTTGTATTTACTGTGAATGCTCACAAGAAAATGAACCTCAGGGTAGTATAAGGTGACATATATATGCCTTGATAATAAATTTATTTTGAACTTTGAAAGGAGCTCAGGAGGTCTGCTGAGCTCCTCCAGCATTGTGTGTATGTTGCTTGGATTTCCATCATCTTTAGATTTTCTCGTTTGTTGTCAGTGACGTAGATTTAAATTAATTTTCTTGTTTATTTAATTACTTGAATAATGTGTCTGGCTGAATGGATTAATGTAATCACCATGGTTCTGTTTCCCCAATTAACAGAGGAACAAGGTAAACATAAACCTTACACATGATACCTTCTATCGGGCAGTATATTTGTTTCCGAGTCAGACCAGTGTCTTCACAACTGCGAAGAAAGCTCGAGAACCTCGGCTTGGAGTGATGTAGGGTGCTGAAATCGCTCCTCTCTTTAACAAGAGGAAGATTGTGGGCTTGTTTGTCTTCATTGTTTCAAAATAGAAAGCCAATTAGCTGATAAAAACTTAATGAGAGTTGCAAGTGCTGAGAGAATCAGGCAAGATGATAGGTCCAGGTCCTAAAGTATGAAAAAATAAAGATGAATGGGAGGTAGATTTCTCGATCAGTAACTATATTAGTGTTAATGACTTCCTCTGAGATTAAATTCAAATAAAAAAAACATTAATTACGTTTTTAGTATTAATTTATTGCTGGAAATGTAATTAAGGAAGTTGTTTATTTGTGCCAATTTTAACATGTTTATCTCTCCAGCCTGTTTATTTTCAGATACATTCTTTATTAACCTGAGCTGGCAATATTTTCCAATTAGGAAACTAATTAGTGACCAGACAGAGTTATTAAACTTCTGGAACTGGGAACTTCTCCCAGGTATTCAAAAAGTTTTTTATTATAGTGTTCGTTGGCAGTCTCCCAGAATATACACTCAGTGGCCACTTTATTAGGTACACCCATACACTGGCTGGTTAATGCAAATATCTAATCAAGCAAACTTGTGGCAGCGACACAATGCAGAAAAGCATGCAGATGTGGTCAAGAGGTTCAGTTGTTCAGAACAAACATCAAAATGGGGAAGAAATATGATTTATGTGACTTTGATGGTAGAATAATTATTGGTGGCAGATCGGGTGGTTTAAGTATCTCAGAAGCTGCTGATCTCCTGGGATTTTCACATGTTATAGTCTCGAGAGTTTAAAGAGAACGGTGTGAAAAACAAAAAAAATCCAGTGAACAGCAGTTCTATGGCTGAAAATGCTTTTTAATGAGAGAGGTCAGAAGAGAATGGTCAGACTATTTCAATCTGAAAGGTAGGTGATAGTAACTCAAATAACCACCTGTTACAACAATGGTGTGTAGAAGAGCATGTCTGAATGCACAACACATCGAACCTTGAAGTGGATGTGTTACAGCAGCAGAAAACCACGGACGCTCAGTGGCCATTTTATTAGGTACATTATAAAGTGGCCAGTAAGTGTGCAGTCCAGAGATTGCAGTAAGATAAATAATCTAGACTGCAAATTCTTACAAGTAATGTTATTTACTTCAGCACTACACATTTAAAAATTGATTATTTCTGGAGGGGACTATGTTTTGTTGATTTCCATGTTGATTAGCAGTACTCTTGAGTACAAATGATATTGCTTTCTATGTGTCTTAGTGCCACAATTCACCAAAGGTAATTATATAGGTATAGCAAATACAGCTCCTCTCTCCACCCTCATTTAACAAAGGGGTATGTTTCCCAAAAAAATTTCATTACATGAAAATCCATTGAGCAATAGGAAGAGTAAACCATTAACCTTGTCAGACAATACCAGCTAGATAGTTAGGAAACAGGTCAGAAGCTAGTCAACGTCCTCTCTGGAATTATGCAGTAAACCACACTCACTTTGACAACCATAAAAATACAAGTTATTCATTAAAGAGATATTGCCAGATGAAAGGGTGTTAATTCTCAGGGGAGACTCTTTTTTCTTTTTTTTAAAGATAGCTTGTTTATTTATAGATCTGATTCACTTTATTTGGCACATGTACATCAAAACATACAGTGAAATGCATTGCAATGCATCAAATCAAATCGGCAAGGATCGTTCACAGGAGCCCTCAAAGGTTGTCATGCTTACAGCACAACTTATTTAATAGATAAAGCCATTCCAAACACACATAACTTACAGAAATCAATAGGTGATAAACACTAGAAGTATGCTGAATTAAAAAGGGAAATTGAAACCCTATGGAAGATGAACAAGGTATATATTGTCCCAATAGTAATATCAACAACTGGTATCATCCCGAAGTCACTACACAATAACATTACACAATTAGGGCCGCTCAGTAATATCTATGCAAATCTTCAGAAAGCCACAATACTAAAAATCACTAGAATAGTCCGAAATTCCTAGCAATTGACAAATGAGTGTGCTTGGCTGTGCCTGTACCTCAGATTTTACCAGGTTGAACTGAGAAAAAAATAAAATGTAGTAATAATACAGATAGAACCATCCATAATAGCCATCTGGATATAATAATGCAAGATGAACAAGCAACAACAACTTACATAATAGATATAGCCATTCCAATCACACATAACTTACAGAGATCAGTAAGTGAGAAACATCAGAAATATGCTGAATTCAAAGAAGAAATTGAAAGACTATGGAACATGAACAGGGTATACATTGTCCCAATAGCAATATCTACAACTGGCATCATCCCAAAGGCACTACATGGTAGCATTAAACAATTCAGCATACTCAGCAATATTTATGTATGTCTTCAGAAAGCCACAATACTAAACACTACCAGAATAGTTTGAAAGTTCCCAGCAACTGAGAAATGAGTGTACTTGGCAATATTCATACCTCAGGATTTACAAGGTTGAGCTGAGAAAAAAATAATGATATAATAAATTAATAATAATAAAAATAAACAGAGCTGCAGGATGCAATACAACTGATGGATGAATATGAAACATATAAGCATATGGGACATCAAAAAGCAAAGAAAACAGATCAAATGCGATAAAGGAAATACTTGTGACCAGAATTTACTTCAAGGCTTAAAAAATCTGCTAAACAGAGCCCAACAGTAAAAATGATACAAAAGCAATAAACACTTTCACTATACCAATGTTAATGTATTCTTTTGGCATGAACTTATCTGGAAAATTTACAAAGGAAAATAAGAATTGAAAAGAACAATTCTAAAAAACACTATGTACACTCGAGCACACTGAGATTACCACTACCTAGGACAGAGAAAGAGGAATAACAGACATAAAAAATTTGCACAGCAGTCAGATAAAACTCCTAAGGATATATTTTTATCAACGAAAATAGGATTCAACACTCCATACAAGTATACGTAATTCTAATAAGAAGTACTAAACTGAAATTAAAGCACAGCTCAGAAAAATGAAGAATCACTACAGAAGGAAAAGTTAACCAGTGGAAGAGCATGAACTTCCATGGAAGACACCCTCACGATCTGAGCAGACTAAATTTCAAACAAGGAAGCATCAAACACCTGGCTCAGAGTTGGAGACCTCTTCCCAGAAACGGAGTAGTGCTTTGTGGCAATACAGGACCAGGTAGTTAACACACACAAACAAAAATCAAAAATACATAATAAAAGGCCAACAAATTCAAAACAATGCCAAGAGAAAGTAGAGACAATCCAGCTCATTACAGGATCCTGCAGCAGTTTAACTCAATCTGATTGCTTACACAGGCACAATCAAGTGGCAAACATACTTTAAACAAAATCTTGCTTTAAAATTCAAATTCATAAAAAACAGAATACCTTACTATAAATACAAGCCGGATCCAGTTTTAGAGTCAGAATCCTACAGATTATATTACAACTGATCCATTATTACATTATTACAGGTAGGGCAATCCATAATAACCATCTGGATCACATATTACAGGAAGAACAACTTACTTAATAGATGTAGCCATTCCAAACACACATAACTCACTGTAATTGATAAGTGGAAAACACCAGAAATATGCTGAATTAAAAGAGGAAATTAAAGGACTATGGAACTTGAACAGGGTATATATTTTCCCAATAGTAATATCTACAACTGTTATCACCAAAAAAAAGACACCACACAATAATATGAAATCATTTGGACTGCACAGCAATATTTATGTAAATCTCCAGAAAGCTACAATACTAAACACCACTAGAATTGTCCAAAAGTCCCTAACTATTGAGAAATGAATGTCTTTGGCTTTGCCCATAACTCAGGTTTTTACCACCTGGAGCTGAGGAAAAAAAATAACAAATAAGCAATAAGTATCAAGAACATGAAATGAAAAGTCCTTGAATGTTATTGCATAGCTTGTTGGAAGAGTTCAGTAATGGGGTGAGTGAAATTGAGTGAAGTTATCTCTTCTTTTCAAGAGCCTGATGACTGCGGGATACAAACCCTTCCTGAAGCTTGTGGTGTGGGTCCTGAGGCTCCTGTACCTTCTTCCTGATGGCAGCAGTGTGCAAAGAGATCATTATTGATGTTGCAGTTTTCCTATGACAGCTCTGCATGTAAATGTTCTCAATGGTGGGCAGAGCAGTACATGTAATGAACTCTGTACTATATCAGTCACCTTATTTTAGGAAGGATATTTAAACTTATAAGATTTAGTTGACAAATATGTGAACTGATTTCCTTATGAGAAAAAGAATGGATAAGCTGGACCTGCCTTCACTGGAGTGTTTATGAGAGAGACCAATTCTTGATCGAAACATCTGTAGTCTGCTGGTGTTTTGACAGGAATGATATAAAGATACTTCTTCATGTGGGAAAACTGAGAATAATGTTTGCTTTCAAAGGCCTTTCTGAGGAACTACTCAAACATAAATGCTCCTTTGTAAGTTTCTTTCAAGGTAATGTAACAAACTATTTCATGGAACTATCTGGAAAATCCTTATGACAAATGACCAAAAGTAGGTATGAAGAAGTCTATTCGACTAAATGGGAAATGAAGCAGAGAGTTTAGTGGCATTACACTGCAGGCACCTCAAGTAAACATGAATCTGATAAGTTCTGACTCTCTTTAACTCTTTCAAGTCTCATATTATTGTTTATGTCATTTGGTTTAAGATAAAAAAAGTATGAGGTTTAAACAGGATCTAAGTTTGATTTTGTTTTCTCAAGCGTGGAACGCACTGTATGAACGCGTGGTGAAGAAAGGTGTTACTGCAAGATATTAGTATTTAATTTGCCAAGGTACAGAAGATTACTGACCAAGTGCTGGTAAAAGGGATTAGCAGAGATGGATGGTAGATGTTCCACATGGACATTGTGAGTGGAAGGACCTGTTTCTGTATTAAATGACTCCATGCCTCCCTGTATTCCAGGGTGCAAGATGCAGTTACCAATGGGTCTTAATGAGCCCAGAACTTGTGGTGGTTTTAGACTAACTTTTATTTTAATTTGATTTATTACAAGACACAGCACAATAACAGGCCCTTCCCCTCAATGAACCTACCTCGCTCATTTACACCCATGTGACCTATCATCTGACTAATTCACATGTCTTTGGAGTGTGGGAGGAACCAGAGCGCCATGAGGAAACCTACACAGTCATGGAGAGAATGTAAAAACTCTTTACAGACGGCAGCAGATCTGAACTCACGTTTCTGGCGCTGTATTAGTGTTGCACTAAAAGCTATGCTATCATGCCACTTGGCTACTTCTTGAAGGTGGGCATTCAGGCTAATCCAGCTTATGAAAGGTGCCAAGACACATAGAAAAGTGGCATGCTCTCACCTCAAAGCCAAAATCCCATATCACCCTTTCATTTTCCTTCTCAATCTTCTCAAAAAGATTATGAACCATTACAGGCTTTGTGTTTGAAAGACCAAATGCACATGCTTTCTTTACTCATTTATGCAGTAAATTTCGCAAAGTTAACATCTTTGTTGAAGGACAGACTTGCTTAGTAAATGTTTGCTGAGCAAGGGAGATCTGTAATTTGGAAATGTAGCAGAATGTTGTTCAAAGTAAATTTATTATGAAAGTACGGGTATGTCTCCAAATACTACTCTGAGATTCATTTTCTTGCAGGCATTCACAGTAGAAGAAAGAAATACAACAGAATCAATGAAAAACTATGCACAAAACAAAGACGGCCAAACAATGTGTAAAAGTTATCAAAAGGTTAAAAAAGAGAGTGGATATCGAACTGCTGATGAGTACAATGGAAAGGCGGTAATGGGAGACAAAGGAATGGTGGATGAACTTAATAGGTATTTTGTGTTAGCCTTCACTGTGGAAGACACTAGCAGTATGTCAGAAATTTAAGTGTTAGGAGGCACAAGTGAGTATAGTTGCTATTACTAAGGAGAAAGTGATTGGGAAGCTGAAAGGTCTGAAGGTAGATACATCATCTGCACTAGGTGAATTACATTCTAAAGTTTTGAAAGAGGTAGTTGAAGATATTGTGGACGCGTTAGTAAAGATTTTTCAAGAATCACTAGATTTTGCAGTGGTTCTGGAGGACTGAAGTATTGCAAATGTCACTTCACCCTTTAAGAAGGGAGGGAGGCAGAAGAATGGAAATTGTAGGCTAGTTAGCCTGACTTCAGTGGTCAGGAAGATGTTGGACTCCATTATTAAGGATGAGATCTCTGGGTACTTGGAGGTTCCCTTAAGGGGAGATCTTGCCTGACAAATCTGTTGGAATTCTTTGAGGAAGTAACAAGTAGGATAGAGGAAGGAAAGTCTGCAGGTATTATTTACTTACATTTTTGGAAGGCCATTAGCAAGGTGTGGCATACGTGACTGCTTAACAAGGTAAGAGTCTACAATATTACAAGAAAGATACTAGCATGGATAGAAGATTGGCTGACTGGCAGGAGGCAAAGAGTGGGAATAAAGGGAACCTTTTCTGTTGGCTCTTGGTGACTCTTGGTGTTCCATGGGGTAGGTTTTGGGACTGCTTCTTTTCATGTTATATGTCAATGATTCGGATGATGGAATTGATTACTTTCTGGCCAAGTTTGCAGATGATATAAAGATAAGTGAAGTAGCAGGTAGTGTTGAGGAAGCAAGGAGTCTGCAGAAGGATTTAGACAGATTAGGAGACTGGAATACAGTATAGGAAAGTATATGGTCATGCAGATTTTTTAGAAAGGATAAAGGCATAGACTATTTTCTAAATAGACAGAAAGTTCAAAATTCAAAAGTGCAAAAGGACTTAAGAGCTTTTGAGCAGGATTTCCTAAAGGTTAAGTTAGAGATTGAGTTGGTGGTAAGGAAGGCAAATGCAATGTTGGCATTAATTTCAAGAGGACTAGAATATAAGAGCAAGGATGTCGTGCTGAAGCTTGAAGGGCACTGGAGAGGCATCACCTGGAGTATTGCAAGCAGCTTTGGGCTCTTTATTTAAGAAAGGATGTGCTGACATTGGGGAGGGTTCAGAAGGGGTTTGTGAGACTGATCCCAGGAATGAAGGGTTAGCATATGAGGAGCATTTTATGGCTCTGGGCCTGTAGTCACTGGAGATTAGAACAATGAGGAGATCTCACTGAAAACTATCTAATATAAAAGGGCTAGACAGAGTGGAGTTGGAGATGGTTACTCCTACAGTGGGCATGTCTAGGACCAGAGGGCACAGCCTCAGAAGAGAGGGACATCCATTTGTAACAGAGATGGGGATCAATTCCTACAGCCAGTGGGTGGTGAATCTGTAGAATTCAAAGCACAGATGGCTGTGGTGGCCAAGTCATTGAGTATACTAAAAACAGAGGTTGATAGGTTCCTGATTAGTCAGGATATCAAGTTTATGGTGAGGAGGCAGGAGAACGGGATTATGAGGCATTATAAATCAGACATGAAGGAGTGCTGGAGCAGACTCAAAAGGCTAAATGGTTTAATACTGATCCAATGTCTTATGGTCCAAAAGAGACAAACCATGCAAACATCATAATAATAATAATAATAATAATAATAATAATAATAATAATAATAATAATAATAATAATAATAATAATAATAATAATAATAAATATATAAATAAATTCATTTATAAAACTGAGAACACAAGTTGTGGAGTCCTTGAAAATGGATCTATCAGTTGTGGAATCCGTTCAGTTCAGTGTGAGTTGAATGGAGTTATCCATGGTGGTTCAGGAGCCTGATGGTTGAAGGGTAATAACTGTTCCTGAACCTGGTGACGTGGGACCTGTCGCTCCTGTATCTCCTTCCTGGTGGTAACAGTGAGAAGGGAGCATTGCCTGAATGGTGTGAATCCTTGATGATGGATGCTGCTTTCTTGTTTATTGCTTGGAGACTTGAACAGGCAAATGTGGAAATGCTCTGTCAGTTTTATAAGGGATTGTTGAAATCATTCCTGAAGTGTTCTGTGCTGTATGGATCTCCTCATTTTAGGAGACCAACACCCATTTTCCTTCAGCAAAGGTGAGTATATAGCAAGAATGCTGTGGGACTGTGGCAACCATATGGAACATTTGAATGTGGCCCTCTTTCAGTGTCAATGATCTTAAGATGTGTTATGACTTTGTAACTGGGATTCTCAACAAGTTCCTGAACATTTATGCATCTCCTGATGAGACACTCCTTTACCAAAAGAGGATGAACTCTAATTTTTCAGCAGTTATCCCATTAAATCACAAACAAATTATCCAGTATAGGCCCTTTCTGGATACATTTTGTTGTGGAGAATACCGTAAAAAAGATTAAGTTAAATTCCACTAATGAAATGAAAGGGCAATAAATCTTTAGGCAATTAAATGAAAACACTTTATAATTAACTTGTCATCCAGATTCAATGATTTTAATTGCAATCAAAGCTGTGCACAGAACATTCAATAACAGCCACCCATGTTCTCTATTGATTGGATTTGTTTAATCTTGTTTATTCTCTTCTCAACTTTTTTTTATATATCGGCATGAATTTCTGGGATGGGACTGACTTATTAAAACTGCTCTCCTTAAATGCATAGAAGAGAATGCCTCATGGCTAAATAATATCATGTTTATAATACTCAGGATTTAAAATCTGGCCCATATGTCACTTACGGGGAGTGTACTGTTAATAGAAAGTGCCAGGAATACTTTCCCTCTCCCATTATCTTACTCTCCAAATTTCTAGTTTAATTTAGTTTCAGTGTTCGTTACCATGGCTTCTGAGAGAGAATTTGTGGAGCTATGATTCACTTCTACAGGGAGTTAGGAAGGAAGTTGAGATGCAGGACCCCAAAGGTAGTAATCTCGTGATTACTGCCTGTGCCACGCAACAGTGAGTATAGGAATAGAATGAGGTGGAGACAGGGACAGGGACTCTGATTTCTGGATCATTGGGACCTCTTCTGGGACAGGTGTGACCTGTACGAAAAGGACGGGTTGCACTTGAATCTGAGGGGGACCAATATCCTGGCGGGAAGGTTTGCTAAGACTACTGGGGAGAGTTTAAACTAGAATTGCTGGGAGGTGGGAACAGAACTGAAGTGACAGAAGAAAGGAAGGTTAACTCACAAATAGAGAAAGCTTGGAGACAATGCGAAAGGAAGGATAGGCAGGTGATAGAGAAGGGACGCACTCAGCCCGATGGTTTGAGATGTGTCTGTTTAAATGCAAGAAGTATTATGAATAAAGTGGGTGAGCCTAGAGTGTGGATCAGCACTTGGAGCTATGATATTGTGGCCATTACAGAGACTAGGTGCAGGGGCAGGAATGGCTACTTCAAGTGCCAGGCTTTAGATGTTTTGAAAAGGATAGGGAGAGAGGCAAAAGAGGTGGGGGTGTAGCACTACTGATCAGAGATAGTGTCACAGCTGCAGAAAAAGAGAAAGTCATGGAGGGGTTGGCTACGGAGCCTCTGTGGGTGGAGATTAGGAACAGGAAGGGGTCAATAACTCTACTGGGTGTTTTTTATAGACCACCCAATAGTAACAGAGACATCGAGAAGCAGATGGGGAAACAGATTCTGGAAAGGAGTAATAATAACAGGGTTGTTGTGGTGGGAGATTTTAATTTCCCAAATATTGATCGGCATCTCCCTAAAGTGATGGGTTCAGATGGGGTGGAGTTTGTTAGGTCTGTTCAGGAAGGTTTCTTGACACAATATGTAGATAAGCCTACAAGAGGAGAGACTGTACTTGATCTGGTATTGGGAAATGAGCCTGGTCAGGTTTCAGGTCTCTCAGTGGGAGAGCACTTTGGAGACAGTGATCACAATTCTATCTCCTGTACCATAGCATTGGAGAGGGATAGGAACAGACAAGCTACGGAGATATTGAATTGGAGTAAGGGGAAATACGAGGCTATCAGGCAGGAACTTAGAAGCATAAATTGGAAACAGATGGTCTCAGGGAAACGTGGAAAATGTTCAGGGACATTTGCATGGAGTTCTGCATAGATATGTTCCAATGAGATGGGGAAAGGATGGTAAGCTACAGGATCCATGGTGTACAAAGGCTATTGTAAATCTAGTCAAGAAGAAAAGAAAAGTCTACAATAGGTTCAAAAAACTTGGTGATGATAAAGATCTAGAAGATTATAAGGTTAGCAGGGAGGAGCTTAAGAATGAAATTAGGAGAGCCAGAAGGGGCCATGAGAAGGCCTTGGTGGACAGGATTAAGGAAAACACCAAGGCATTCTACAAGATGGTGAAGTGTAAGAGGATAAGACATCAGAGAATAGGACCAATCAAGTGTGACAGTGGAAAAGTGTGCATGGAACCAGAGGAGATGGCAGAGGTACTTAATGAATACTTTGCTTCAGTATTCACTACAGAAAAGGATCTTGGCGATTGTAGGAATGACTTGCAGCAAACTGAAAAGCTTGAGCATGAAGGTATTAAAGAAGAAGATGTGCTGGAGCTTTTGGAAAGCATCAAGTTGGATAAGTCACCGGGACTGGATGAGATGTACCCCAGGCTACTGTGAAAAGTGTGGGAGGAAATTGCTGAGCCTCTGGCAATGACCTTTGCATAATCAGTGAGGACAGGAGAGGTTCTGGAGGATTGGAGGGTTGCGGATGTTGTTCCCTTATTCAAGAAAGGGAGTAGAGAAAGCCCAGGAAATTATAGACCAGTGGGTCTTACTTCAGTGGTTGGTAAGTTGATGGAGAAGATCCTGAGGAACAAGATTTATGAACATTTGGAGATGCATAAAATAATTAAGAATTGTTGGCATGGTTTTGTCAAAGGCAGGTCATGCCTTACCAGCCTGATTGAATTTTTTGAGGATGTAACTAAACACATTGATGAAGGTAGAGCTGTAGATGTAGTGTATATGGATTTCAGCAAGGCATTTGATAAGGTACCCCATGAAAGGCTTATTGAGAAAGTAAGGAGGCATGGGATCCAAGGGGACATTGCTTTGTGGATTCAGAACTGGCTTGCCCACAGAAGGCAAAGACTGGTTGTAGACAGATCATATTCTGCATGGATGTCGGTGACCAGTGGTGTGCTTCAAGGATCTGTTCTGGGACCTCTTTTCTTTGTGATTTTTATAAATGACCTGGATGAGGAAGGGGATGGATGGGTTAGTAAGTTTGCTGATGACACAAAGGTTAGGGGTGTTGTGGATAGTGTGGAGGGCTGTCAGAGTTACAGTGGGACATTGATAGGATGCAAAACTGGGCTGAGAAGTGGCAGATGGAGTTCAATCCAGATAAGTGTGAGGTAGTTCATTTTGGTAGGTCAAATATAATGGCAGAATATAGCATTACTGGCAAGACTCTTGGCAGTGTGTAGGATCAGAGGTCTCTTGGGGTCCGAGTCCATAGGACAATCAAAGCTGTTATGCAGGTTGACTCTGTGGTTAAGAAGGTGTACGGTGCATTGGCATTCATGAATTGTGGGATTGAGTATAAGAGCCGAGTGCTAATGTTGTAGCTATATAGGACCTTGGTCAGATCCCACTTTGAGTACTGTGCTCAACTGTGGTCACCTCACTACAGGAAGGATGTGGAAACCATAGAAAGGGTGCAGAGGAGATTTACAAGGATGTTGCCTGGATTGGGGAGCATGGTTTATGAGAATAGGTTGAGTGAACTTGGCCTTTTCTCCTTGGAGCGACAGAAGGATGAGAGATGACCTGATAGAGATGTATAAGATAATTAGAGGCATTGATCGTGTGGATAGTCGGAGGTTTTTCCCCAGGGCTAAAATGGCTAGCACGAGAGGGCATAGTTTTAAGGTGCTTGGAAGCAGGTACAGAAGAAATGTCAAGGGTAAGTTTTTTATGCAGAGAGTGGTGAGTGCGTGGAATGGGCTGTCAGCAGTGGTGGTGGAGGCGGGAACGATAGGGTCTTTCAAGAGACTCTTGGATGGGTACATGGAGCTTAGAAAAATAGAGGGCTATGGATAAGCCTAAGTAGTTTTAAGGTAAGGACATGTTTGGGACAGCTTTGTGGGCCGAAGGGCCTGTATTGTACTGTAGGTTGTCTATGTTTCTATGTTTCTGCTCTCCTGTGTTGTTTAAGTCCCTTAAACATTTATTTTCTGGAGCCCAGGGTAAAAGAGCTGCTGACTGACAGCCTTTATATAAATGATGCTGTCAGACTTGACCTCAATATGTTACCAATCTATAAAATATCTCAAGATTTCCTTCAAAGCCATCTGATTTTAATCAATGCCTAATCTATCCTTTAGTTCAATTGCACAGATGTTCATGCTGATTACTTCCCTATCGCTGGTAATCAGTCCATCAGATGGTCATTGTGGATAGGAGTTGCCAGGCAGGCATGCCTCCTCCACATACCCACAATGTTTACAGATCCACATCTTCTCACTTTGTAAATTCCACAAGCAGATGGGGCCCAAATATTACAGCAATGTAAATTCCCACTGCGAAGTAACTAATTATAGATATCTAGACTTCACTTAGTGGCTAATTTATTAGGTAAACCTGTACACCAGCTTACTTACGCCAGCATTTAATCAGCCAATAATGTGGTAGCAACTCAATGTTTTAAAGCATGCAGACATGGTCAAGAGGTTCAATTGATGTTTGGAACCAAACATCAAAATGGTGAAGAAATATGACCTAAGTGACTTTGATCATGTCATTTTCACCATTGACCACTGATGCCAGACAGATGGTTAGAGTGTCACAGAAACTGCTGATCTCCTGGGGCTGTCACACACACCAGTCTCTAGAGTTTACAGAGAATGGTGCAAAAATGCAAACAAAAATAATGAGTGGCAGTTCTGTAAGTGAAAACATCTTTTTGACAAGAGAGATCAGAGGAGAATGGCCAGACTGGTTCAAGCAGATAGGAAAGCAACCAAACATTACAAAAGTGGTGTGTAGAAGAGTATCTCTGAATACACAGCACATTGAACCAATAATTGGCTGGGTTACAGCGCAGAAGACCACAAACATATATTCAGGAGCTACTTCATTAGGAACAGGAGGTACCTTATAAAGTGGCAACTAAGTGTATGTAGCTGCATGCAACATTGACCTGCAAACAAATAGCTTACAGGCACTTATTGATGTTGTTTGTGTTTCTCATTCAAATTAGTCACCCTCTCTCCAAAAGATAAATGGAGTTTAGGAGGTACATTTAGAGAGTTGTCTGTAATAGATTTGGTTTTATGTGATGGTAGCTAATCTGGTGAAAAAAGTCATAAATGAAGCTGTAATTGCCTTTATTATGTCATGTCCATGCTTCCAAAATTAGACTTTAGATCAATTGTATTTCATAGCTCTCAGTTTGTAACCCTACAACTTACAAGCATATTTATTACAAATCCTAATATGTCTTAAACATTGTTGGATTTCCACCTCCACGCTGAGTGAAATACTGTCTCTGAACTTTCCTCAAATCTTTTTGCAAAATTGCTGAAATTTTCCTGATATCTCTGCGAAGGGAAATAGGCTCTTCCTGGTTGTTCTTCATACAATTTTAAACAGATCAATTTAGTCTCCCCTCACTGTCCTTTATTAAAAAATAAAACAAAGCCAATTAGCTATTCATCCCCAATCACAAAAAAAATCTACTGCACCAATTCTAGTTCTGTTGCCTTCTTCCTGCAGTGTGGTGAACAAACCTGTACTCAGTCTTCTCTCTGTAACCTACTGTACCCAACAGTTAGGATAATAGTTCAGATAATGTTTAAAAATAACCCCCTTATGCTTGTACTCTATATCTTTTTAACATTTTTTTATTTAATTGCGTTTTTAAGTAATTACAAGAGTGGAAAAAAAATATATCCCTTCCCCCCTCCCCCCTAACTTCCCTATATAGAAAAAAGAGAAAGTAAGAAAGAAAAAAAAAGAAAGAGTGCCTGGTTGTTGGAAGATCTCCACATGCTCCATGGCATATATGTCAAACTCAAGGCCCGCGGGCCAAATCCGGCCCGCGATGGAATTATCTTTGGCCCGCGAGATAATATCTAATTACTATTAAAGCTGGCCCCAGTAATCGAAGCGCCTATGGCGTATGACATGGCTAATGCTGAGTTTATTCAGGTACCAGGTTTTCAGGGTTTTTAGTGTTTATTCGGCAGTCTTCTTCATAAGAAACGGAATTTGTAAAGTGAAACACTTTGTAGTTATAGCAGAGACTGAGACACATGACAGCAGTCTGAAAAAACAGAGGCAACGAAAGCTGCGTTCGCACGCGTCAGACTGATCCGGCCCGCATGAAGCTGCATTTTGCTCAATCCGGCCCATGACCTAAAATGAGTTTGACACCCCTGCTCCATGGAGTTCTTAATAACTTTAATATATATATTTATTTCTTTCCCCAAGTAACCAATTGTTTCATCTTCAGAGCACCTATATATTTAGTCCTGTCTTTTGTAAATAAGGGCACCAAATTTTCAAAAATGTTTCATATTTATCTCTTAAATTATAAGTAATTTGGCCAAAAAGAAATGCAGGTATCCTCTGTGCTTACTTAACTGCTTTATTGCCACCTTTAGGATTTGTGAACTTGCACCCTAATCCTGAGAAGAAACAAGTCAAGTATATTTTCCTGATTTTAAACCACACCCAAATGTCTCAGACATTCGACTGAGTTTTTTTTGTCAAAGCGATCGATGAGGGCAAAGTGGAAGTCATTGTTTACACAGACACTGGCAAGAGATAATTGCCTAAAGTTTACAACAGGATATACACTCATTGGGAAAGCGGGCAAGAACATGGCACATGGAATTTAACTCAGGCAAGTGTGAAGTCATGTATTTTGGGAAATTAAACCAGGGCAGGACCTACAGAGAGAGTGGTGGAGGCCTGGGGAGGTATTTATGACAGAAGTACCTAGTTTCCTTCAATAGCCACACAGGTAGATCAGGATAATGAAGAAGGCATCTGAAGACAATGCTTGCCTTCATTGAAATACAAGAATTGGGATGTCATGCTATAGTTCTGGTTGACTAACTATAGAAAATTCATGATTAAGTTAGGTAGAGTGCAGAAAATGTTCACAAAGATGTTGCTCCAGATTGGAAGGCTTGAGTTAGAGAGATTGGAGAGGCTGAGTCTGTTGTCCCTGGAATAACGGATGGTGCAGGATGAAGACAGTAGATAGCCAATATCTGTATCCCATTGTAGGTGTGTCTAAAACTGGAGGGAATGAGTTAAAGTGAGAAGGAGGAGGTTTAAATAGGATTTGAGACACAACTTTTTTCCTACAAACTGTAATTGGTATCTGAAATGAGCAACTAGAGGAGATGGTGGAGGCAGAAACAGCAGTAAAAGTTATGAGGTATCTGGACATGTAATCGAGTGAGCAAGGGATAGAGGGATGTAAAATTAAAGCAGTTGTTGTTCCTTTTCGCTTCTTGTGGCACATCAGCAACAAACTTGTAGTTTCTCTAGTATAGAATTAAAGCAGAAGATGGGATAAATCTCAGACATGATGGTCAGCTAAGACACGATGGGCAAAAGAGCCTGTTTCTATGCTGTGCAACTCAAGAACTCTATGAGTCTTTTTGTCTAGCAATAAGTCACTCGGGCACTGCAATGTGAATATCCTTCAAAGTGTTTTTGTTTTAGTAGCTTTGAAGTTCAAAGTCAATTTATTATCAAAATATGTATTTGTACAACCTTGATTTCCAATTTCTTGCAGGCAGCCACAAAACAAAGGAATGTTAGAATCCACGAAAAGCCCCACACCACAAGGACAGTCATACATCCAATGTAAGGAAAAGAAAGAACAAATTGCATAAACAATAAAAAAAAGCAAACAATCCACAGAACAGGAACAGCAAAGTCCCTGAAAGTAAGTCCAGAGCCACAGAACCAGTTCAGTGGTGACACTGAACTATAGCACCTTCCAGAGGGTAAAGACAGCTTGCTGGGTGCGTCAAGCACAGTGCTGTGTTTGACCATGATTGCCATTAGGGTTGTAACTATATGGCCAACAGATACATAAATGTAATGTAAAAAGAAGCCAACCTTATTGAAGATAGCAGAAGAAAGAAGCAAAACTAGACTGCTTACATCAGATGCTGAACATCAACTAAAGTTTTCTGATAGCAAATCCCCTCCACCACCACTCCCCTCTGCCTAGCAGAACTCATTCTCACTCTCAGTAATTTCTCCTTTGGCTCCTCCCACTTCCTTCAAACAAAAGTGGGTAGCCATGGGCACTCGCATGGGTGCCTACCTGTTTGTCAGCTACGTGGAACAGTCTATATTCCAAGCCTACACTGGTGTCAATCTATCTCTTCTCCTACGCTACATCGACGACTGCATTTGTTCTGCTTCCTGCACCCATGCGGAGCTCGTCAACTTCATCCACTTTGTCTCCACCCTGCCCTCAAATTTACCTGGACCATTTTTGGCACCTCCCTGCCCTTTCTCAATCTCACTGCTCCTTTCTTGATCTCACTGTCTCTATCTCTGGAGACAGCTTATCCACCCATGTCTATTACAAACCCATGGATTATCACAGCTATCTAGACAGCACCTTGTCCCATGCTTCAACTTGTAAAAGCACCATTCCCTTTTGTCAATTCCTCCATCCTCATTGCATCTGTTCTCAGGATAAAGTTTTTCATTCTAGAAAAAAAGATGTCCTCCTTTTTCAAAGAAAGGGGCTTTCCTTCCTCTACCATCAACGGTGCCCTCAACTGCATCTCCTCCATCTCACGCACATCTGCTCTTACCCCATCCTCCCACCACCCTACCAGTCGTAGCGTTCCTTTTGTCCTCACTTACAACGCTGCCAATCTCCACATCCAGCACATAATTCTCTGAAACTTCCGCCAACTCCAAGTGGATCCCGCCACCAAGTACATCCTTTCCTCCCTCCCCCTTTCTGCTTTCCGCAGGGATCGCTCCCTACCTGACTCCCTTATCCATTTGTCACTCCCCACTGATCTCCCTCCTGGCACTTACCCTTGCAAATAGTGCTACATCTGCCCCTACACCTCTACCTCACTATCATCCAGGGCTCTAAACAGTCCTTTCAGCTGAGGCGACACTTCACCTGTGAGTCTGTTGGGGTCATTTACTATGTTGGTGTTCTGGAATGGCCTCCTGTATATTGGTGAGATGCGACGTAGATTGGGAGACCGCTTTGCCGAGGACCTACGCCATCCACCAGAACAAGTGGGATCTCCCAGTGGCCACCCATTTTAATTCCACTTTCCATTTCCATTCTGATATGTCCATCCATGGCCTCTCCCACTGTTGTGATGAGGCCACACTTAGGATGTAGGAACATCACCTTATATTCTGTTTGTGTAGCCTCCAACCTGATGGCAGGAGCATCAATTTCTCAAACTTCTAGTAATGCCTTCACCCCCATTTCCCATCCCTTTTTTTCCACTTTCACCTCATCTTACCAATCAACTTCCCAGCTCTTTACTTCATACCCGCCCCCTCCAGGTTTCCACCTATCACCTGGTGGTTCACTCTCCCTTTCCACCACCTTTTAAATCAACTCCTCAGCTCTTTTTCTCAGTCCTGCCAAAGGGTTTCAGCCTGAAACATCGACTGTACTTTTTTCCATAGATACTGTTTGGCCTACTGAGTTCCTCCAGCATTTTGTGTGTGTTGTTTTATGATAGCAATATTTTTAAAACAAGAGGAGCAGGCAGGAGTGGTACAACCCTTAGCAGATGATCTCAGAATCACAAAGGGTCTAGGACGGGCATCCACTTGACTTGCTGGAAGTTTGAAATTACCATAAAAGAAGGACAGTCAGAAATATGAGTAACAATACGTTGAGACTTCTTTTGTGAAGAACCTGGTAAGGCATTCATCACAGGAGTGAAATCCTCCAGACGAGGTAGTGTCCGGGTTTGAGTGTTCACAATCATGCAAGCATTAAAGTTATGTCACTGTAACAAAGAGCTTGGAAGAATAATAGTGTGGTGTGGTCCTTTGCCTGACATGTTAATTGAACAGAAACGTGTCAATAAGATCACATAAGACCAAGTTCAATTTATTGCCATTCAACAATACACATGTATACTGCCAAATGAAACAACGTTCCTATGGACTAAGGTGCACAATGCAATATATTTAACTCCCATACAGCACATAAAATGATATTACGACAAATGACTTAACAAATAATAAGGTATATATGTGACACAAGTTAAAAAGTAAACAGCATAACACTACTGGCATTTCATACGTGATGAGACTTTCTGGCAGTGAGTTCAGTCATCCTACAAGCTGCAGGAGGAAACTGTTTCCCATCTTGTCCTAATGCTACAGTACTTCCTGACTAATGAGAAGGGATCAAAGAGACTGCTGGACAGATGGGAGGAATCATTGACAATTATGAGGGCATAAGACATTAATGTTATCTCTGACTTATAGGAACAAATGGGAATAACTGGGAAACATTTTGTCTCTACATGAGACACATTTATCAAGAAAAAAATGCATAAATTGAGACAAATGGCTCATATAATATTTTTGCACTGTATTAAATCTACAAACATATTTCAAGGACAAGAATTGGGTAGGAAATGCAACATAGTTGTTCATATTTGGAGAAGTAATGGCAACTACGCTGCATCACTGTAAATAGATGTGTTTGGACAAATCATTCAGTCACTGATCCAATATACCCTACTATCTTTCTGTTACTTCATCCAATGTTTTGTTTAAGAGGTTATAAGCAATCTGTCAACACTCTGGGAGGACACTATGGATCTAATACAGTATTTGGAAAGAGTAGAAGACATAGATTTCTGGGCACCTTATAGATTTGTAAAGGAAATGGAACAATAGTATATCTCACAATGTACAAAAACAACAGTGAACTGACAGATCAGTGGAAGATTCATTGGCTGCAGTCTACCATCACTGTATGTGTTCAGAACAAAGAAGGAGGCAGGAAAAATCATGATGAATACTACCATCCTGCATACTGCCTCTTCGAAAAGCTCCTTTCAGGACAGTGCTATTGGGCTATTAAAACAGATGCTTCACGCTATTTTAGCTGTTTCTCTCCCCAGGCAGTTACTCTGATCAATCATTCTCATGGGCCGACTCCCCTCTATCTATTACCTCAGTCACTGCACTGTACTCTAAACACTTTCAACTACTTTTTATCATGCTATTTATCATAACTACATGCTGGAATTTATGTATTTATGAACATTTATTCCATATTTATAATTTATTTTTATATAATTCTTTATACTTAAGAATTGTTAAATGTTTTTGTTGCATGTCATGCTAATGCACCACAGCAAATTCCTAATATGTGTAAATGTATAGGAGAATAGAGTTGATATTCGATCTTTGATTTGAGCTATTTTGAGATACTAAAAAATATTTAGGATTCAGGCTAATTTCTCAAGGTTGGAAATTATTCCCTGACCTTTAAGTGCCATTGAGATATGTGCTCTGAGTTGACATCTTGAACGGCCACAGTCTTTCTGTGGAAGGCATTCCAACAATGCTCCTGGGTAGGGAAAGCTTGGACCCAGAAACAATGGACTCCAATAATCTTCCACATTACAATCAGACCAATTTGTGCAGATCAAAAGCACCCATCTACCTTCATTTGCATGTTGTATATTCAAGAAGGAAATTACAGTCATTGATTTTGTTCCTTGCTTAATCACAGAACAAATATATAGCCTGGTGATGATGATTGATTCATTAATTCAGCATGCATTGAAAACAGATTTTGAAGTAATTCAAGATAAAGTTGTTGAATTGAGAATAGCTCATTCAATTGTAATAAATGGAGAAATTACCTAAGTTAATTCATTGACAATTTACCAAGTCTGTTTTAGGTCTGGGAATCAGAAATAATTAAATATAAGACAGATGAGGCATTCATTGAACACTTCCAATTTAGAAGATGATTGGCCTCATCTAGTCAGAAATTGACTAATAATAGACAATTGACATTCCCATCATACAAATAGTTGTCATCTGCCAGTCTAACAGAACATCTAATCACCTCCACTTGACATTTAAGGAAGCATTAGTATTGTTGAATCACTCATCCATTCATGTACTGGGAATCGCCTTCAACCAGCAATTTAATTAGATCATCCAAATAAGTACTCTGGCTATGAGTGCCAGTTAGCTATTGGGTAACTTCAATGATTAACTTATTTCCTAATTTTGCACAGTCTTTTCAACATCTACAAGGCAGGAATAGAACACAAAGCAGTCCAGGCCTTCTGGTCCATAATTTTCTGCTGACCTTTTAACCAACTCTAAATCAATCTAACCTTTCCAACTCAATAGCCTTCAATTTTTCTTTCATCCACGTGCCTATCTAAGAGTCTTTTAAATTGCCCTAATGTTTCTGCCTCTATCACCATGCCTCTTTGTGTGGAAAAAAAGATCTGACTTCCCCCTCCCCATTCTTTCCTCCAATCACTTTAAAATGATGCTCCCTCATATTAGCCATTTCTGTCCTGGGGGAAAAAAGACTGACTGTCCATTCACTCTACTCAAACTATGCCTGTTATCAGCTTATATACCTCTGTCACAACACCTCTCATTCTCCTTTGTTCCTAGCTTGCTCAACCTATCCTTATAAGATGTACTCTCCAATCTAGACAGCATCCTGGTAAATCTCTAAAGCTGCCACATCATTCCCATAATGAAGTGATCAGAACCGAACACAGTATTCCAAGTGTGATCTAGCCAGAGTTTTACAGAGCTGCAACATTACCATGTGGCTCTTGAGCTTAAACCCCTGACTAATAAAGATCAACACTCCCCATGCCTTCTTAATCATCCTATCAAATTGAGGGAATGTGATTGAATATTCTTCAGATGCCTCATGGAATAGAGTTCCAACAATGCTCAAGTGAGTGCATGCTCATCCAGGACAAAGTAACCCACTGAATAAAAAATGTTAAATATTAACCACCAACATTCACTAGATGCAGCAGGTAATGCTGGTGAATCTCAATATTCGGATTCCAAATACACTGACGCCTATCACTAAACTCAACCCAGACATTGCCCAGTATTGACTCAGGCTTGGCAGCAGATGAAAATCAAAATACTGTAGATGTTAGAGATCTGAAATAAAGACAGGGAATGGGGGAAATACTCAAGACAACAATTGCGGTGAGAGAAACAATGAATTCCAATGGACGACCATCAACCTGTTCCCCTTAACACAGTATTTGCCTGACTTGATGAGTATTGCCAACTTGTTCTGGTTTTATTTTGAAAAGTGAGTGTCTGAATGCTACAGTTATGAAGCCTGCACATTTCAGCTCAAACAGTGATTAAGGAATATTAAAAGGAAATTAATATCAGATGAATGGTGAAAATGCTGATTAGCAATTAAAAAAAGGCCTATTACATGAAACAGGATGGTCAGGAAAATGGGAGATCTGCTTACCGTTAATTACTGTATGAATTCTGTACATTTCAATGAGATCATCTCTCATTCTTTTAAACGCAAGAGAATTATGGCACAGTCTGTTTAGTGTCTGGCAATACAACAAACCTGATACATGAGTCAATCTCCAATGCATGGTTGTAAGAATTCTCTTCCTTGGGTCAAGAGATTAGAGACAAAAATAGTATGATTATAGAGTCACTAGGCCAATTATTTCAGTCTATTGGAACATTCGATATGGTCCTAAATAGGGCACTCCCTATAAATATGACACATGAGATTAAAAGTCACATAAATTGGAAAGAGGCAACATACAGAAATCGCTGATTAGTGATAAAATTTACTTTTCAGAATCACGTGTTCCATACTTATATCAAAACATGTAACTTGCAAGAATTACTTTAACGGTCGTAAGAAGAAATACTTCAAATTTACGGATAAATCAAATAAAAAAGCATGACCAACCCTTGAGAAAAATGCAGGAGATAATATAAGATTGTTAAGAGTGGACTGCAGGGATGGCAGATGCAAATCAATTCAGAGAACCAAAGAGAAAATATATTTAGGAAAAGAGCAAAAAATTTACTTTCCAGTGAGGTTCTATGGAAATAGTGTGCAAATGAAACTTCAGAGTTGGATACATAGATGACTAATACAACTGTGGTAATAGATGAGATCATGAAATGCAAAACAAAGAAACATAGATTTGTAGAATAATATAGCATCGAAACAAGCCCATTGCCTATCTAGTCCATACTGATATATTATTCTGCCTAGTCCCATCAACATGCACCCAGACAATACCCCTCCCATCCATATACCTCTCCAAATTTTTCTTAAATGTTGAAACTGAATATGGAAATCATATATGCACGCAATGGAAATATGCAGCAGTGAATGAAGGCAATCTGTCCATCATGCCAGTACCAGCTTTTTAAAAGACAAATCCAATTAATCAGACCCGATTGCCCTGTTTTTTTCCCTCAAATGTATAATCAATTCATTTCTTTTTGCTGCACCAAGCCATTTTCACCAATCTTACAGACAGCATATTCTATATTATGACAACTTGTTTAGTATAAACAAAAACTTGCTGTTGTTTTCCTTGGTTTTTGGTCAATAAATATATGGCTGTATTTGTTCCAGTTACTAACAATCAATAATTTTTAAAAATACATATTTTTTTCAAAATCCTGCACAATTTTGAATAATTTTAATTTTCTTAATCATTGTTGAAGGGAAAGTTGCTTCAACTAGTGATAATCATCTTTGTTAGAAATAATGGTGCTGAGCTGTGACCTCCGTTAAGGCCACAGCTCAGATTAGAGCTTTTCATTGCTTTTTAGATTTGTAGGGATGGTTTTGGGGACAGAGTAAGTTACGGTTTATGGAATGCGACTTGGGGGAACTAGCAGTCTAAGTTTCACTCAATGCTTTAAGGCCAATGAAATGTGACATCAGTGAGCTGGACTGCAACATCTGGCCAGATGTTGGGCTAGCACACCAGTGTGGACAAGGGGTGCTGTACCCCCACCCAGGGTCAGCACGTTGTCTCTGGAGTCCATGTGAGCTGGAAGAATCACATCTGATAATCCCCTGGGTTTGCAGATCAATGAGATTAGTCTCCCAGACCTAGAGTTCAGTGTTAGATTAGACTGTATAATTTATCAATTAATTGCCTGCTTCTATTTCATATAAATACTTACCGTAGATTCCGGATTTTAAGCCGCTACTTTTTTCCCACATTTTGAACAGCTTTGAACTTTGCGGCCTTTAATCCGAAGCGGCTAATACATGATTTTTTTCATGCCGCCTCGTAAACATTTTGCCTCATAACAGTAGACCAATAAAATTGATGAGTAGTTCACAGAGGTCCAATGAAATTGTACGATAAATCAAGCGCAATTTCACAATTAAATTATTGTAAATCAGTCATTTGTACTCACCCTCATCAACATGGAAAACACTCGAAGCATTGTGCTGCCTTATGGCAGTTACTTAGTTTATAATATTTTCGCTTAGTAATTCATTTTCTAGTTAAAGTTAGAAGAGTTTTAACTATATTTGTTTTCTGTACTACATCGCGGGATGCTATGACGTCACACCCGGTTTTGCGGTGTCTTGTGGGAAAATGCCGGTTTGCGATGAAACGGGACGGAGGGAGGGAGTGCATTACGCGAGCGGCTTTGGATCTGAGCGAACGCTGCTTTTAAGTTAAAGGTGATCAATAACTTTTCCTGGTAGGCTGCAGTATATATATTTTTTACCAGTCGTTAGGAGATATTGGAATGTTGTTCAGTAAAGAAGTATACGCAACGTATATTTAAAAGTAGCCGCGTTACGGGCACGGTTCGAAAAAAAGCATTTGCAATATGTATTTGTTTTTGTTACCATATGGATTTAATTAAAAGTTAAAAAATCCTCACGTGTAATATCTTTCTGTGTAAATATCTCATATTACAACGTGGGACACCTGCGGCCGAAAATCCGGTGCGGCCTAAAATCCGGTGCGGCCTTTACAATTAAAAAATTGATTTTATTTCTAAAATTAGAGCCAGCGGCTTTTAATCAGGTGCGCTCTGTAGTCCGGAATCTACGGTAGTTACATGTAACTGTTTAGTATGTTTCCTAGTAGTCACAGTATCTATACGTAATTGATCAGTGTGTCCCTTAGCAATCACAGTTATTCTGTTTCTTTCTGAAGTTTCTTGGTAGCACATTATTTGAATAGGGACTATTTGATTGGTTAACTCTTACCTACAAATGTGACTGGAATCTAAGTGTAATAAAACTACTGTGCAGCAATAAGTTCTATGCCTCTTTCTTGACTTCTAAAAGAACCCTGGATTAAAAACACCAGAGTCCAACATCAAGGTCCCAACACCGACAAGCCCAGAGTTTAAGGACCAGTATTCAGTGATCAGTGTATCCCAGGGTGTAGAGGATCGAGGCTCAGGAATCAAATTAGAAATCTGGAAATTGAAGCCTATTGGCCAAAGCCAGAGTCTACAAATCTCTGAGTCTACTGGGAAGTGGAAATCTTACCTCTGCAAGCTGAAATCTGACTCTTAGGCTACTAAAGGCTGGAGGCTTGTCCTGAGGTTAGAGGACTGTGTATGGGTGGATGGCAAAGAGGAACGTGGTTTGCTTTGCTATTGTTGTTTTGTTGCTTTTTGTGTTCTGTTTTGTTTTGTTCTGTGTTGTTCTGCTGAGCATGTGGACTTGCTGTGTTGCTGCCAGAGTGCTTGCCGATGTATGTAGGATGTCCCCTGCATACCCTTGTTGTGGTGGTTCTTAAGGCAAATGATACAATTCGCCGTATGTTCTGATGTGTATGTGATAAATGTACATCATTTGGGTGGCATGGTAGCACAGTGGTTTGCATAACACTATTACAATGTCAGTGACCCAGGTTCAATTCCCGCCACAGTCTATAAGGAGACTGTATGTTCTGCTTGTGAACATGCGAGTTCCCTCTGGGTGCAATGGTTTCCACCCACTTCCCAAAGATATACCGGTTAGTGGGTTAATTTGTCACATGGTCTCATTGAGCCAGAAGACCCTGTTACCTGCTGTATCTCTAAATATAAAAATTAAAAAATATATATATAAATAAACATGAATCTTGAATCTAGACTTTTGGATTATCTTGGCATCCTATTATATTTTTGCTTGTACCATTGAAACTTGGAAATACATTGCTGCTGCTTCACCTTTACTAGGTCAAATTCCGGAACTCCTGAGGCACTGGAAAAGAATCACAGCTAAAGAATTTTGTGGCTCAGGAAGGCAGCTCACCACCCCCTTTTCAAAGGCAATTAGTGACAGATTTTACACGTCAGTCTAGACAGTGACATGCATTTTGTCTGAAAGAATTGCAGGATATCCCAAGATCTTTCTTTATCTGTGTCTCCTTGTTGAAATGGTGACTGTTCAACAGTATCTCATTTCAGTCAATACCTTGCATTATTTTTCCAACGTTGGAAATTAGAAGTGAAAGGATTCCAAGCTACATTTGTGAGATCAATAATATGAAATTGCTGGGAATCTAATAGAAAAAAAATTAGCCGTAATGCTGGGGAAATGAGAGGAATGTCACAGCTGTAAACATTTATGCAATTTATTACCAAACCATTTATTATTTTACAGACAACTGTGCTTTATGACACCATGCTGATGTTTTTATTTAATAGCTGCCAATTGGAACATCATCTGCAATCTGATTATCCTTCTGCAGCCCCCATTAATGGTGGTAGCACACGCTGTAAACGTGTGGAGTGCCAGTGGTGTGAAGGATTGCATTAATATTCTTGAGTTACAAGCTTAGAATCAGGGAGAGCAGTTCACAAGCACAACCTTGCTGCTGTACATCTAACAGCATGTACTGTTTCTGGAAGCGTCAGTTGAAGCTTCAGTTTTCCACGTGTAACGACACTTGCATCCCAGCCGCAGTACATCCTTAGGATGTATCGTTGGTTGTTAATACAAACTGCACATTTCATAAAAACATAGTAAAATAGAAATCACTGCACAGTACAACTATGTTGTGCTGATCTTTTAATCTATTCTAAGATCAATCTAACCATTCTCTCCTAGATACTGTAGCCTCTTTTTTCTATCATCCATGTGCCTATCAAAGAGTTTCTTAAATGTCTCTAATGTATCCAGTTCTCCCCGTCCCTTGATCTTTCACAGCATTAGATGCACTAGATATGTTGAATGGTATAGATACTGCAGAGTGACAGACAGAAAGGCTCGACAACAGGTAGTCCAATGCATCACTAGCACTAGCCTACCCACCATCAAGAGCATACAGACATTCTGGTTGTCCTACTGCCATCAGGGAGGAGGCTATGTAGTATCCACGCCAGGAGCACCAGACTCAGAAACAGTTACCTTCCCCAAGCACTGAGGCTGATCAACACCTCTATCCACTAACCCACCCCACCACTACTTTACCATTTCCTGACAGAGTCACCTTATGTATCCACACCCCTGTACTTAGCATCACTTTATGCACAGACAATCAATCTATGCATATAAACTATCCTATGTATTTATATTTATTGTGTTTTTATTATTATTATATTCTTTATGTTATTGTGTTTTTTTGTGTTGCAATAGATCTGGAGTAACAATTATTTGTTCCTCCTTTACATTTGTGCAGTGGAAATGCCATTCAGCAATCTCGAATCCTGAATCTGAAACAAATGCAGATCTTTCTGCTGCCCTGCTGTGAGTGCTCCAGTAGGCACTTCAGTTTTGAAAGGAAATTCCAAGATCTGGAAATCTTGAAAAACTGTAAATGTCAGATATGCTGAGCAAATTGGACAGCTTGTATGGAAAGAGATACCAGAATTAATATTTCAATTCTGTTGAAAGTTTAACACTGCATTAGGAAATCCAGTCTGCTTCTGCAGTGCACTTAGGACAGGACACATCCGCTTTATATACAGATAAGCCATTCTGAACAGAACAGCTATATTTATTATAGCACCTTTGACATTGCGAGCAATTTCAGGAAAACGAGAACCAAGGCAACAATCAAGTGATTTGGAAGGAAAACCAAACATTTGGTCGGAGGAAACACGAGGAAATCTGAAGATGCTGGAAATTCAAACAACACACAGAAAATGCTGGTGGAACACAGCAGACCAGGCAGCATCTATAGGGAGAAGCACTGTTGACATTTCGGGCCTTTTGTGTGTGTTATTTGATCAGAGGGCTGGGCTTTGCAGAGGATAGGGAATCAGAGAGGCAGAAAGTTTTGGAGGGAAACGGTCTGGTGACTAAAAGCTGAAGGCAAGGACGGAAAGGTGAAGGCAGCAGGAGCCAGGATCATGGCACCATGGGTGGCTCTGCTGCGCAAGAGGGCAAGAAAAAGAGTGGCGGAGCTGTTGTGGTAGGGGATTCCATGGTAAGGGGAATAGAGAGGAGCTTCTGTGGCTGCAAACGGGATTCCCATATAGGAAGAAAGCAGGATGAGGTCCTACAAGCTGAATTTAGGGAGCTAGGAGATAAGTAAAAGAGGAGGACTTCAATGGTAATAATCTCAGGATTATTACCGGTGCCACGTGCTAGCCAGAATTGGAATTACAGGATTTCAGATTCTTGGGGTATTGGATCCACTTCTGGGGGAGGTGGTGGGACGAGTACCGTCCAGACAGTCTGCATCTGGGCAGGGCCGGAATCAATGTCCTTGAGAGATTGTTTGCTGGTGCTGTTGGGAAGCTTTTAAACTAATATGGCAGGGGGATGGGAACCCACACAGAAAAGAAGAGGGAAGTGATGCAGAGACCAAAGCTAGAGTTAGTGTAGAAAAAAGTAAGAGTAGAGTGCATAAAAGTAAAAAGCAAAAATCACATAGATCACTAGATTCTAAAAGGACAATGAGTATAAGGGCACTTTATCTAAATGCCCGTAGTATTAGAAACAAGGTTAGTGAACTTGTGGCACAGATCAGTACCAAGGCAAATGATTTAGTGGCCACTACAGAAACCTGGCTGCAAGGTGGAGATGACTGGGAATTAAATATCCAAGGGTATCAGGTGATACGGAAAGATAGGCAGGGAGGCAGAGGAGGTGGGGTGACGCTCTTGATTAGGGATGAAATCAGAACGACTGTGAGAGGCAATAGAAGATTTACGGAGCAGAATGTTGAGTCCATCTGGGTAGAGATTAAGAATGATAAGGGGAAAAAAATCACTGGTGGGTGTTGTCTATAGGCCACCTAATAAAAATATTGCAGTGGCAGAGGAGATTAAGCAAAAAATAACTGAGGCTTGTAAGAACGGAACGGCAGTTGTCATGGGGGATTTTAACTTTCACATAGATTGGGTGAATCAGGTTGGTCAAGGAAGTCTTGAGGAGGACTTCATGGAATGCATCCGTGATGGCTTCCTTGAGCAGCATGTTAGTGAACCCTCAAGGGAAAATGCTATCTTAGATCTAGTTCTGTGCAATGAGACAGGTAAGATTAACGATCTTGTAGTCAGGGATCCTCTTGGAAAGAGTGATCACAGTATGCTTGAATTTCACACTCAGATGGAGGATGTAATTGTTAGATCTAAAGCCAGTGTATTATGCTTGAACAAGGGAGGCTACAACGGGATGAGGGAGGAGTTGGCTAATGTGGATTGGGAGCACAGGCTATTTGATAAGACAGTTGAGGAACAGTGGAATGCTTTCAAAAGAGATCTTTCACAGTGCTCAACAAAAGTATATTCCAGTCAAAAGTAAGGACAGTGAGTGTGGGAAGAGCCAGCCTTGGATAACTAGGGAAATTAAAGATAGTATCAAATTAAAATCTCATGTGTACAAAGTCACAAAGAGTAGTGGGAGACCGGAGGAACAGAGAAAAGCAACAGAGAACAACTAAACAAGATATAAGGAAAGGGAAGATAGAGTATGAAAGTAAATTAACACAAAATATAAAAACAGATAGCAAAAGTTTTTTTATAAATATATAAAGCAGAAGAGAGTGAATAAAGTCAATGTAGGTCCCTTGGAAGAAAATGAGGGGAAATTGCTATTGAGTGATAAGGAAATGGCTGAGGTATTGAACAGCTATTTTGTGTCAGTCTTGACAGTGGAGGACATGTCTAATATGCCAAAGAAGTATGTTATGAACAAAATGGGAGGTAAGGACCTCAATAAAATCACTGTCACTAAAGAGACAGTGATGAGCAAACTAGAGGGCTTGAAGGTAGATAAGGCCCCTGGTCCTGATGGGATACATCCCAGGGTGCTGAAGGAATGGGCAGAGGTTATAGTAGACATTTTGGTAATCATTTATTAAAACTCTCTAGACTCTGGGCAGGTCCCAGCAGATTGGAAGTCAGCATGTCAGGATGTAGGCAAATGACGGGCAACTATAGGCCAGTTAGCATAACATCTGTAGTCGGGAAAATGCTTGAAGCTGTCATTAAGGAAAAAATAGCAAAACATTTAGAAGTGAGTGTTTCCATTAGACAGACACAGCATGGATTTAGGTCCTGTTTGAAAAAATTACTGGAGTTCTTTGAGGACGTAATGAGTGCAGTGGATAGAGGGGAACAGGTGGATGTCATATACTTGAATTTCCAGAAGGCATTCGATAAGGTGCCACACAAGAGACTTATAAATAAGATACGGATGCATGGAGTCGGAGGAAATGTATTAGCATAGACAGTGGATTGGTTAACCGATAGAAGGAAGAAAGTTGGTATAAATGGGTGTTTCTCCGGTTGGCAGTCAGTGGTGAGTGGGGTGCCTTAGGAATTGGTGCTGGGCCCACAGCTGTTTACCATTTACATTGATGATTTGGAAGAAGGGATTGAGTGTAATGTAGCAAAATTTGCCTGTAACACTAAACTGAGTGGAAAAGCAAATTGTACAGAGGATGTGGAGCGTCTGCAGAGGGATATAGATAGGTTAAGTGAATGGGCCAAGGTCTGGAAGATGGAATACAACCTTGGTAAATGCGAGATCATGCACTTTGGAAGGAATAATAGAAGAGTAGATTATTATTTAAATGGTGAAAGATTGCAGCATGCTGTTGTGCAGAGGGACTTGGGAGTGCTTGTGAATGAATCACAAAAAGTTGGCTTGCAGGTACAACAGGTTATTAAGAAGGCAAACAGAATGTTGGCCTTCATTGCTAGAGGGATTGAATTCAAGAGCAGGGAGGTCATGCTGCAACTACACAGGGTACTGGTGATGCCGCACCTGGAGTACTGTGTGCAGTTCTGGTCTCCAAAGGAAGGATTTACTGGCTTTGGAAGCAGTGCAGAGGAGGTTCACCAGGTTGATTCCAGAGATGAAGGGGTTAACTTATGAGGAGAGATTGAGTCACCTGGGACTATTCTCTGGAGTTTAGAAGAATGAGAGGGGATCTTATAGAAACACCAAATTTTGAAAGGGATAGATAAGATAGAAGTAGGAAAATTGTTTCCATTGGTAGGTGACACTAGAACTACGGGACATTGCCTCAAGATTCAGGGGAGAATATTTAGGACGGAGATGAGGAAAAACTGCTTTTCCTTGAGAGTGGTGAATCTGCGGATTTCTCTGCCCAGGGAAGCAGTTGAGGCTTCCTCACTAAATATATTTAAGAAACAGATAGGCTTTTACATAGTAAGGGAATTAAGGGTTATGGGGAAAAGGCAGGTAGATGAAGCTGAGTTTACGGACAGATCAGCCATGAACTTACTGAATGGTGGTGCAGGCTCGATGGGCCAGATGGCCTACTCCTGCTCCTATTTCTTGTGTTATGTTATTATGTTATTTCTAACCCAAACAACATGCAGGTGTTCTAAAGCCATGGGTGATATTAGATAACTACAACTCCTTCTGCCACAATAGTTCTTTCTTTCATTTTCATTCTTCATTATGAATATGATAGCCAAGTCAGAATGAAGGAACAGACATGAAATACTGGAGGAACTCAGCAGGTCAGGCAGCATTTACAGACATTTTTAATCTCTCTCTCTCTCTCTCTCTCCCATTGTAGAGTATCCTCCTGCTTCAAAACATCCCTCTTGTTCCAGTACCTAAAAAGACCAAGGTAACATGTCTGAACGACTGGCGTCTTGTCACACTCAACTCAATAATAAGCAAATGCTTTGAGAGACTGGTCAAGAATTACATCTGCAGCTTGCTACCACCCACACCGGACCCTCTACAATTCGCCTACCGACACAACCGATCCACAGATGACGCAATAGCCACAGCTCTACACACCATCCTTACACATCTGGAGAAGAGGGATGCTTATGGGAGAATGCTGTTCTTGGACTACAGTCCAGCATTCAACACCATAATTCCCTCCAGGCTTGACAGGAAGCTCAGAGACCCCAGCCTTCACCCTGCCTTGTATAGCTGGATCCTGGACTTCCTGTCAGATCGCCAGCAGGTAGTAAGAGTGGGCTCCCTCACCTCTGCCCCTCTGGCCCTCAACACAGGTGCCCCTCAGGGCTGTGTACTAAGCCCCCTCCTTTATTCTCTGTATACCCATGACTGTGTCGCCACCCACAGCTCCAATCTGTTAATTAAATTTGCTGACAACACTACACTGTTTGGCCTAATCTCACATAATAATGAGCAGCCTATAGAGAAGAAATCATCACCCTGACACAGTGGTGTCAAGAAAACAAACTCTTCCTCAATGTCACAAAAACAAACGAGCTGGTTGTGGATTACAGGAGGAATGGAGATGAGTTAACTCTATTGACGTCAATGGATCTGGGGTTGAAATGATGAACTGCTTTAAGTTCCTCGGCATACACATCACCAAAGATGATCTCACGTGGTCTGTACATACCGGCTGTGTGGTGAAAAAGCACAACAGCGCCTCTTTCACTTTAGACAGTTGAAGAAGTTTGGTGTGGGCCCCCAAATTCTAAAAACTTTCTACAGGGCAATAATTGAGAGCATCCTGACTGGCTGCATCACTGCCTGGTATGGGAACTGTACTTCCTTCAATCGCAGGACTCTGCACAACTGTAGATGTGAAATTCCCACTAGTCAGGACATTTACAAAGACAGGTGAGAATAAAGGGCCCGAAGGATCATTGGGGACTTGAGTCACCACAACTACAAACTGTTCTAGCTGCTACCATCCAGGAAACAATACTGCAGCATAAAAGCCAGGACCAACAGACTCTGGGACAGCTTCTTCCACCAGGCCATCAGACTGACTAATTCACCTGACACAGTTGCATTTCTATGTTATATTGACTGTCCTGTTGTACATAATATTTATTAGAAATTATTATAAATTGCACAATTGCACATGAATTCAATTCAGTTCATTGACAGAGAGAAATAAGCAGTTGGTGCTTCAAGCCAAGACCATCCTGCTGAAGAGTCTCTGCCTAAGACATTGACTGTTTATTTTTCTCTACAGAGAAACCTGACATTCTGAGCTCCTCCAACACTTAGTGTGTTCCTCAAGATTTCTAGCGTCTGCTGAATCTCTTGTGTTTAGGTCAGAACTGATTAGCCTGTCAATGATTATCCTTGTAGGGAGGGACTTTCTGGGCCATTTCAAAGGCACTTAAGAATAAAGCACATTGTTCTGGGTTATTGTGATACACAGATCAATATTCACAGCAGATTATATTCCCAAATGACTAATATTGGTACTGGTTTAATATTTTCTCATGTACCAAGATATGTTGGGAAGTTTTTCTTTTGTGTGCCATGTACACAGATCATGACATCATCAAAGTAATGAAAAGAGAACAGCATGCAGAATATAGTGTTGCATTTACAGAGAAAGTGCAGTGAAGTACATTTACAAACAAAGTGCAAGAGCCACAACAGGATCAATTTAGGAGATCATGAATTTGGGGGGGTTCAACTTCTGGCATGTAAGAGGTCTGTTCAAGCATCTTACAAACCTGCCCTCGAGTCTGGTGGTACGTGCTCAAAACATATGTATCTTCTTCCCAATGAGTGAGGGGAAAATTCAAAGTATATTTGTCATCAAAGTACACACTGTATATGTCACTACATACGACCCCAAGATTCATCTTCCTCCTGAAAAGGGATAGGAGAAATTATCAGGGTCCTTGATTATTTTGGCTACTTCCCTGAGGTAGCAGGAAGTGTAACTGAAGTCAATGGAGGGGAGGCATTTTGTGTGGTAGACTGGACTGCATTCACAACTCTCTGCAACGTCTTGCAATGTATTGGAGCTAGTAAAGCCTCTACGTATAAGAGTCTGAGGTGGGAGAGGCTGGTAATGTTGAGGAAGCGTGAGTCTGCAGGAGGACTGGGACAGATTAGGAGAATGGGCAGAGAAGTAGCAAATGGTGTACAGTATAGTGAAGTGTATGGTCATCATTGTCCTGATGAAAGGTCTCGGCCTGAAACATTGACTGTACTTCTTCCTATAGATGCTGCCTGGCCTGCTGCATTCCACCAGCATTTTGTGTGTGTTGTATAGTCATACATATTAGTAGAGGAATAAAGGCATTGGCTATTTTCAAAATGGAGAGCAAATTCAAAAATCAGAGTTGGAAAGAGACTTGGGAATCCTGGTGCAGGATTTCTTAAAGGTTAACTTGCAAATTGAGATGGCAGTAACAACAGGAATTTCATTTTGAAAGGCCTAGAATATGAAAATAAGAATTTAATGCAGAACATTTGAGAAGTTTTGGGTCCCTTGTCTTAAAAAAGGATTTGCTGACATTGGAGAGGATCCAGAGGAGATTTATGAAAATAAACCTGAGAATGAAAGGGTTAATACACGATGAGCATTTGATGACTCTTAGCGGGTATTTGCTGGAGTTTAAAAGAATAAGGGTGAGATCTCATTGAAACTTGCTAAAAATTGAAAGGCTGAGACAGAGTGGATGTGGAGAGGATGTTTCTAACAGTGTAGAAATCTAGGACCAGAGGGTACAGCCTCAAAATAGAAAGGTGTCTCTTTAGAACAGAAATAGGAAATCACCCATTTTCTTCTACTCACCTAGCACCTCCCTCTGGTGCAACTTCTTCCCTTTCTACCATGGTCCACTGTCCTCTCCTAATAGATTACTTTTTCTTCAGCTCTTTAGCTCTTCCACTTATCCACTCCCAGCTTCTTATTTCATCCTCACTCTCCCACCCACTCACCTATCAATTGCCAGCTTGTAATCCTTCCCCTCCACCACATTATTAATTTGGCTTTGGCCTCCTTCCTTTCCAGTCCTGATGAAGGGTCTCAGCCTGAAACATCAACTGTTTATTCCCTTCACTGATGCTGCCTTACCTGCCTAGTTCCTCCAGTATTCTGTGTGTATGTTAGTGAAGATTACCGGCATTTGCAGAATCCCTTGTGTTTAGAGTAGAGGAGGAATTTCCTTAGCCCAAGATTGGTGAATCTGTGGAACTCACTGCCGCAGATGACTGTGGAGGCGAAGTCATTGGATATATTTTGTGGAGTTTGAGAGGTTCTTGAATATTAAGGGATTAAATGGCTATAGAAAGAAGGCAGGAGAATGGGTTTGAGATGGAAAATAAATTTTCTGAAAATAATAGAGCTTTGGTAATGTTCTTCATTAGACTTCTGTTATTGATCCCACTCTGAGAATTTTTCAGTTGAGCAGTCACTGAATTTGCCTAATCATCTCAACAGATGCTTACATTACACTGCTACATCTTTAGTAGGAATGTCTGCAATGATGCTTTGCTCTTCATATTGTACATTACAGGGGAAATTAACAGTAATAAGATCAGTAGCATTCCAAAATGCTTAATTGTAAAACTACACAGTAGTGAAGTTAGAAAACAATGAATTTAATAGTTGGCAGGTAAAAGACTCCAGATTGCCTTAATTTCATTGTGAGGTCAAACCAACAACATATTGTGGCACAGCTGTATTACACAAAATCATACATCTTCACACCTTCAGATTTCTACGTGCTTCAGCACACTGTGTTATCTTGGTTGTAATTCATGTTATGGGCATGAAAAATACAAATATCTCCAGGCTTAGTTTCCTGGAGACCATAAGTTTCCAGAAGAGTTTAAGGGGTGTTAATTGGATTAAGGTAAGTAACAGGTTAAGTAAGTTGACACAGAAGTTGCCTGACCTGTTGAGCTTTTTTAGAATTTCTATTTCCTTAGTGTGAGTGCTGAGTGAACTCAGCCCATACCCAGTCACACATCAACCAGAATACTTTTTTTAGGTGTAATAACCAGGAAGGATTCTGATTTATTAAACAGCAAGGCTGATCAACACCTTCACCCACTAACTCCACCGCTACTTTATTATTTCCCATCAGTCACCTCATGTAAAGTCTAGCTTCACTTTATGGACTTACAATCAATCTATGTATATGAGCTAACTTATATTTTGATATATTTTGTGCTCTTTTACTGTTATTATTGTTTTTTGTGTAGTTTTTTTATGCTGTATCAGATCTTGAGCAGCAATTATTTCGTTCTCCTTACACTTGTGAACAGGAAATGACATCAAACAAATTTGAATCTTGAATCTTTATCACATTGAAACATACAATGAAATGCACTGTTTGTGTTAACACCCAACACATCAGCCTCCAGTGTCCAGCAGATTAGAGGATTCATAGACAGTAGACTTTCATCTTCCCCAGCACATTTGCAGAGATTCACTGTTTTGGGGCTCTGGCCATTGGGTCTTGACTTCTGGACTTCCAACTGACCTTCAAACTTCGATCTTCGGTATCGACCAAGCCTCAAATTGCAGACCAGCAACGATGGGATCCTGAATATCCTCGCTAGTCTTCTAGTCTGATATCTGACTATTTCCAAGTGGCTGACCTTTGAAAACAGAGGCCTAGATTCCAGCCTATCCTCTCATTCCCCACATCCCTTTCTCTAAACTCTATCAACCCCTAACACCCTTCTTTGTCCACAAAACCATCTTTACAAACCTAAAAACACCTAACAACAACTGTCTTTGCCACAATAGTGATGAACACAGCTTGACGCCATCTTGATATCTTCATTACTAAGCTGAAGTTACCATTGCTGATCTTCACTCCAAAACCAGGTCTTCCCTTTCTGTAGCAACTAGTGATGAGGATAGATTGTGCTGGTGAAACTTAAGACAAACTTTTCTGAGTGATACAGGAGCATTCCTGAGAAAGAGCCAAACTCAAAAGAATTAATTGGATATCCATCATTATATGAGGTTGTCATCTTTCTGAGATCTTGTCAATTCTGAAGCCCAAACTAAACTTCAGACTGCATAAATGCAGTTGTTCATGGCATAAACCAAATCATACTTCAACTCAGAGTTCTACATTCCATTACCATTCAGACAATGTGTCTCCTTTATGATTTTTCTTGCTCAAATGGACAATTTCACTGCCTTTCTCTTGTAATCCTGTATTTCCTGCTAATGTTATCTTCACTGAACACAAGGCCTGTTAACATTTCTTGCTAACGCTATTTTCTTTGAAACAGATCTAACATTTCAGTGTGTTGGCTGGGGAACAATTAAAAAAGAGGGATATTTAAACTTGCAAAGGTGTGCTGCAGAGAACAAAGGAAATGTATATAATTCACTGGAACTAAGTCAGATGACATATATTGGAGCATGCAGAAAAGGATATTGAAGGCTTGTTAATGACAGCCAGACTGTCTGGGGAAGGTGTAAATAGAAAAAGACAAAGAACATGGTGAGGATAGAGCAAGAAATTTCAAACTTCCACGTAAAATTTATTATTAAAGTCACCATATACAACTCTGAGATTTGTTTTCTTGCGGGCATGCTCAATAAATCCAGTAACTGTGATAGAATCATTGGAAGACCACACCCAACAGGGCAGACAACCACTGTGCAAAAGAAAACAATCAGTGCAAATACAAAAGTAAAAAATAAATGAGCAATTAGTATCTAGAAAACAAGATGACGAGTTCTTGCAAGTGAGTCCATAGGTTGTGGAAACCTGGGTACAAAGGGTGAGTGAGGCTGAGTGAAGTTATCCCTTCTGGGTCAAGAGCCTGATGGTTGAGGGGTAATAATTATTCCTGAACCTGGAGGTGTGAGTACCGAAGCTCCTGAGCTTTCTTCCTGAAGGCAGCAGTGAGAAGTGAGCATGGTCTGGGTGGTAGAGCTGCCTGACAATGGATACTGCTTTCCTGTGACAAAGTTCCATGTAGATGTGCTCAATGGCGGGGAAGACTTTACCCATGATGGATTAGGCCATATTGAAGTGCATTGGTATTTTCATACCACGCTGTGGTGCAGCCAGTCAATATACTCTCCACCACAGAGCTATAGAAGTTTGTCAAAGTTTTAGATGTCATACTGAATCTTCACAAACTTCTAAGGAAGTAGAGGCACTGCGGTGCTTTCTTTGTAGTTGCACTTACATACATGCTGGGCCCAGGAAAGATCCTCTGAAATGGTAACACCAACTAATTTAAAGTTGCTGACCCTCTCCACCTCTGATCCCCTAATGAGAACTGGCTCCTTGACCTCCAGTTCCCTCCTCCTGAAGTCAATACGCAGCTCCTTGGCCTTGCTGACACTGAGTGAAAGGTTGTTGGTGTGGCACCACTCAGCCAGATCTTCAATCTCCCTTCTATATGTAGATTCATAACCATCATTGGTTTGGCCAACAATAGTGGCGTAGTCAGTAAGCATTGTAGCTGTACTTAGCCACAAAGTCATATGCATAAAGCAAGTAGAACAGGGGCTAAGCACACAGCTTTGATGTGTACCTATGCTATGGACATTATGGAGGAGATGTTGTTGCCAATTCCAATTGGAGTATGCAAGTGAGGAAATCGAGGATCAAATTGCACAAGGAGGTATTAAGGCCAAGGTCTTGAAGCTTATTAATTATTTTTGAGGGGTTGATAGCATTGAATGCTGAGCAGTAGTCAATAAAGACCATCCTGATGCATGCATCTTTACTGTCCAGATGTTCCACCATTGAGTAAAGAGCCAATGAGATGGTATCTGCTGTGGACCTGTTGCGCCAGTAGGCAAATTGGAATAGATCCAAGTTGCTTCTCAGGCAAGAGTTGATATGTTTTAACACCAACCTCAAAAAACACTTCATTGCTGTGGACATAAGTGCTACTGGATGATAGTCACTGAGACAGATTATCATGTTCTTCTTAGGCACGGGTATAATTGAAGTCTGTTTAAAGTAGATAGGTACACCAGACTGCCAAAGTATGAGGTTAAAGAGCTCAGTGAACATTCCAACCAGTTAAACAACACAGATCTTTAGTACTTGGCAAGATACCCCACCTGGGCTCAATGTTTTCCATGGGTTAACCCTTCTAAATGATGCTCTCATCTCAGACTCAGAGACTGAAATCACAAGGTCGTCGAGGGCTGTGAGAGTTTTGGATGGTTCCTTCATGTCTTGATGGTCAAAGTGAGTACAGAAGGCATTGAATACATCTGGAGGTGAAGCCCTGTTGTCACTTATGTTGCTTGGCTTCACTTTGTAAGAGGTGACAGTATTCTTCAAGCCCTGCCACAACTGTTGAACATCCTTTATTGATTCAAGTTTAGTCCAGAATTGCCACTTCACCCTTGAGGTGGCTTTCCAGAGATCGTATCTTGCCTCTTGTAACTTTCTTGGTCACCAAACTTGAATGCCTCTGATATGGCTCTCAGCAGATTGAGGACCTGATGCCTAATCCAGGGTTTCTGGTTAGGGATAGACTCTGAATGATTCTGTTTTTATAAAGTTTGTTGGGATTGTGAGATATGGATTGCAATAGTTGCTGACAAAACCGAGGTACGGCATGAAAACAGGCTATTCAGACCACCATCTTCATGCCAACCAATAAGCACCCATTTATATTTATCTCATTTGTAAGAATCATTGTGTTCTATGCCGAGGTGACTCCAGTGCTCATCTGGACACTCCTTACATGATGTCTGTGACTCTGCGTCTCCCATTCTCTCAGATGGTGTATTCCAGGTACTCACTAGTCTCCAGCAGAAAAAAAATCAAAGTTCAAAAGCTCAAAGTAAATTTATTATCTAAGTACATATATGTCACCACATACAACCCTGAGATTCATTTTCTTGTGGGCATACATCATAAGTACAAATAAACACAATAGAATCAACATAAAACCACACACAAGCTGACATCAAATACAAAAGGGAAAAAAACAAAATAATAATAATAAATAAATAAACAATAAATATTCCCTCAGTTTTTGTTCTAAATGTTTAGCCTTTACCCTAAATCTATGTCTTCCTGTTTCATCTAACTCTGATATTGGGGAGAGGTTTTCTGCTATCTCCTACCTGCACCCATCATCACCAGGCTCTTCCTATAAACAAAACATTCCATTCAGGCAACATTTCGATGCATCCCCTCTCTACCTTCATCAGTGCTGTCATGTTTTTCCTATAGTGTTGTGACCAGAATTGCACACAGTACTGTAATCTTCCTGCTTTTGTATTCAATGGTTTGACTATTGAAAGCCAGTATCCCATCACCTTCTTAACTATGATATAGACCTCCACTGCTATCTCCAAGAAAATCGTGTACCATTGTTCTTAGGACTATACCATGGTATTTGTCCCAGCCTCATTATTCCTCCCAAAATGCATCACATAAGACCATTAAACATAAGAGTAAAATTCAGCCATTTGGCCTATCAAGTCTGCTCCGCCATTCCATCATGACTGATTTATTGTCCCTCTTAACCCCATTCTCCCGCCTTCTCCTCATAATCCTTTCAGTTAGCTGGATTAAACTTCATTTCCCATTTATCAGCCCATTTCGTCAACACATTAATATCACCCTGTAACCTAAGACCATCCTCCACACTGTCAACAACTACAGCAATTTGTGGAGAGAGAATGATTGAGTTGCATCAGAACCAACCAAGGATCAAAAACCAAGAAAACAGTGTCGAAGCTGTAAGTCTGAAATATAAACAGAAAATATTAGAAGCACTCAGCAGGACTAATACCATCAATGCACATGAGGGCAAAAAGACCCCAACCACTTTGAACATAATTCCCAAACTAGAGGCCATCTTACAACTCACCTCAATCATTAAGATCTCTGTGTTAAACACTTTCATTTGAATTCCCTCATCAGTCAGTTAACATTGTAAGGAATGCCACACTTGATCTTGATGCCACACCACTCTGTCAGCGTCTCCCTCCTGATCAAATGCTTCTTATTGTCTCTGGCTGAATGTGCCAAACATGCACTTCCCAAGAGGGTGCTGAATCAAAATGCCATTTCAGGGTTTACATGAGAGATTAGTTCATAGCAATAGCAATGCATGATCTCAGCCCCACTACCAGCAACGTTACATTCATTGTTTTGCTAATGGCTGCATTGCTCTGTTCTGTGTCCAACAAGATCTCAACCAGGTAATTTACGCTTGAAAACATTTCAATTCATCCAGTGTGCAGCAAAATCAGCTGAGATCGCTTTGATTTCTCTTTCCAATCATTTTTTTCTTTCACTGACAATTGATTACGACCTTCCTACATCCTCAGTACTGATGGGCCAGACATGTAAGTTGCATTGGCTTCTTTTTTTGTATTGCTGTTTAGAAATACAAATAAGAAATGTACTTCATTAGGTACATCTGTATGTTAATGTAAATATCAGCCAATCATGTGGCAGCAACTCAATGCATAAAAGCACACAGACATGGTTAAGAGGTTCAGTTGTAGTTCAGACCAAACAATGAGGAAGAAATGTCATCTAAGTGACTTTGACCATGGAATGTTGGCGCTAGACTGGCAGTCTGAGTATCTCAGAAACTGCTGATCTCCTCAGTCTCAACAGTCTCTAGGGTTTACAGAGAGTGGTGTGACCAACAAAGACATCCAGTGAATGAGAGTTCTGTGAGTGGAAATACCCTGTAATGAGCGAGGTCAGAGAAGAATGGCCAGAATGGCTCAAGCCCACTGGAAGCCTCACATTACAACAGTGGTGTGCAGAAGAGCATCTATGAATGCACAACATATTGAACGGATGGTGGATTTGCTACAGCAACAGAAGACCATGAACATTTGTTACAATGTAAGACACCATTCAACCATTGGAGTCAATTGGGATTTGGTGTATTATGGTCACATGTACCAAGATACAGTGAAAACTTATCTTGCCCACTGCTCATACAGATCAAATCATTACACAGAGCATTGACCTAGAATAATATAAAATAATAACATTGCAGAATAAGTGTAAAAAACACGCATTGTGTATTTAATATTTGATTTGTATTTGAGTAATACTGTAAATATATTGTTGATTATGCATTCTTGTCATTTAAATAATTCATTTTGGGTTATATGAAAAAATAAATGAATTGTATACAGCATGACACTATCACATGATATGTCTGCGGGCCTCACTTAAACAGTAAACACAAGGTTCGGCACACATTTCAGACTCCTGTGTCTTCTTGAATTAGCTTAAAACACAATACGATCAAAAATGTGATGCAGGGAAATAATAAAGTGAAACATCAAAGTAAGGTAAATAGTGAGGCCTAGAGTCTACCCTGTCATAAAAGAGGTCCTTTCAAGAATCACATGACAGTGGGACAGAAGCTGTCCTTGAGCCTGGTGGTATATGCTTTGCACTTTCTGGCTAGTGGGAGAGGGGAGGCGAGAGAATGTCTGAGGTGGGTGGGGTCTTTGATATGCTCACTTCTTTACTGAAGCAGCAAGAAGTAGAGGCAGAGTACATAGAGGGAAGGCTGGTTCCTGTGATGCACTGCAATGTGTCCAAAATTCTCTGCAGTTTCTTGCCATCACATGCTGAGCAGCTGCCATACCAAGCTGTTATGCATTCAAATAAAATGCATTTCTCCACACATCGTGACTGGTTTAAACAGGAGACTTAAATAAAAACTGTTCCCAGTGGTGAATGGTTCAAGAGGGAATCAATTTAAAATGTTACTTAAATTTTACAAAGATGATGTGATATCCCATTGCAAAAATGCTGATGCTTTGAAACCAATTTTATCCATCGCATTTCTTGCTATTTGCTCATAGCCTGCAGAATATTTTCCCTCACACTACTGTACAACTCATTTTGAAAGGAGAGGTCCAGCCAACTTCTACTGATGAAGCCGATGATTTCCAGACTTTTGGAGTGGGGTATTTTTTTTCAAATCTCTGTTGTATATGTTAGGAGCATTTTACATCTACTCCCTGGTGAACCCTACACTGATGAAAACAGTTTCAGTTTATTTTTTCTATTTAAACCATTCATAATGTTATAGCATCATAGAGTCATACATCAGGAAAGAAGCCATTTGGCCCAATGGTATCTTTGTAAATTTCTTCTCATCCTTATAAGATCCAAGGAGACAAATCTCATCTTCTCCTGTCTAACCCTATAAATGAAATCTGTCTTGCTGGAAAATTTTTTTCGAAACGCGTGGATTTTCAAAAGGTCTTTGATAATGTGCCACACATGAAGTTGCTGAACAAGATAACAGTCCATGGTATTACCAGAAAAATATCAGCATAAATAGAGAATTGGCTGACTAGCAGGAGGCAAAGATTGGGAATAAAGGGAGCCTTTTCCAGATGGTTGCTGGTGACTAGAGGTGTTCTGCAGGGGCTGGTTTTAGGCACTTCTTTTCATGTCATATATCAATGATTTGGATGATAGAATTGATGACTTTGTGGCCAAGTTTGTGGATGATCCAAAGATAGGTGGAGAGGCAGGTAGTGTTAAGGAAGCAGGGAGTCTACAGATTGACTTGGGATCAGGAGAATGGTCAAAGAAGTGGCAGATGGAATACAGTATAGGGAAGTGTATGGTCAAGTAGTTTGGTAGAGTCAATAAAGATAGAGACTATTTTCTAAATAGGTAACCAGTTCAAAAATCAGAGGTGCAAAGGGACTTGGGAGTCCTTGAGCAGGACTCGCTAAAGTTAGCTTGCAGGTTAAATCCGTAGACCATGATTCCACATGACAGCAGAATTAAGCCTTTCCAATCATCAGGTCTACTCTGCCATTTGATCATGGCTGATTCATTTCCATCTCAACCACATTCTCCTGCTTTCTCCTCATAATGTTTCATGCCCTGACTTACAAAGAATCTATCAGTCTCTTTCATAAATATACCCAATCACCTAGCTTCCCCAGCCACCTGTGTCAATGAATTCCACAGATTCACTACTTTTTGGCTAAAGAAATTCCTGCTCATCTCTGTTCTAAATGGGCGTCCCTCTATTCTGAGCTTGTGCCCTCTGATCCTAGACTCCCCAGCTATAGGAAACATCCTCTCCACGTGCCCTCAACCTAGGCATTCAATAGGTTTCAATGAGATCCCCCTCTCATTCTTCTAAATTCTAGCGAGAACAGGACCAGAGCCATCAAGTGTTCCTCATATGATAAGCAAGGGATGGAGAGTCCTGTGGGGGTGTGCCTTATTCTGACTGTCAAAAGTCACTTCTATTGTGATTAGTTAGTTTAAAAACTGCAGCTGCTTTTCACACTGGATAACTGCCTGGTGTCCAGTTTCAAATATCCTTGGTTTATAACATAGCACGTGGAAGGGGCTTGTTCTCCTCTTCCTTTGTTTAGGGCAAGACAATTGGGAGGGTTTGCTCTGCATGCAGTTTTGCCTAACTATGTTTGTTGAATGTAGGTATGTCTGTTGAGTATTTGGCTTTGTAGTGTCTGTAACTTCGGGAACATAAATGTTTGGTTAAGCTACTAAATAAATAAATAAAATTAATATTAATAAAATATTAATATTTGAAGTCAGTGTATTTCCTGTGTCACTTTCCAGACCCACAAACCTGATTCAACATTACACTAAGCCCAGCTCAAATATTATTTGGAAAATTTGCTGACAACACAATTTCAGATGGTGTCGAGTAGGCATACAGGAGTGAAAGAGATCAGCTGGTTGAGTGGTATCATAACAACCCTCAACATCATTAAAACCAAAGCACAAATTGTGGAGTTCTGGAAAGGAAAGTCAAGGGAACACACACTAGTCCTCACCAGAGGGATCAACAATGGAAAGAGTGAGCTGTTTCAAGTTCCTAGATATCAATATATCTGAAGACCATTTGCAGGCTAAACATATAGATGAAATTACTAAGAACACATGGCAGCTGCTATATTGCATTATGAGTTTGAGGAACTTGGTATGTCATCAAAGTCTCTTGCAAATTTCTACAGATGTACCATGGAGAGGAATCTAACTGGTTGAATCACTATCTGGTATGGAAGGATTACCACACAGAATTGGAAAAAGCTGCCAAGAGTTTCAAACTCAGTCACTTCCATCACAGGCACTAGCATCAAGAATATTTTCAAAAGGTGATGCCTTAAAAAGAAGCATCTATTATTAAGAACCCTATTACAGGACAAGTACACAATCTTGCTATTTTTTGTTTTTCCTTGACTCTCTTTTTGCACAACTTACTTAATACAACTGTGTGTGTATATGTATATATATATATATATGTAATTTATTGGTTTTGTTGTTATTATAGAACCATAGAACATTACAGTACAGGCCCTTCAGCCCTCCATGTTGTGCCAACCCATATAATCCTTAAAAAAAAGAACTAAACCCACATTACCCCATAATCTTCTACTTTTCTTTCATCCATGTGCCTGTCCAAGAGGCTCTTAAATACCTCTAATGTTTAAGCCTCCTCCACCATCCCTGGCAAGTCATTCCAGGCACTCACAACCCTCTGTGTAAAAAATTTACCCCTGATGTCTCCCCTAAATTTCCCGCCCTTAATTTTGTACATATGCCCTCTGGTGTTTGCTATTGGTGCCCTGGGAAACAGGTACTGACTATCCACCCTATCTATGCCTCTTATAATCTTGTAGACCTCTATCGTCCCCTATCATTCTTCTACGCTCCAAAGAGAAAAGTCCCAGCTCTGCTAACCTTGCTTCATCTGACTTGTTCTCCAAACCAGGCAACATCCTGGTAAACCTTCTCTGTACCCTCTACATAGCTTCCACATCCTTCCTATAATGAGGTGACCAGAATTGAACACAATACTCTTAAGTGCGGTCTCACCAGAGATTTGTAGAGGTGCAACATGACCTCTCTACTCTTGAACTCAATCCCCCTGTTAATGAAGCCTAGCATCCCATTGGCCTTCTTAACTACCCTATCAATCTGTGCAGAAACCTTGAGGTATGTATGGATTTGAACCCCAAGGTCCCTTTGTTCATCCACGCTCTTAAGTAACTGACCATTAATCCTGTACTCAGTCTTCTGGTTTGTCCTTCCAAAATGCATCACCTCACACTTATCTGGATTGAACTCCATCTGCTATTTTTCTGCCCAACTCTGCATCCTGTCGATATCCTCTTGAAACCTTTGACAACCTGCAGCTCCATCCATGACTCCTTCAATCTTCGTGTCATCCACAAACTTACTCACCCATCCTTCCACCTCTATATCCAGGTTGTTTACAAAAATCACAAATAGCAAGGGTCCCAGGACAGATCCCTGCAGCACTCCACTAGTCACCAACCTCCAGGCAGAAAACTTTCCTTCCACTACTACCCTCTGTTTTCTTTTCTTTAAGCCAATTTTTTATCCAAACATCCAAGGTTCCACTTATCTCATGCCTCATTATTTTCTGGATGAGTCGCTCGTGAGGGACCTTGTCAAATGCTTTGCTAAAGTCCATGCAGACCACATCCACTGCCCTACCCTCATCAATTTCTTTTGTTGCCTCTTCAAAAAACTCAATCAGGCTCGTGAGGCATGATCTTCCCTTCACAAAGCCATGTTGACTATCCATGAGTAGACTGTATTTCCCCAGATGCTCGTAGATCCTATCCTTAAGAATCCTTTCCGGTAGTTTGCAGACCACCGATGTAAGACTCACCGGTCTATAGTTCCCAGGTTTCTCCCTATTACCTTTTTTAAACAAGGGAACTACAATTGCCATTCTCCAGTCCTCCGGCACTTCCCCTGTAGCCAAAGAGGATTCAAAGATCATGGTTAATGCTCCTGCGATCTCCTCTCTCAATTCCCACAACAACCCGATGTGTATCATATCCGGCCCTGGGGATTTATCAATCGATGTATTTAAGAAGATCCAGCGCTTCTTCTTCTGTAATCTCCACACTATCCAGCACACAGGCCCACTCTACTTCGACCTCATCCTGATCAAGATCCTTTTCACTTGTGAATACTGAAGCAAAGTATTCATTTAGGACCTCCCCAACCTCTTCCACCTCCAGGTACATGATGCCCTCTTTAGCCTTTAGTGGTCCCACCATCGTTCTCGTCATCCTCCTGTTCTTCACATACACATAGAACGCCTTGGGATTCTCCTTAATCCTACATGCCAAGGCCTTCTCATGCCCTCTTCGAGCTCTCCTAAGTCCTTTCTTTAGCTCCTTCCTGCTACCCTATATTTCTCATAAGCCCATCCTACTTCCTGCTTCTTATATCTAACATATGCTTCCTTTTTCCTCTTGACGAGTTGCTTCACGGGTTTCGTCAGCCACAGTTCCCTTTTCCTACCATTTTTTCCTTGCCTCAGTGGGACAAATCTATCCTGAACTCAGCTCAAGTGGTCTCTAAACTTCTCCCACATTACTTCTGTGCTTTCCCCTTTGAACATCTGCTTCCAATTTACTCTCGCTAGTTCCTGCCTCATCCCTTCGAAGTTAGCCCTTCCCCAGTTAAGCACTTTACCATTTCATCTGATTTTATCTCTTTCCATAGCTATGCTGAAGCTAAGGGAGTTGTAGTCACTCTCACCAAAATGCTCCCCCACAAAGAGGTCTGTCACCTGACCAGGTTCATTACCCAGAACTAGATCCAATATAGCCTCTCCTCTCATCGGCCGGTCCACATACTGTGTCAGGAATCCTTCTTGAACACACCTGACAAATTCAGCCCCATCTATCCCCCTTGCACTCAGGAGGTGCCAGTCAATATGAGGGAAGTCAAAATCACCCATAACTACTACCCTGTATTTCCTGCACCATTCTAAAATTTGCCTGCTTATCTGCTCTTCGGTGTCCCAAGGGCTATTTGGGGCCTGTAGACTACTCCCAGCACAGTGACTGATCCCTTCCTATATCTGACTTCCACCCAGACTGACTACGTGGCCACTCCTTCTGCAGCGTCCTCCCTTTCTATAGCCGTGATACTATCCCTGACCAGCAATGCCACTCCCTCCCCCTTTTCTACCTCCCATCCTATTCCTTTTAAAATACCTGAACCCCGGGACCTGCATCATCCAATCCTGCCCTTCCTCCAACCAAGTTTCAGTAACGGTCACAACATCGTAGTCCCACGTACTAATCCATGCTCTAAGTTCATCCTCCTTGTTCCTAATACTCCTAGCATTGAAATAGACACATTTCAACCCCTTTAACTGGCTACAATTATGTTCTGTCCCCTGCCTGTCCTTCCTCATCAACTCAGAACTCTTAGCATCATGCCCTTGTCCTTCTACCTTAATCCCTGCACTCACATTCTGATTCCCACCCCCCTGCCAAACTAGTTTAAACCCTCCCCAACAGTTCTATCCAACCTGCCCACCAGGATATTGGTCCCCCTGGGATTCAAGTGCAACCCGTCCTTTTTGTACAGGTCACACCCGCCCCAAAAGAGGTCCCAATGATCCAGAAATTTGAATCCCTGCCCCCTGCTCCATTCACTCAGCCACGCATTTATCCTCCACCTCATTTTATTCCTATTCTCACTGTTGCATGGCACAGGCAGTAATCCCGAGATTACTACCTTTGAGGCTCTGCTTTTCAACTACCTTCCTAACTCCCTGTAGTCTTCTTTCAGGACCTCTTCCCTTTTCCTACTTATGTCATTGGTACCAATATGTACCACGACCTCTGGCTGTTCTCCCTCCCACCGCAGGATATCTTGGACGCGATCAGAAACATCCCAGACCCTGGCACCTGGGAGGCAAACTACCATCCGAGTTTCTTTCCTGCATCCACAGAATCACCTGTCTGACTCCCTGACTATAGAGTCCCCTATCACTATGCCTTCCTCTTCCTTTCCCTACCCTTCTGAGCCACAGGGCCAGACTCTGTGCCATAGGCACAGCCACTGTCACTTCCCCCAGGTAGGCTGCCCCCCCAACAGTACTCCAACAGGAGTACTTATTGTCAAGGGGTAGAGCCACAGGGGTACTCTCTAGTACCTGACTCTTCCCCTTCCCTCTCCTGACTATGACCCATTTCTCTGTCCTCCATGGCCCCGGAGTGACTACCTGTCTGTAACTCCTCTCTATCACCTCCTCACTCTCCCTGACCAGACGAAGGTCATTGAACTGCATCTCCATTTCCCTGACATGGTCCCTTAGGAGTTCCATCTCGATACAATGGGTGCAGATGTGGCCGTCCGGGATGCTGGGAGACTCCAGGACCTCCCACGTCTGACACCGACCACAGAAAACTGGCCTCACACACATACTACCTCCTTTTGCAATCAACAACTGCATCACCTTGTCCCATTACCGCCGAAGCCCATGGAGCCAAAGACCTATCACTCTGCTGCCTCTCACTCCACTGCCCGCTCCCAACGCTACCCGCTGGATATGGCTGCCTTCTTCTTAAACTGTTCACGCTCAGCTGGCTGACATCACGTGCCTGCGCAGTCTGGCCTTTCTCTTCCCCCGAGAACTCAAAATGTCTTCCCGCTGGAAATCCTTAGGTGCTCTCCCGCTGCCTTCTTGTTCCGAATCAAAAATGTAAGTATAAATGATCAATTATGTAATGTTTAATTAAATAATTATTAATTATTAAATTATTATTATTATTGCAACAGAATGCTGCTGAATATCAAGAAATTTTATGACATATGCTGATGATATTAAACCTGATTCTGATTCTGAATAAATTAAGTGTAAATAAGACCGCATGACCACAAGACCATAAGACAGAGGAGCAGAATTAAGCCATTCAGCCCATCAAATCTGTTCTGCCATTTGATTATGGCTGATTTATATTCCATCCCAACCCCATTTTCTTGCCTTCTCCCCATATCCTTTGACACCTTTACTATTCAAGAACACATCAACCTCTGCTTTGTATACCCAATGACTTGGCCTCGACAGCCATATGAAGCTGAACATTCAACAGATTCACCAGCATCTGGCTAAAGAAATCTCTCCTCATTTCTATCCTAAAGGGACGGCTTTCTATTCTGAATCAGTGTACTCTTGTCATAGACTCTCCCACTATTGAAAACATCCTCCAGCATAATCCGTATTCCACTAATCAAGATGTGTGCACACAGTTCATTACCTTAGTGATTAAAACTGAATGGGACACATAGGGCAGGCACTGTGTTTGATTTTCTCAATTATTCTCCCAGTATAGGAAGCCTTGTATAAAACTGCAGCACTACACAATTCTACTGAACCCCTTAACACCAAGCCAGCTCTCATGACAGCTCACTATACCCCATCTTCTTCCCTCACATCAGTAAAGGTGTAGCCCGATAAACGACCAGTTTGGGATGTTAAATTAGGCCAGGGTATGCATGATGAGTGGCAGGGGTCTGGGAAGTGCTACACAACAGAGAGACTTCGGGGTACATATAAATTGTTCCTTGAAGGTGTTAAAACAGACAGGGCTGTGAAGAAGGCATATGGCTATATTATATTTTTCTTTGTGATTGTATGTTTTTCTGCAATCATAGACATATGTGCTATTTGTACTATGTACTATGTGCAGTGCATTGTGTGCTGTTGGCAATGTGTTTTGCACCTTGGTCCCAGAAAAATGCTGCTTCCTTTGGTTATATCCATGGATGGTTGAATGATAATTAAGCTTGACATTAGACATCATGCTGATGACATTTATGAGACCACGCTTGAAGTACTGTGTGCTGCTCTGGTTGCCATGTTATAGGAATGATGTCATCAAGCTAAAGAAGGATGCAGTGGATGGTTTGATTTCTATGGAGAGACTGGATAGCACTGTAGTTTTCCCTGAGGGGTGACTTTATAAAACAATGAGTGGCATAGAAGGTGAGGCTAAAACCAGAAGTTTTAGATTTACATGGAGAAGGGAAAGATTTAAAGAGACCTAAGGGGTAAGTTTTCCACACAGAAGGCAATAGTACATGGAACAAATAGTTAGGGAGAGTGGTAGAGCTGGGTACAGTTAGTGACATGTGGACACATCGTGAACAGGAAAGGTTTAATGGATAGGGGCCAAATGTAAGCAAATGGGACTAGCTCACCTAGACACACTGCTCAGCATGGACGTTAGGCTGATGAGCTTGTTTCCATGATGTATATCTTTATGAATTCATCTCTGTTCCCCTACTGACATTGCTGACCTTTCAATCTCCTCTGGCCTCAAACTGAATCTCCACATCTCCTTAGCTAAAGCTGTCTCCAGGCAGTTCCGTTTTTTTCATTCACACAAAACACTTAGGTTCCTCAGAACAGCTTTTAACCTTCTATACAATCTATCAAAGATAAGTCCACAAAAGCCTTTAATGCAACTCCCATAATTGGTGAGATTCCACCAGCATTCGTCATTCTCTAGGATATGATGAATGAGAAACCAACTCATCCTCCAGTCACCTCTATCGTCTCAGCTCTCTCTTGCTGCTGAGACCTCTCTCTACTTCGTCATTACTTTGATGATCAATGTTCCTTTGTGTCTCCCCCCCGTCTAAAAGCACACCATTCATCCTCCAATTCATTCTATCTTATAATTCAAAACTATGGAGTTTTTGTTACCTCCTGATCTTAATGAGTTTTGAAAGCCTAAGCTTTATAAATTTTTCTGCACAACAGATTTTGGCTTTTTAAACTTTATTCAGCAGGAGTTCAAAAGCACCACTACCGATATTTCTTCAAAGCCACTTCTGTACAGAATATTAGATGATCGGGATAATTTCTTGGCTCTAGGACCAAAATTTTGCTCTCCATGCAAGACCATCTCAAGTATTCTTTGGAATTCATGAAGTGACATAGGGCATCTTACTGTCTGAAAATGATACGTCTATTGATGTTGAATTAAATTAATGTTGTTATTGGAATCAACTTCTCTTGAAGCAGCATTTTTTCTCTGAAGAACTCCATGGAGAACATTACAATTGTTTGAATCACCATCTGGTATGGAGGGGCCACTGCATGTGACCGGAAGAAGCTACAGAAGGTTGCATACTCAGTCAGCTCCATCATAGGCACTGGCCTCCAAGCACATCCTCAGAAAGAGGCATCTATTGTTATGGAGCCCAGTCACCTAGAATATGCCCTCTTCTTATTGCTACCATCAAGGAGGATATACAAGAGCATGAAGACACACTCAACATTTTAAAAACAGCTTCTTCCCCTCCGCCATCGGATTTCTGAATGGAGAATGAACCAACAAATCGACCATATCGCACTATTTTTTGCTCTCTTTTTACACTATTTATTTAATTTTATATATAAATATATTTCTTGCTGTAATTTATAGCTTTTAATGCATTGCACTGTACTGCTTCTGCAAAACAACATATTTCATGATGTAAGCCAGAACCACAAACTGTCCTCAGTCCATTCTGTATTCATAAAATCCCCCTTCCATATCTATGTCCACTGCACTCTAAGAGATGGACTAAAATAATATACATTCTTTCACCTTCAGCTGCAGAAATGACCTTAGGGTATTAATAATGACCTCGGTGTTCAACATTGGACATTGCAATCTGTCCAGATCATTTCTACAATAAACACAATTTGCATTTAAATAACAATATGTTTCACAGAAGAATTACCAAACAGAATGTGACATTTTGCAACTTAAACAAAAAAAAGATACAGCATGGGAATTCTATTTGAAGTTGGGGGATAGAGGAAGGTCAAAGATATACAAACTGCTAGACACCTTCTGCAGGTCAGAAAGCATTTGCTGAAAGAGAAAAAGAGTTCATGTTTCAGACTGGATGCACTTCCACTTTCTATATCCATAGGTGCCCTCTGACCTGTTGAATGATATAGCACTTTCTGCTTCTACCTCAGATACTCATTCTGAACTTTTTCTTCATTTTCATTTTGTCAAAGGAATATTTTAGGTCATCCAACAGTAAGGTGGCCAAAAACTTGATCAAGTAGTATCCCATAGGAAAAATGAGAGTGAGGGAAATACACACCAACAATGGAGGAACTCAACATCTACAGTGGGAAATGAACGATCAATGTTTCAAGTTGAGACCCTTCATCAGATCCTGATGAACTGTTTCAGCCCACAATATTGATTGTTTATTTTCCCTCCATAGATGCTGCCTGACCTGCTGAGTTCCTTCATCGTTTGTGTGTGTGTTGATCCAGATTTCCAGCATCTGAAGTCTCCTCTGTCTGTATATAACATGGGGTGCAGGAAGAGGTTTTGTGGAATTCTGGACCATAGGAGACAGCTAGATAATATCATTAGTGTATAATCACATAACAACTACTCATCGTTACTTGAACTTCAAATGTAATAAAATTAACTTACGCAATATGCTGGAGCAACTCAGCAGGTCAGGCAGCAGCTATGGAAATGTCTAGAGTCGACATTTTGGACCACGAACCTTTCCACGTATATGTAACCTTTGTGTAATTTTAAAAAATTAAATAAAATCTCATAGCACACGTCAAGCATAGGAGTTGATTCGTGACAACTGCCTCAGACCATCAACAATGCTTTAAATTAGTGAAGTCGTGAAGGGAAATGGTAATTATATCTTGGTTTCAGCAGTTCAGGAGTTAGTGACATATTGTATTGGACAGGGATTTAAGCTGCAGAAAAACACACTTCATTTGAGGTTGTAATCTATTCAACATTGGGAAGCATATCATCAGTTCTGAATGGTCAGTTGAAATTAGTTCATATCGTGAAAGTACTAGCTTCATATTTTATAACCATTAAGAGTTTATCATGCATTGAGTTTGAAGCCATTTTTTTTATTTTGGAACTCAGAACTTATCAGTGTCGGTTTTGATATTTGTTAAGACTGTTGGAGTCATTTACAGCTTTGTGAGTGTTAAACTGTGAATAAAGTGTTACAATTTTTAATCTTAAGTAACTCACACAAAATGCTGGAGGAACTCAACAGGTCAGGCAGTCTGATTGGAAAGGACCAGAGAGCTGATGCTTCAGACTGAATCCCTTTATCAGGACTGGAAAGGAAGGGAGTAGAAGCCAGAATAAAATGATGGGGGGAGGGGGAGGAGTGTTCAAGCCAGTGGTGATAGGTGAAGACAGGTGAGGGGAAAGGAAGGGGTGGGGGAAGGGGATGAATGAGGAGCTGGGAGGTGATAAATGGAAAAGGCAAAGGGCTGAAAGAGGAGAGGAGAATGGACCATGGATGAAAGGGAAGGAGGAGGGGCACTAGAGTGAGGTGGATGGGTAGATATGGAGAAGAGAAAGAATAAGTGAGCAGACAGAATGGGGAATGAAAAAAGAGACGAGGAAGGGGGAGAAATTAACACAAATTAATTGGATTTATTCCTTTCCAGGGATGCTGGCCAACCTGCTGAGTTCCTCTAGCATTTAAAGTATGTTACTTTGGATTTCAAGCACCTTCAGAATCCCTTGTGTTTTTAATACCTTATGGCTAAGTTCAAAAGAATACTTAGGAATTTGTAACAGATACAAAATGCTGGAAGAACTGTGCAAGTAAGGCAACTTTGTTTGCTGAGTATGTGGGATGTATGACCAGGAAATATTTTAAAATTGGGTTGCCAGCTCTTAGTTTTTAAAATTTGCTTCTAATAACATCAGCCAGTTAAACAGCAATGCAAGAGATTTTGCAGATGTTGGAAGTCAAGAACAACACACACAAAATGCTGGAGAAAGTCAGCAGTTCAGGCAGCATCTATGGAAAGGAATAAAGAATCAACATTTTTGGCCGAGATCCTTCATTAGGACTCGAAGGGGGAAGAGACCAGAAAAAGAAGATGGGGGGGGGGGGGGGGTGGGAGTGAAGGGGACAAGGGTCACGATGGAGGCTACCCAGACAGGATATGTGGTATTGCTCCCCCAACCTGAAAGTGGCCTCACTTAGCAATAGAGGAGGCCCTGGACTGATATTTTGGAATTGTAATATAGATTGAGCTTACAATAGTTGGCCACTGGGAGATCCTATTTGTCGCAGACAAATGGAACTAAACTGACAGTATCAGCATTGATTTCTCTAATTCCTGTAATTTCTCCCTCTCCCCCTTCTCTCTTCTTCCATTTCCCATTCTGGGTCCCCTCTCACGTCTTCTCTTCTCCTTACCTGTCTATCACTTCCCTCTGATATCTCTCCTACTTTCCTCTCTCTCCTGGTCTAATCTCATCTATCTTCAGATTTCTTCAGCCCTTTTCCTTTTCCATCTGCCACCTCCAAGCTTATCACTTCACCCTCCTTCACCCTCACGTGAATTTACCTGTCACCTTCCACCTGGTACTCCTTCCCCTCCTCTCCCCCCCCCCCCCCATTCTGGTTTCTTCCCGATTCCCTTCCAGTCCTGATAAAGGGTTCTGACCTGAAATGTTGACTCTTTATTCTTTTCCATAGATGCTGTCTGACCTCCAGCACTTTGTGTGTGCTACACCAGTTAAACCACCTTTTGCTTCAATAACCAATAGTTTAATAACTAATAAATTGAACTCTTTGATGAGAATAACACAAACCTATTTGATGCCCCAATGAAACATGTGCAATACTGCCAAAAATAAATTAGTTAATGGCAAATACCCAAAATAAAAGCAAAGTGTGTTGGATCTTTTCAGTTCAGATGAAAGATCGTCAACCGGAAGTGTCCTTCTGTTCTTTCTGTGCAAACGCTGCTTTTGGTCTCTATTATAGGAAAGACATTGTTAAATTGGAAAGAGGTAAGAGAAAATTTATAAAGATGATGTCAATTCTTGAGGATCTGATTTACAGGAATGGGATGGGCAGACTAGGTCCTTATTTCTTGGAAGAGGAGATTGAGTTGTATAAAAGGTGTATAAAATCATGAGGGGAAATGAATGTATGTTGTTATTTTTTCCCCCCCAGAGAAAGGGAACTAAAAACTAGAGGCAAAGGTTTAAGGTGAGAGGTGAAAGATTTAAAAAGGAACTGACAGACTTCTTGCAGAGGGTGGTGCACAATTGGAATGAGTTGCCAAACAAAGTGGATAAGGCAGGTAGAATAACATTTGAAAGACATTTGTATAAGTACATGGATGTGTGTGGGGTGCGGGGGAGAGCAGCGAGTGCAAGGAGTGGCTTAGGGGGAAAAGTTTCAATTTCCAGCAAATGGTACCATCTTGGTGCTTCTTAAATGGTACTATTGCACCAGCCTCAACCACTTCCTCTGGCAGGTCATTTTAAATACTCAACACTCTGTGTGCAAAAGTTGCTCCTCACATCCCTTAAATTTTTACCCTCTGACCCTAAACATAGATGCTACAGTAGTGTAGCAGTTAGTGCGATGCTGCTACAGTTCATGGTGTTCCAGAGTTCAGAGTTCAATTCCGGTGCTGCTCAGTAAGGAGTTTCTAATCTGCATTGTATCAGTATCCCTAGTTGTGGACTCCCCTACCCTAGATAGAAATGTTATTCTTTTCATTTCAGACCAATTCATCTATTTGTATTTGCTCCAGATTTGAGGTCTGCAGTCTTTAGCATCTCCCCTCCATTGTCTCCATCTACACTTCCCGCTGCCTCTGGAAAGCAACCAACATAATCAAGGATCCTTCCTACTCCAGTCATTCTCTTTTCAGCCCTCTCGCATTGGCCAAAGAATCAAAAAGCTTATAAGTTTGAACCTACATACAGAAGGACAGCTTCTATCCCATTGTTCCCAGACTCTCGAATGGACCTCTCATATGCTAAAAGACCATAAGACATAGGAGCAGAAGTAGGTCACTCGGCCCATTGGGTCTGCTCCACCATTCAATCATAGGCTGATCCAAATCTTCCAGTCATCCCCACTCCCCTGCTTTCACCCCATGCCCTTTGATGCCCTGGCTAATCAAGAAGCTATCTATCTCTACCTTAAATACACCCAATGACTTGGCCTCCCCAGTCAATTCCACAGATTTACCACACTCTGACTAAAGTAATTTCTCCGCACCTCAGTTCTAAAAGGATGTCCTTCAATCCTGAAGTCGTGACCTCTTGGCCTAGAATCTCCTACCACGGGGAATAACTTTGCCATATCTAATCTGTTCAGGCCTTTTAATATTTAGAATATTTCTATGAGATCCACACTCATTCTCCTAAATTCCAGGGAATACAGCCCAAGAGCTGTCAGACATTCCTTATATGGTAACCTTTTAATTCCTGGAATCATTCTTGTAAATCTTCTCTCAACGTTCTCTAATGTCAGTATATCCTTTATAAAATAAGGAGCCCAAAACTGCACACAATGCTCCAAGTGTGGTCTCATGAGTGCCTCAAGATCACATCCCTGCTCTTATATTCTATACCTCTAGAAATGAATGTCAACATTACATTCACCTGCTTCACAACTGATTCAACCTGGAGGTTAACCTTTAGGGTATCCTGCACAAGAACTCTGCATTTTGAATTCTCTCCCCATCTGAATAAAAGTCTGCCCATTTATTTCTTCCACCGAAGTGCATGACCATACACTTTCCAACTTTGCATTTCATTTGCCACTTCTTTGCCCATTCCCCTAAACTATCTAAGCCTTTCTACAGGCCCTGTTTCCTCAACACTACCCGCTCCTCCACCTATCTTTGTGTCATTGGCAAATTTAGCCACAAATCCATTAATACTATAGTCCAAATCATTGACATACATCATAAAAAGCAGCGGTCCCAACACCGACCCCTGTAGGACTCCACTGGTAACTGGCAGCCAGCCAGAATAGAATCCCTTTATTCCCACTCTGTTTTCTGCCGACCACCCAATGCTCCACCCATGCTAGTAACTTTCCTGTAATTCCATGGGCTCTTATTTTGCTAAGCAGCCTCATGAGTGGCACCTTGTCAAAAGCCTTCTGAAAATCCAAGTACACCACATCTACTGCATCTCCTTTGACTACCCTGCTTGTAATTTCCTCAAAGAATTGCAGTAAGTTTGTCAGGCAGGATGCTCCTTTCAGGAAACCATGCTGGCTTTGGCCTATCTTGTCCTGGGCCTCCAGGTCCCCCGGAATCTCATCCCCAGCAATCGATTCCAACAACTTCCCAACCACTTATGTCAGGCTAACAGGTCTTTAGTTTCCTTTCTGCTGCCTCCCACCCTTCTTAAATAGCAGAGTAACATTTACAATTTTCCAGTCATCCGGTACAATGCCAGAATTTATTGATTCTTGAAAGATCATCGTTAATGTCTCCGCAATCTCTCCAGCTACTTCCTTCAGAATGTGACGGTGCATTCCATCAGGTCCAGGAGATCTATCCACCCTCAGACCATTAAGCTTCCTGAGCACCTTCTCAGTTGTAGTTTTCACTGCATAAACTTCACTTCCCTGATACTCTTGAATGTCCGGTATACTGCACACGTCTTCCACTGTAAAGACTGATGAAAAATACGCATTCAGTTCCTCTGCCATCCCTGCATCTCTCATTATAATATCTCCTGCATCATTTTGTATTGGTCTTATATCTAACCTCAACTCTCTTTTACCCTTTATATACTTAGAAAAGCTTTTAGTATCTTCTTTGATATTAGTCACCAGCTTATTCTCATAATTCATCTTTTCCTTCTGAATGACCTTCTTAGTTTCCTTCTGCAAGTTTTTAAAAGCCTCCCAGTCCTCTATCTTCCCACTAGCTCTGGCTTCCTTGCATGCCCTCTCTTTTGTTTTTACTTTGGCTCTGGCTTTACTTGTCAGCCATGGTAGTGTCCTTATTCCCTTTGAAATTTATTTCTTATTTGGAATATATCTGTCTTGCACTTCCCTCATTTTTTACAGAAACTCCAGCCATTGCTGCTCTTCTGTTCTTCTTGCTAGTGTCCCTTTCCAGTCAACTTTGATCAGTTCCCCTCTCATGCTATTGTAATTTCCTGCATTCCACTGAAATACAGACACATTGAGAAGGAGAAATTAAATTCCAAAGTGAAGTCGATCATATCTAAGTTGATCATAAGGGTTCCTCAACCTTAAGCTCGCTTATCACCTCTGGATCTTTGCACAACACCCAATCCAATACAGCTGATCCCTTAGTGGGTTCAACCACAAACTGTTCTAAAAAGCCACCCTGAGACATTCTACAAATTCTCTCTCTTGAGGTCCAGTACTGACCTGGTTTTCCCAATCCATTTTCATGTTAAAATCCCCAACGATTATCATGACATTGCCTTTCTGACACTTTTTTTCTATCTCCTGCTGTAATTTGTAATCCACATCCGGGCTGATGTTTGGAGGACTGTATACAACTGCCATTAGGGTCCTTTTACCCTTGCCATTTCTTAACTCAACCCATAGAGACCCTACACCTTCCAATCGTATGTCATCTCTTTCCAACGATTTAATATTATTTCTTATACACAGAGCCATACCACCCCTCTGACTACTAACCTATCTTCTGATACATCATATATTCTTGGATGTTCAGCTCCCAATGGCAGCCATCCTTTACCATGTTTCAGAGATGGCCACAACTTCATATTTGCCAATCTGTAGCTGAATTTCAAGATTGTCCATTTTATTCCTTATGCTGCGTGCATTCAGATTCAATACTCTCAGTCCAGTATTTGTTGCTTTCTGTTTTAACTGCACCACACCTCTATTACACTGTAACTCATGCCACTGGCTTTGATTAAGCCTCATTTCCTGCCTGTTCTTTCCATAATCTCTGTTAATTAATAAGAATAATCTTATTTCTGTTTTCCCCTTCCTCACCCCTAGCACTCCAGTTCCCAACCCCTGCCAAGTTAGTTTCAACACTCCCTAACAACTCGATAGTTAGGGGGTCAGATAGGCGATTCTGTGGACGCGATCAAGAGACCCGGATGATAGTTTGCCTCCCTGGTGCCAGGGTTCGTGATGTTTCTGATCGCATCCAAGATATCCTGAAATGGGAGGGTGAGGAGCCAGAGGTCGTGGTACATACAGGTACCAATGACATAGGTAGGAAAAGGGTCCTGAAAGGAGAATATAGAGAGTTAGGAAGGCAGTTGAGAAGACGGACCACAAAGGTAGTCATCTTGGGATTACTGCCTGTACCACGCGACAGTGAGAGTAGGAATGGAATGAGCTGGAGGATAAATGTGTGGCTGAGGGATTGGAGCAGGGGGCAGGGATTCAAGTTTCTGGATCATTGGGACCTCTTTTGGGGCAGGTGTGACTTGTACAAAATGGATAGGTTACACTTGAATCCTGGGGGGACCAGTATTCTGGCGGGGAGATATGCTAAGGCTACTAGGGAGACTTTAAACTAGAATGGTTGGGGGGTGGGAATCAATTTGAAGAGACTAGGGGAGAGGAGGTTAGTTCACAAATAGAGAAAGCTTGTAGACAGTGTGTGAGGGAGGATAGGCAGGTGATAGAGAAGGGGAGCGCTCAGACCGAAGATGTAGGGGAGAAGGAAGAAAAAGATAATAAAGTTGATCGCATCGCTAGGGATAAACAGAGAGGAAGAGGTGGAAAGTTTCTTAAATGCATCTATTTTAATGCTAGGAGCATTGTAAGAAAGGTGGATGAGCTTAGAGCATGGATTGATACCTGGAAATATGATGTTGTAGCTATTAGTGAAACATGGTTGAGGGAGGGGTGTGATTGGCAACTAAATATTCCTGGATTTCATTGCTTCAAGAGTGATAGAATCAGAGAGGCAAGAGGAAGAGGTGTTGCATTGCTTGTCCAAGAAAATATTACAGCGGTGCTTTGGCAGGATAGATTAGAGGGTTCATCTAAGGATACTATTTGGATGGAGTTGAGGAATGGGAAAGGTGTAGTAACACTTAATAAGGGTGTATTATAGACCACCTAATGGGGACTGAGAATTGGAGGAGCAAATTTGTAAGGAGATAGCAGATATTTGTAGTAAACACAAGGTGGTGATTGTGGGAGATTTTAATTTTCCACACATAGACTGGGAAGCCCATTCTGTAAAAGGGCTGGATGGTTTGGAGTTTGTAAAATGTGTGCAGGATAGTTTTTTGCAGCAATACATAGAGGTACCAACTAGAGAAGGGGCAGTGTTGGATCTCCTGTTAGGGAATGAGATAGGTCAGGTGAAAGACGTATGTGTTGGGGAGCACTTTGGGTCCAGTGATCACAATATCTTTAGTTTCAATATAATTATGGAGAAGGATAGGACTGGACCCAGGGTTGAGATTTTTGATTGGAGAAAGGCTAACTTTGAGGAGATGCAAAAGGACTTAGAAGGAGTGGATTGGGACAATTTGTTTTATGGGAAGGATGTAATAGAGAAATGGAGGTCATTTAAAGGTGAAATTTTGAGGGTACAGAATCTTTATGTTCCTGTTAGGTTGAAAGGAAAGGTTAAAAGTTTGAGAGCGCCATGGTTTTCAAGGGATATTGGAAACTTGGTTTGGAAGAAGAGGGAGATCTACAATAAATATAGGCAGCATGGAGTAAATGAGGTGCTTGAGGAATATAAAGAGTGTAAGATGAATCTTAAGAAAGAAATTAGAAAAGCTAAAAGAAGATACAAGGTTGCTTTGGCAAGTAAGGTGAAAATAAATCCAAAGGGTTTCTACAGTTATATTAATAGCAAAAGGATAGTGAGGGATAAAATTGGTCCCTTAGAGAATCAGACTGGACAGTTATGTGTAGAGCCAAAAGAGATGGGTAAGATTTTGAACAATTTCTTTTCTTCGGTATTCACTAAGGAGAAGGATATTGAATTGTGTATGGTAAGGAAAACAAGTAGCAAAGTTATGGAAACTATGACAATTAAAGAGGAGGAAGTACTGGCACTTTTAAGGAATATAAAAGTGGATAAATCTCTGGATCCTGACAGAATATTCCCTAGGACCATGAGGGAAGTTGGTGTAGAAATAGCAGGGGCTCTGACAGAAATATTTCAAATGTCATTAGAAACGGGGATGGTGCTAAAGGATTGGCATATTGCTCATGTGGTTCCACTGTTTAAAAAGGGTTCTAAGGGCAAACCTGGCAATTATAGGCCTGTCAGTTTGACGTCAGTGATGGGTAAAATAATGGAAAGTATTCTTAGAGATGGTATATATAATTACCTGGATAGACAGGGTCTGATTAGGAATAGTCAGCATGGATTTGTGCATGGAAGATCATGTTTGACAAATCTTATTGAATTTTTTGAAGAGGTTATGAGGAAAGTTGATGAAGGTAAAGCAGTGGATGTTGTCAATATCGATTTCAGTAAGGCCTTTGACAAGGTTCCGCACGGAAGGTTAGTTAGGAAGGTTCAATCGTTAGGTATTAATATTGAAGTAGTAAAATGGATTCAACAGTAGCTAGATGGGAGATGTCAGAGAGTAGTGGTGGATAACTGTTTGTCAGCTTGGAGGCCGGTGACTAGTGGTGTGCCTCAGGGATCTGTTTTGGGTCCAATGTTGTTTGTCATATACATTAATGATCTGGATGATGGGGTGGTAAATTGGATAAGTAAGTATGCAGATGATACTAAGGTAGGTGGAGTTGTGGATAATGAAGTAGGTTTTCAAAGCTTGCAGAGAGATTTAGGCCAGTAAGAAGAGTGGGCTGAACGATGGCAGATGGAGTTTAATACTGATATGTGTGAGGTGCTACATTTTGGTAGGAATAATCCAAATAGGACCAACATGGTAAATGGTAGGGCACTGAAGAATGCAGTAGAACAGAGTGATCTAGGAATAATGGTGCATAGTTCCCTGAAGGTGGAATCTCATGTGGATAGGGTGGTGAAGAAAGCTTTTGGTATGCTGGCCTTTATAAATCAGAGCATTGAGTATATGAGTTGGGATGTAATGTTAAAATTGTACAAGGCATTGGTAAGGCCAAATTTGGAGTATTGTGTACAATTCTGGTCACCAAATTATAGGAAAGATATCAACAAAATAGAGAGAGTACAGAGAAGATTTACTAGAATGTTACCTGGGTTTCAGCACCTAAGTTACAGGGAAAGATTGAACAAGTTAGGTCTTTATTCTTTGGAGCGTAGAAGGTTGAGGGGGGACTTGATATAAGTATTTAAAATAATGAGGGGGATAGATCGAGTTGATGTGGATAGGCTTTTTCCATTGAGAGTAGGGGAGATTCAAACATGTGGACATGATTTGAGAGTTAGGGGGCAAAAGTTTAAGGGTAACACGAGGGGGAATTTCTTTACTCAGAGAGTGGTAGCTGTGTGGAATGAGCTTCCAGTGGAAGTGGTAGAGGAAGGCTCTGTATTATCATTTAAAGTAAAATTGGATAGGTATATGGACAGGAAAGGAATGGAGGGTTATGGGCTGAGTGCGGGTAGGTGGGACTAGGTGAGTGTAAGCATCGGCATGGACTAGAAGGGCCAAGATGGCCTGTTTCTGCACTGTAATTGTTATATGGTTATATGGTTAACAGCTTTATTACATGTGCCCGCTAGGATTTTGGACCCCTTCGGGTTCAGGTGTAACCCGTCCTTTTTTGTACAGGTCATACCTCCCCCAGAAGAAGCTCCAATGATCCAGGAACCTGAAGCCCTGCCCCCTACACCAGTCTCTCAGTCACACATTAATACACCTGATCATGCTATTCTTGCCCTCGCTAGCACATGGCACAGGCAGCAATCCTGATATTACTACCCTAGAGGTCCTGCTTTTCAACTTCCTAGATAACTCCCTGAATTGTCTCTTCAGGATGTCCTCCCTTTTTCCACCTATGTCATTGGTATCAACGTGTACCAAGACTTCTGGCTGTTTACCCCCTCCCTTCAGAATACTTTGTGCCCGATCTGAGACATCCTGTACCCTGGCACCTGGGAAGGCAACAAACCAAGTGGGTATCTCTATCAAGCTGACAGAACCCTCTGTCTGTTCCCCTCACTATGAACTCCCCCAAGACTACTGTATTCCTCATCTTTCTGTTTCCTTTCTGTACCATGGAACCAGGCTCAGTGCCAGAGACCTGATTGCCGTGGTCATCCTCTGTAAGGTCATCTCCCTCAACCACATCCAAAAGGAGATAACGATTACTGAGGGGGATGGCCACAGGAGTCCTCTCTACCATCTGAGCTCTTTTCCTCGCTTGCCTGACTGCCACCCATTTATCCAACTCCAGCAGCCTCAGGGTGATGAACTCCTGAACTCTTGTTCTCTCAACCTACGTTGTTGCAGCCCTTACACTTTATATAGCTTCCTACACTTCACTTTTCTTTTTGTAACTGCAATACTTGGCGCGTGGCCAAGTGGTTAAGGCGTTCGTCTAGTGATCTGAAGGTTGCTAGTTCGAGTCTTGGCTGAGGCTGCGTGTTGTGTCCTTGAGCAAGGCACTTAACCACACATTGCGCTGTGATGACAATTCTCTGTGACAATTGTGCTCCTATGGCTTATGGTCTAATGAGCAATGTGGATATAGTGCACTGAGGGGCCTGTGTCTGTACTGCATGACTTGATTCTAGGACTATTTCTGCTAGTTGGGGAATAACCACACATTGCTCCGGTGCTAAGCTGTATGGGTCCTAATGCCCTTCCCTTGGACAACATTGGTGGCATGGAGAGGGGAGACTTGCAGCTTGGGCAACTGCCCGTCTTCCATAAAAAAAAACCTTGCCCAGGCTTGCGCCCTGGAAACTTTCCAAGGCACAAATCCATGGTCTATCGAGACTATCGAATTCTGTTGTCTTCTTCAAGCTCAGCATAATTATAAATAGAATTTTCTGTCAGGATGCTATAGAAAACAAAATCTTTTCTCTGTAGCTAATTATATGTAATATAATAAACCAAAGTTCAAAGTCAAAATACATTCAAAAGTACGTATACTATTTGCAGCCTTGAGATTTGTCTTCTTGCAGTCAGCTACAAAACAAAGAAACATAATAGAACCCATAAAAAAACACAAAACAAAGACAGCCAAACACCTAAGTGCCAATTCATGGACATCTGGAAGGCAACTGTTCAAGATGGCAGCAGGGGAACCATGAACTTCATATCCTGCTTCCAAAATAATAATGAAAAAAAACAATGGAAAGCAAACAGCACATGCAGGAAGAAACAGACCCAGAGGATTAACAAATTGTGCATGAATTTGGTTGAATTGCTACAATTTCAGGAACCACAGAGCCTAAATCTGCCTATGATAATATAAATAGTCCACAGTCTCTCAAAGTTTGGTGTTAGTTTGATTCTCTTGCTATTAATCCTTGTTTGGTTTTGCCCCCATTTCCCCAGAGTACTATCTTCTTTCAGAAGCTGGTTATTGGTAAATGAGTATATTACTGAGGTACCGTGAAAAAATTGTCTTGCACACCATTCATACAGATCACTTGATTACAACAGTGCATTGTAGGAGCACAAGGTAAATCAATAACAGAGTACAGAATAAAGTGTTACATTTGCTTAGAAAGTGCAGAGCAGATCAACAACAAGAAATACAGTCATAACAATATAGATTGCATTTTATCATGCTAAGGTCTTATGTCTTATGAAAGGGGGATAGAAGCTGCCCTTGAACCTGGTGGTAGGTGCTTTCAGGCTTTGTGCCCGATGGGAGGGGTTAGAGGAGAGAATGGATGGGGTAGGGAAGGATCCTTGATTATGCGTGCTTAATTAATTCAGACACAAAAAATCAGAATTGGTGTAAATCAAACCTATACAAGGGATGGCACTAGAGAAAATTTACTTTGGTGGTATTTGGCACTGATCCTGATATCAAATCAAATATACATATTCACTGATGCTACCTCATTTATCAATCCGTGTCCTGCTGCACTTGCACTGATAGTTTAAAAATAGAAGCTCTAGTTGTCTATGGTTCTTTTGCATGCCCATGGCCTAATGAAAAGGACTGACTGGATTGTTCTTGACTTTTTCCCACTCAGAATATGCTGTGATTGAGGGGATTCAGCAATTAAAGTTTAAATGAAAGCAAACCCATGCCAAGAAGATTTTACTCTGGGACTAATAGGTACTCTCACAGTATTTATGAGATATCTGGATGAGCACTTAAGTTGCCATGGCTTCTACAGAAGTCAAATCAAGTGTTAGTAAATAGAATTAGGGTGTAGATAGCTACCTAATGAGGAGGGATATCTTTAGCCAGAGAGTGATGTATCAATGGAATTCATTTCCACAGATGACAATGGAGGCCAAGTCACTGAGTGTATTTAAAACATAGGTTAGTATGGTCAGTCAAACCTCCAAAGGTTACGGGGAGAAGGCAGAAAATTGAGATGGAGAAGGATAATAAATCAGGAGCAGATTCAATGGGTCGAATGGCCTAATTCTGCTCCTATGGCTTATGGTCTAATGAGCAATGTTGATATAGTGCTCTGAGGGGCCTGTGTCTGTACTGCATGACTTGATTCTAGGACTATTTCTGCTAGCTGGGGAATGGAACCACAGATGAAGCAACCCTTTCAGTCAAAGGTGAATTTCATAGAGTCATACATCACATAAAACAGGCCCTTCAGCGCAAATTGTCAACTCTCAGCACGGTGCCTATTGGAGCTCGTCCCATTTGCCTATGCTTGGCCCATACACCGTTGAACCTCTCCTTTGTATTCAATAGTCCACCATGTTTCTTTAAATGTGGTAATTGTGTGGTCACTACCACTTCCATTGGCAGCTTGTTCCACATCCACTGCCCTCTGGGTGAAAACTTGCCCCTAGGTCCCCTTGAAATCAATCCCTTGTCACCTTAAACCTAGCCAGTATCATAAAGGATTCACCCCACTTATGGACTGTTTGTCCCAATCCCATTAGGGAAGAGGCTATGCAGCATCCACACTCAAAAACACCTCCATCTATTAATGCATCCTACCATCCTCACCATCACTACAGCCACATCATCCATTCCTCTCCACAGCACCTCAGAACTCTTCATCACCCAATGCACTGCGTCTTTACACCTTATAACTACACTGGCACAGTCACTGTCCTACTGCGTTTTCACATTCCTACTGCTCCTTAGAAAAGTTCCTTGTGCCAAGTGCCACTTTGTCATTTTATCACTTCCTGTCAGTCATCTTATGTTTAGATACTCCTGCACTTAGCATCACTTTATGTACATACAATCAGTCTGCAGCATGTATATAAGCTATTCTTATGTTTATACAGCAACACTCAACACTTACATTGTCTGTTTTATAGGGTTGCTTTTATATTTATATTTATTGTTTTTTATGCTTATTGTGTTTCTTAAGCTGCTTTAGATCTGGAGCAACAATCACTTTCTCTCATTTACACTTGTCTACTGAAGAAAGTCAATAAACAATCTTGAATCTTGATGCTCTCTATTTTAGTCACTTCATCTCTGATAAAAGATAGCATTATCTATCTGCCTCGTATATGTCCACCATGGTTTTATGAACTTCTTTAAGCTCACCACTCAGCATGCTCTGCTACAGGTAAAACAGTCCAAACCTATCTAGTCTCCTTGAAACTTAAGCCTTTTGAACCTGGTAACATCCTCATGAATGTTGAATGCACCCTCTTTAGCTTAATCACATCCTTCCTTTAGCTAGGCAACCAAAACTGCACACAATATTCCAAGTTTGCTCTCAATAACATCTTGTACATCAATAACATAATGTATCAACTGTTGAAATGCGCCTAACAATGAAATCAATCCCAGATCCTAGGGATTATCCACCTTTATGTACTTCAAGTCAGCCTTTTCTTTTAGGAATGTCCTGATTTCAGGACATCACTGCTCTCATCATAATTCAGAGATCGGCATGCCTGAGGGTCAAAGCACAAAGGTTGTGATCTCAAGGTCAGCTGATGTCTGGCCCAAGGACTGGAGACGGAGGTGGTGCATCCTGGGTTTGGAGACGTGACTACGTGTTTTGGTGGAGGTTGGGAAAAGGGCCTGTGATGCGTTGTTTTGTTTAGTTGCTGTTGTTCTTTCTCTTTGTTGGCTGTGTGTGATTCTGCTGAACATGTGGGTATGCTGGGTTTGTGCTGGAATGCACAGAAACATTTCCAGGCTGCCCTCAGTATATTTTTAGGCTGTGTTTGTTTTAAGTACAAATGATGCATTTCACCGTATGACACAAATCTAATCTAATTTCTTTTCCCTTGTCTGCTTAGCTTCCATGACCTTATTCACAGTAAGTACAGAGGAAAGTATTTCACTTAAGACCTCAGCCATCTTCCCTGACTCCACAATAGATGAACACTGAATCTTAATGGGACCTAGTTTCTCCCTAATTACCCTTTGCTTATATTTACTTATAAAACCTTTTTGGATTCTCCTTCAGTTTGTCCCCTTTTTGATGTTCTGATTTTCTTGTTAAATGTACTCCTGTATTCCTTATACTTGTCAGGCTATCTATTTCATCTCAGATGCCTGATATATGCCTTCATTTTCTAGTCCAGAACCCTTGTTACATCCCTTTCAACATCACTATTTTATATGCATAGACTGGTAGGAATTTGGAACTTTACATCAAATGCTAGTGACATCAAGTCAGCTATACATTTGAACCATTTTTTATATCAAATATTCAAAGGGATGTAGAGAAAACATGAATGGGATTTGGTCAGAGATCATTTATAATCTCATTGATATCACATCCATCAGCAAGAACCCCACCATCCAGGCCATACTCTCTTCTGGCCACTGCCATCATGAAGGAGATACAGGAGCCTTAGGTCCCACACCACCAGGTCCAGGAACAGTAATTACCCCTCAACTATCAGGGTCTTGAACCAGAGTGGATAATTTTACTCAACCCAAAACTAAACTGATTCCACAACCCAAGGACTCTACAACACAAGTTCTCCATTTAACTTACGGTATGTGCTTTTTTTGTATTTGCACAATTAGTTCTTGTGTGCACATTGGCCATCCGTCTATTTGTGTGAAGTTTTTCATTGATTCTATGGTGTTTCCTTGTACGTTTGTATTTACTGTCAATGCCCACAAGAAAATGAATGATGGCATACATGTCCTTTGATAATAAATTTACTTCGAACTTTAATCCCCATTGTGGAAGGCAGACTTCATGTTAGGACAAGACATATCCGAGGCTACTAAATACAAAGGCAGTGGAACTTGACAATATCCCAGCTGTAGTAGAAAAGACCTGTGCTAGAGGAATTTGCCATTCCTCTAACTTACAGTGCATGTAAATCTAGAGTAATTTACTCAATAATGTGGAAAATTGCTTAAGTATGTTCTATTCAGAAAAAGCAGGAAAAAATCCAGGTGACCTAATTACTGCCTATTAGCAAAGTAATAGAAGATACCATTGACAGCTCCTATTCTCATGTAATCTGCTCATCAATGCCTTTTTCAGTTTTAACAGGAGCAATCGGCTTCAGATTTCATCACAATTTATCAGAATTGGGGAACTGGAAAATCCTTTGACATAATGTCTTCAACTTTGTTTCTCTTTCCATTAGTGTAGCTGTACCCATAGTGGATTCTGGTTAATTTGCCTATCGGTTAATCAGGGCAGCTGCTTGGAACAACTCTGGAAAAACAAAAACTAACTGAGAAAATTGCCAGGATTCCCTTTGCTTATTTGGGACACTATGTGGCTTAATTGGAGCAGAACACTGTTTATAACAGTTTATAATAGCGTCAGTTGCATGTACTTGCATGGCCACCGAGTTTAGAATGAATAGCTTTTAAATAGCGTCAGTTATATGCGATTGTGTTCAAAAAGCAGTGATTTTTGTCTCTGATGATTGCTGAGATATAATCAGTAAGACAATTCAGAACGGTTTGCTCACTGCAGTTTCAAGTATTCAGGCTTGGCGATACCACAATCTGTTGGGAGTGATAATGAAACGATTTCACTACTTCAACAGGTTAGGGACTATGAAGAATTTGAAGGTATTGACAATTACCTTGAATGTTAAAATGGAAATAAAGATTTGAGAATGCATTCATCAATAGCATTGTATGAAGGCAGTCCTTTATCTGCATTAGGCTTTTATGGTGATTTTGTTCCTTGTGTGCACTGGATGAATTCCTCTGTTAGGAACTAATATACAGTATTATAGTACTGTAGTGGTATTGGTAATTTCTAATTGTGTTTTGTACTACATTTAAATACATAAATTGTTACTCAGTTAAATAGTAGTTTGCCTTTTTTAATTAATTGGAATCCACTGTGCTTTGATTCATGAACACCAGACATACTTCAGTCTGCTGATCTGTATCCTCAGCTCAGTGCTGACTTTGTTCGTGTACCATCAAAAGAATGCGACATGAAGAATCCCTCTGTCAAAAAGTATTAGGAGCTAATACACAGTTTTATAGTACTGCAGTAGCATTGGTAGTGTTCTAATCTGTTCTGCATTTTATTTAAATACATAATTTATTTGTTTTTTTTATTCCTTTTTAACTATTTCTAAGAAACTTCAGCTAATTTGGGCAGCCACTTAATTGGGACAAAATGTACTGGCCCTGATGTGTCCCAATTAACCAAATTCCACGTTTGGTACTGATATCAGTTTATTATGGTCGAGATGAGAAACTGCTGCGGGGTGTTCTTATAGAAATGTGGCTTAAGGACAACATCCATGTAATATCATACTATAAGCTATGACACTCAGGGACTTATGGCATATTATTATTAATTTTTGATAATTTTTGCTACTGTATATGTTTCTGCTCTCATAATTATATGTGCTATAAATGTTGTGTCTGACTGGTGATACATTTTGGCTGCAGAGGAACACTGTTTGGTTTGAATGTATTCATGTATGGCTGAATGACAATTAAACTTAAACTTGAACATATACTAAAATACAGTAAAAGCCTGTGTTGCACGGTGTTTATACAGTTCAAATCATAGTGCATTAAGCTGGAATAAGGTAAAGCAATAACTATGCAGAATAAAGTGTGAACTGCCTCCTTTTGCTCCCTGCAATATCATTTAATCTTTTTAATATATAGTGCCACACACAAAATGCTGGAGGAACTCAGCAGGTCAGGCAGCATCTATGGAAATGAAACAGTCGATGTTTCAGGCCAAAGCCATACATCAGGACTGAGAGTGAAGAGGAAAGATGCCAGAATAAAAAGGTGAGTGGGGGGGCGGGGGGGGGGAGGAGGCTAGCTGGAAGGTGATAGATAAAGAAAGTTGTGTGGGAATGGTCAAAGAATGGTAAAGAAGGAATCTGACAGGAGAGAAGAGTGGACCATAAGAGAAAGGAAAGGAGGACGGGATCCAATGGAAAGTGATAGGAAGATGAGAAGAGCTAAAAGGTCGGAGTGGGGAATAGAGGAAGAGAGGGAGTTGAAATTACTTTACTGTAAGGATAAATCAATATTTGGACCACCAGGTTTGAAGCTACCCAGTTGGAATATAAGGTGTTGCTCCTCCACCCTGAGTGGAGCCTTTTCTTGGCACAAGAGGAGGCCATAGACCAACATGTCAGAACAGGAATGGGAATCGGAATTAAAATGTTTGGCCACCAGGAAGTTCCACTTGTGATGGATGGAGCAGAGGCCCTCGGCGAAGCAATCCCTCAACTTGCAACGGGACAAATGTAGAGCACCAGACACGATGGACGAGCTCAGCAGATTCGCAGGCGAAGCATTGCTCACCTGGAAGAACTACTTGGGGCCCTGAATGGAGGTGAGGGAGGAGGAGTATGGGCAGGTGTAGCATTTAGGCTGTTTGCAGGGATAAGTGACAGGAGGGAGATTAGAGGAGTGGGATGAATAGACAAGGGAATTGTAGAGGGAGCAATCCCTGTGAAAAGGGGAGAGGAGGGAGGTAAAGATATGATTAGTGGTAGGATCTCTTTGGAGGTGGATGATGTGTTGGGTGAGGAGGCTGATGGGGTGGTAGGTAAGGACAAGATGAGCTCTATCTCTGTTAAGGTTGCGGGAAGATGGGGTGAGCGTGGATGTTCGGGAAATGGAGGAGATGTGGATGAGGACAGTATCAACAGTAGAGGGAGGGAAACCCCATTTAATAGAATTCCTTTTAGTAACTTATAGTTTATTTTATGTATTGCTGCCGCAAAACAACATAGTTCTCAACATAAGTCAGTGATAATAAACCTGATTCTGATTCTGAAAGAGTGCAATGGAGGTAAACGATGAAGTGTGAGGCAGATTGTGAGGTGAAGAGTCCATTTTATTATTCAAATGGTGCATTCAAGAGTTTGATTACAGTGGGATAGACCATAAGACATTGAAACAGTATTAGGCCATTTTGGCCCATCAAATCTGCTTCACCATTCCATCATGGTTGATTTATTATCCCTCTCAACTCCATTCTCCTGCCTGCTCTCTGTAATCACTGATGCCCTGACTAATCAAGAACCTATCATCCTCTGCTTTAAATATATTCAATTCCTTGGCCTCCACAACCATCTGTGGCAATGAATTCCATAGATTCACTGCTCTCTGGCTAATGAAGCTCCTCCTCATCTCTGTACTAAATAGATGTCACTCTGTTCTGAGGCTGTGCCCCCTGGGCCTAATTCACCCACTGTAGGAACCACCTTCTCCACATTAACTCTTTTCAAGCCTTTCAATTGCATGATATTTGTTGTTTTGCAGTGCATTGTAGTACATAATAATAATAATAACAACTATAAAATGTTTATTTATGTAAGGAGCATAATTTTTGCAAACAGTTTTAATAAATATCACACAGTATAAATAAAACTAGTCATATAATCAAATACATCCCATTTTTCCATGCAGAGGTAAATGCTGGTGTTAACAGCACAAGTAAGAAGAGCCACTAACCTGGTCTCATAGAGTCATGGAGTTATACAGCACAGAAACACTCCAAATTATTGGAGTACAACTTCCACATAGTCCATTGCTATTTTTATTAGGAGACATTGAAGGGACAATAACGAAATTTAAATTGAATAAGTATCAGAAAAAATTTATAAAAATTGCTTTGGCAGTAGCCAAAAAAGTTATTGCAGTTACTTGAAAATCTGATTTAAATTTAACTATGGATCGTTGGAATAATGAAATACATAGTTGTATTCCATTTGAAAAAATTACGTATAATTTAAGAAATGAATATGAGATATTTTTGAAAATTTGGTCACCATACTTACGAAAGATAGGATTAGATACATAGGTCCTTTGAAGATAAAATTACAGTAATTGGGGAAAGTGAAAATAAATATCAAAATTATTTTGAACTCCATGGAACATGTGGGGATCCTCCGATATCCAGGCAATCTTACTTCTCTTTTCTTTCTTTTTTTTTTCTTTTTCTTTAGATAAGGATTAAGGGGGGAGGGTTAATATCACTTTTCTTACCATTTCATTATTAAATTTATTCTTGTAATTTCTAAAATTCAATAAATAAATAATATTTTTAAAAAAAGAAACAGGACCTTTGCCCAATTCATCCACACTGACCGGATTTACCATCTAAGTTAGTCCCATTTACCTTTGTTTGGCCAATATGCCTTCAAACCTTTCCTATCCTCGTATCTGTCCAAGTGTTTTTAAATGCTTTTTCATATATCTACCTTAACCACCTCCTCTGATAGTACATTCTATGTATGGATTATGCTGTTACTGAAAAAGTTGCCACTAAGGTTTCTACTAAACTACCCTCACCTAAAACCTGTGACTTCTGCTTTATAGTTCCCTTTCCCTGGAGAAAAGGTCCATATGCATTCATCCTATCGATGCCCCTCATAAATTTAAATACGTCTCATTCTCTTCTGCTCCAATGAACAAGCCCCAGTCTTCTCAACCTTTCTCCATAACTCAATCCCTCAAGTTCCACCATCATCCTTGAAAATGTCCTCTGCATTCTCTACAACTTAGTGGTAAGTTTCCTGTAGCAGGGTGATCAAGACTGAACACAATATTCTAAATGCTGCTTCACCAATGTCTTGTACATATGGTCCTGTCTGGTGCAGGAATTTGGGAAGTGATCACTCATTGGCATGGCAAGGGACTGGTTCATTTACCATACAGCAAAGGCTCAGCCATACAGTATCCTGTACGACTGCATTCCAACTCGTACTAAAGAATACCACTAGACATGGAAAACACCCTCCAAGCTATCCAGTTCCATTATTTCAGAGAATATCCAGAAAGGTACTCAGTCGACCGTCAGTCAGGAATACACAAAAATAAATGTTGAATAATGTTATTCCCCGTTTTTATATAAGCACAATCTGTGATATCTTTTGAAGAACGCTCATCGCCAACTTCTCAAGTACATCTGGAGCTGGACATTAAATGCTGGCCACATACCAAACGTAAATTATTTTAGAAGTTAGCTTACTGCAATCTCTGATTGGGAATTGTCAATTCAGCACTTAATGCTAGAACCGTGAGTCTTCCTGCATCATGATAACTTAGTATTTCCCTGAACCGTGCATCAAGCCATTGATAAAAAAAATTACAAGTCAATAATTCAGCAATTACATAATGTGGTAAACATTATTTTAAAGAAATGAAAATGCCTTTCTGCATGTTAAACACAGGTTGCAGTTTAAGATTTGTCAGATTTGGTATACAGGATCTTTTCTCTTGTTCTGATGTTAATGGCCCACAGCCTTTGTTCTATTCCTCGATGCTCTTTTCCTGCATCAAATTACCTGTTTAACAACTGGCACTGTAACTAAAATAAGCCCCTTCAGTATAGACTAAGCATTAAACAGGGGGCCTGCATCTCTTAATTAGCTCTTGGAAAAAAAGTGTGATAAATATTTAATGGCCTATCAATATGCTTTAAGATATACTATATTGGGATTTGTATGTCTGTTTACTCTGATCCTAAATGAATTTATGTTCCTTTCTTATAATTTAAGACCTTTAACTGAATGGGTGCCTGATAAATGGTTCTCCTGCAGAATTTGAGCCCATTTATTCTTCATGGAGCTTGATGAGCTTAATGGACTGAGCAAATGCTGCATAATGAACAATTAAAGCAAGATCACTCCTGGGCACATAAGGGCCATTCATAGTGATTTCTTCCATAATATGCAATTAGATTTTTTTTATATATATAGGAAAGAAAAGATCCTGCAAATCTCTGTTTTAAGCATAATAGTGAAATCAACTAATTTTGTGCTACTGTAATTTAATTTTTAAACATATGATCCACTAAAATATATGCTTGGATGCTGTATAGATATTTGACTTTCAAAAGAAATGGGGAGCATATAAATACTTAATTGTATCTTGAATATTAATGTGTATGTGTGTTGCTCAAATATTAATTGTCTGGCTGCAGAAATACAAAGTCGACAGAGTGCAGAGTGAATGTTAATGTCAGTTTTTAATTACAATTGGATCATTACAAAGGATGAGCGGAAAATGCTTTTCTACAGAGTCAAACATAAAAATTTCAGGAGCAGCCTCAAAACAGACCATTAATCTGCACCATTGATGACCAACCAGCTAGAACCTTGCAACTCATATGATGCTGATTTCAAAAACTGGGCAGGCAGTGCACAGTCACTTAATTTTACTATAAGACAGCCCATCTAAATAATAATAAAAACAAATTTAAAATAATTTATAATGGCTTGTACCATATAACAGCTTCCATTTTGAGTCGTGTCCAGGAGGAGAGTTCTGTGAACATATTCCCACCTCCCAATAGATCAGGACTTTGTGATTATATTCAGAAAGCATCCACTTAGCTGATTCATCAATCTTACTGAAGCTGAGATTGAATTACATTTCAAACCTATTTTTCAAAGGTCTAGTTGATGTTTCCATCTCACACATAAGACTTTTGTTCTCATTTCTTGTTGTCTTCTATGTCTCATGCTTTTCCCTGTTTTCTGTTTCTCTTGTTCTCCATCATTTTACACTTCTTTTTCTTGTTTTTTTTTTGCCTTTATCTTGTACTTCTTGCATCTTCCACCTCTTTTTCACAGTTCATTTGCTATTCTGTGCATTTTTCACCCTCTCTCCCCCTCGGTATCCCTCTGCCTCTCTCTCCCTGTCTCACTCTCTCTCAGCCCCTTTCTTTTTATATATATTTCATTTGATCTTATTGTGATAGCCTATAATGTGATATTCATGCTGTTATTTGGTGAACAGCACAGGGCAGCACGGCAGCATAGTGGCCAACTCAACACTTTACAGTACAGGTGACCCAGGTTTAACTCTGACCACTGCCTGTAAGGAGCTTGTACATTCTCCCCGTGACAGTGTGGATTTCCTCCAGGTGCTCCAGTTTCTTCACACAGTCCAAAGACATATTGGTTGGCAGGTTAATTGGTCATTGTAAATTGTCCCATGCTGAGGCTAGGGTTAAACTGGGGGATTGCTGGGCAGTGCAGCTTGAATGGCCAGAAGGGCCTATTCCATGCTGTAGCTGAATAAATAAAGAAAATAAATAATAAAAATGGACAGGAACCTGTATTTATATTGCATTTCCTATCCCTTTCATAATCTCAACTCAGTCTCTTTTTTGAGGGACTAAAAGATACCATTATTTTTATTTTGCCTTATGTCTTTGTGACAGAGAAGACCATTCAGCCCAGAAACTCTGCTGGTTCTTGGAGCTTTCCCATCAGCCTCATTCTCCTCCTTATTTCTCTGCAATTTTATTCTCACTCCCGTGCTGACTGGATTCCTCTGGTTCCCTGTAATTACACGGGGGGAAATTCACACGCCACCAGTGGAGTAACAGGAGAAAACCCAGGGAAAGGTGTGGGCTCCACATTGACATCCGGAGGTGAGGGTGAACAGGAGTACAGCCATTGTCCTCTCTGTCTTGCGGATTTCAATTTGAAAACAGCAAGTTCAAACACAGCAGAAGAGAACCTGTAGACGTTGGGTATCAAGATCAACACACACAACATGCAGGAGGAACTTGGCGATCAGGCAGGAAATGAACAGTTGATGTTATGGGCCAATTCCCTTCATAGGGACTGGAAAGGAAGAGAACAGAAGCCCGAATAAAAGGATAAGGAAAATATGACAGTAGCATGATATTTGGTCCTCAAAATCTTAATCGATAATGATACACTGTCCAAGAAACCAGGATGTAACTCCCCTAATCTTTTTCAAAACTGTGCTACGAGTACTAAATGTGGCCTCAGTTTATTGTTTCATCTAGAGATGGCATCTCCAGCTGTACCATGGAGAGTATACTGACTGGTTGAATCACCATCTGGTATAGAGGCACCAATGCACAGAATCAAAAATGTTGTCAGAGGGCTATTGACTCAGCTGGCTCCATCACAAGACTACCTATCATCAAGGATGTCTTCAAAAGGAAGTACCATAGAAAGCGGCATCCATCATGAATGCAATACTGAAATGTTTAAAAGCAGGAAAGAATCTAATCTTACTATCTGGGAGATGCCCTTTCTCATCATTACCATCAGCGCAGAGTTACAGGAGCCTGAAGACTCACACTCACATCTTCCGCTCTACCATCAGATTTGAGAAAGATTATGAACACAACCTTGCTATTCCTGTTGTGCAAAACTTACTTTTTTATTGTAACTTATGGTAACTCGTTATAACTGTTCTGCTGTCATGAAACAACAGATTTCATGAGTTATGTAATTGACAATAAACCTAATTTTGATTTTGATTCCAATAGTGCACTATTCTCTCAGTATTGTGCTGGAATTTCAGCCAAGGCTTCTTGCTTGTTTTCCTGCTGTGACATGCATATCTATGAAACACAACTCAAAGTACGAGACCTTTACAAACAGATCCAAATTCATTTTTTGACAAATATTAATTCTCCATTGAAACACTGAATAGGGTAAAGTTTGAATATTTGCATTTCTCCTCACTTTAAAAAAAATTATGGTCTGCTTTCACAAACTCAAAGAAAATCTGAAGATGTTGGAAATCTTAAGCAGCATACACAACATGCTGGAGGAACTCAGCAGGTCAGGCAGCATCAATGGAGGGGAAAAAAGCAGTCAAACCTTCTGACTGACATCCTTTATCAGGACTTTGATCTTTGTCCTTTATCAACCCACCAGGTCTTGTGACCACTCCTTGCATTCACATGGCAGATCGTGTCATATTGGCCATTCCAAAGACCAAGTTCTAATCCCATCCAAGCAAGCTGTGAACTTGAATTTATGACCTAGAACCAGGAAGTAATCCACATGTGGCTCCATTCCATCTTTTATGTCCATACTTCTAAACAGCCTGGAGGTTAGGAATAAATGTAGTGAAGATACCACTTCAAAACATTCTAAGGGCAATCATTATGGTCCAGCGAGATTTGTTACATCCTTAGAACATACACATAAAAGAGAAAACTTCCTCTTCCTCACAACCATAACCTAAGCATAAATCAGGACCTTTTCCAATGCTGGGCACCTTGCTTTATCCCAGATTCCAATCTAACAGAGCCACTGTGACTTGAAAAACTCAACAACGTGTAAAAGAAAGCATCTTCTCACTGTATGTAAGATGAACTGAGCCTTTTCACTTAGAAAGAATAAAAGTAACTGCTGGAACTGTGTATTTATTGCCCTGTTCTCATGAGGGGATTTTGACAGGATTAAACCATGAGTGGTAATTAGATAGTCTAGTGATGGGTTTTCATTTTAACAGAGGAAGCTGAGAGAGACTTTATTGAAGTATATAAAATTATGAGATAGGGATGGAGCCAAAGATCAAACATCAGGGTATAACTTATGTATAGAAGGGAAATGAGAAAAAGATTTTTCACTCATTGGTTGTTGGGGAAATGAAACTCATTGCTGCAAAGGATGATAAACAAAAAGCTCTGATCACATTTTGTGTATGCAAGACTGTGAATCTAATGGTGAAAGTGGGATTTAGTTGAGTTGTTCTGTTGAGTGCTGTAATAAATGCATGATGGGCTGAATAGTATCATTTAGCGTGAATATCTTCTCTGAAGCTTAATGTAGCTTCTCTGCTGTCATTATGCATTCATTTTGCTATCAATAGTAAGACCAAACAGCTAGAATACCATTACTGCAATATTAAATGCAAAATAAAGTAGAACTTGGCTTAAATTCAGTGGCCACTATCTTAGGTACACCTGTACATCTGCTCATTAACACAATATCGAAGCAGTCAATCATGCGGCAACAACTCAATTTATAACTGCATGCAGACATAGTCAAGAGGTCAGTTGTTCTTCAGAATGGGGAAGAAAAGCGATCTCAGTGACTTTGACTGTAGAATGTTTGCTGATGCCAGACAGGGTAGCTTGAATATCTCAGAAACTGCTGACTTCCTGGAATTTTCACTCACGTCAGACTCTAGATTTTACAGAGAATGGTGAATAAACAAAAAAAATCCAGTGGGCAGCAGCACCATGGACAAAAACACCTTGTAAGTGAGAGGTCAGAGGAGAATGGCCAGATTGGTTCAAGATGACAGGAAGGTGACAATAATTCCAATAATTATGTGTTACAACAATGGGTGTGCAGAAGAGCATCCTTGAACGTAACATGTTGAACCTTGAAGTGGCTGAGCTACAGCAGTAGAAGACCACAAACATACATTCAGCATTTTATTAGGTACAAGGAAGTATCTAAAAAATGGCTACTGGGTGTATATATATCAACAGAACCAGTAAAAGTTAAAAAAGATAATTTTAAGAAGCCTAGACAGGGAAAGCCTCCTATGCTGCATTTTGAAGCTTCACTGAAAACTAACATCAAGATCAGATCAAATATTTCACGTGACTTATTAATTGGAATATTTAAGGAGAATATGAGAACATACTCTTCTCTCAGAGGAAGGTGAGAGTATGGAACGAGCTTCCAGTGGAGGTGCCAGATGCTTATTTGATTTCAGCAGAAATTTTGGTAAGTATATGGACGGGAGGGGTATGGAATGCCAAGGTGTAGGTGCAGGTCAATGGGGCTGGGTAGAATGATAGTTCAGCATGCTCCAGATGGGCTGAAGTGCCTGTTTCTGTGTTGCAGTATTATATGATTCTATGACTATGTTGCTACTCGTTTTATCCTCCACTCTCCAACTTCATAGCACTTCTAAACATGTTTAACTTTTTCCTGTTTGAAGGAAAGTTTGTTTCAGAACATTCTTTTCCTCTCACCATGCTTGCTTCTTAACCTACGGAGTATTTCCAGCAAATATTTTTCATATTTCATATTTTCACCATCCATTCTATTTTGCTCTTATATTAATGGTGAAAATAAAACTATTCTGAAATATTGCTCCAAATGAATTATATTGCCTTACATTATAAGGCAACATACCTCTCTCATGAGAGATGCATATAACAGGACAATAACGCTCCAATTAAATACAGAAGTTGGAGCTTGGACCTAAGACAGTGAGTGCTTTGATTTAACAGCATCTTCCCAAAACCCACTCCACTCCTCATGTCTACAACCAAACATTCACAATGCTGCAGCTTAAATTCATCCTTCATTCCCATTTGCACCATGCCATAATGCTGTCTGATCTTCACATGTTTTGTGCTCTTCCACATACACTAATTTTCTGCATATTCTGAACATGTCAAACTGCATTCAACAATATATTGAAGCCCTATCTGCAGGAAGTGTGGATTGTGGGAAAAAAAGCCAACTGTACAGAATCCAGACATTGACCAAAACCTAATATGCCAGCTTGGGCTGAGGGATCCAAGAGAGTTCTGTACAAGATGTGAAAGATGGAGACAGAAAAGGGCAAACGTTTGTGTCATTCATTGTGGAAACAGAATCATCAGTCCACCAAGTCCAAGTTCAAAGCAAATTTATAAGCAATGTAGGTATATGTCACCAGGTGCTGAGCTTCATTTTCTTGTAGGCATTTACAGGAAAGAAAGGAAAGACAATAGAATTTTACAAAAAATTACACATAGAGACAAAAACTAACAGACACACAATGGGCAAAAGAAGACAAACTGTGAAGATGAAAACAATATTGAAAGCATGAGTTGTAAAAAGAAAAAGCCCTTGAACGTGAGTCTATAGGTTGTAGAATTAGTTTAGAGTAATAGTGATTGAAGTTATCCATGCCACTTCAGGACCCTGACAGTTGTACAGTAATAACTGTTCCTAAACCTGGTGATGTGGGACCAAAAGCTTCTGTATCTCTTGCCCAATGACAGCAGTAAGAAGAAGACATGGCCAGGATAGCGTGTGCCCTTGGCAATGTACCATGCTTTCACGTTGCTCAATGTACTCAATGGTGGGGAGAACTTTGCCTGTGATAGACTGGACTGCATCTATGACTCTCTGCAGCCTTTTCCATTCCTGGTCATTGATGTTTTCACACCAGGCTGTGATGCACCCAAGTAATCACCCATTGACACTAATCTAATTTTACTACCCTCACATTCCCAACAACTACCCAAAGATCTACAACTCACACCACATGAAGCAATTAGCAGTCGCTAATTAACTTCCTAACCTGCATATCTTTGGGATGTGGAAGGAACTACATTTCCCTAAACTTGCACTAATGTCGTCACGGGATGCTGGAGCTGTGAGATGCTCTACTGTCTGCACTACTGCACTGCACTTGCTAAAATTAACCATCTCATTTTTCTCTCTTACTCCCAATGGTTTTTAACTATCCATGAGGTTGTGAAATTTGCACAACAACAATTTTATGGTGCCCATTAACAGGGCCCCAAAAGATCCTGAGATACTGGCTGCCTTTCTCAATATCGGAGTGGCCCTGGACACAATGTCTCAGGAGGATGGTCAGAAGGAATGCAACATCTACCCATCTCAATATAGGCAGCTGACTGCACTCAGAAACTGGGTGATACCATAACCTCAATCTCCCCATTTACCATAGAATTAACTGGAAAGGTTCTTGATAATTTAGCAACACTTGGCATCCTGCCATATAATAGTCATAAAGTTAGAGTCATAGTCTACTTTAGGACCAAAACAGGTCCTTTGGCCCATCTAGTTCATGTGTTGCCTTCCAGATCTTCTACCTTGTCCCAACTACCTGCACCTAGACCATAACCCTCCAAACCCCTCCCAACCCCTCCTTTCCATGTACCTATCAAAACTTCCCCCAAAAGATCCCCCCAAACTCAAGTTAAATATTCCACCATTCACACTAAGACTACAACCTCTAGTTCTAGTCTCAACCAACCTGAGGAGAAAAAAATTTGCATCCATTCACTCTATATATACACCTCATAATATATTTATAAAATAATAAGATATTATTTTTATAGATCATAGAACAGTACAACCACTTCCGCCCTGGAAAAATTCTCTGGCTATCCACTATGCCTCATCATCTTGTACACCTCTCACCCTCTTTTGTTCCAAAGAGAAAAGCCCTAGCTTGTTCAACCAATCCTAATAAGATAAGCTCTTTAATCCAGGCAGCATTATGGTAAATCTCCTCTGCATTGGCTCTAAAACTTCCACATTCTTTCAATAATGGAGCAATCAGAACTCCAAGTATAGTCGAACCAGAGTTTTGTAGAACTGCAGCATTACCTTGTTGCTCTTCAGCTCAATCCCACAACTAATGAAGAGAAACACACCTTAAGCCATACCATATCCATATACCTTATGCCGTACTCTACCCCATTTGATGGGGTGACTATAAAAATATTTTCCCTTGTGGTGAAATTCTGACCTAAAAGCTATGAATATCAGACAGTTACTGATACATCCAGAGGGATTTGGGCTCAACACTGGCAAGTGTTACCAGCTTTGTGGGTACCATGGATGGCATAGATGATTTGGGCCATTGGGCCTGTTTCTATGTTGTTTTACTCTTTGATTGTGAGGATATATTGAGAAGATGAATTGAAGACAGATGGAAAGAAGTACACAAGGAACATAAACTTCAGCAGAGACCTTTTCTTCGTTTCCAACATTTAAGTTCTCTGCAATATGCATTGGAAATCATCCATGTCTCAGAAGATACCTAGGTCTAGAAAGCAGAGAAAGAAAAAAACAACAGTTGAAATGACTGCAGAGGATGACAATCCAACAATTCGTGCTTGATGCTGCATATTTGTGATCCTGTGGTGAGAAAACTTGTAGCCTCAGCTATAATTCCTTCACAGTTGTACAGCCAACTGACATTCACTGACTCAACTTATCCTTGAAGAATAGGCACAGGTTAAAGTACTGGAGATTTGCCAGGGCTATTGGGTCCTTTTGTAGCAGCTTCTAAATAGACTGAGTAATTGCTCCAAAAAATACGTGTATGAATACGATCATGTTGTAATTGATTGTATGTCTTCTGTAGGTCATTTAAAATAAGTTGTTTAATGATAGCATCATTTACAAAGTACACTTCAGGAGCTTGATGGAATACTTTATCCAACCTTTTCTCACCAGACAACTTAGCCATTCTTAGTATGTCTAATTACGTTTCTCTGATATATTTCCACATAAATTAACACATGAAGGAGACCAGTGCTGCACTACAAATATGGTTTCACCAATACCTAATTTCCTAATCACCACCCCCCCCACACCCCTGGCCCACAGATTGATTCAATTCCTCTAACAACAATAGACAATTATGCTAGAGTCATAATCATTGAGTCATAAAGTAACAGAGTATGGGAACAGAAGTTTTGGCCCAACTTACTCATGCCAACCAAGATGCCAAACTAAGTTATTCCCATTTTTCTTCATATGCTCCATATCTCCCTAAATCTTTCCTATCTACATACCTGTCCTAGTGCCTTTGAAGTGTTAGAACAAAGAACATTCCAGCACAGCCCATGATATAGTGCCGACTCTTTAACCTACTCCAAGATAAATCTAAACCTTGCCTCCCACATTGCCCTCCATGTGCCCATTTAGAAGTCCCTAATGTGTCTGCCACTACCACCATTCTTGGTAGTGCATTCCAAACACCTATCATGCTCTGTGTAAAAAAAACTACCTCAGACATCCCCCCCCCCATACTTTCCTCCAAATGTCTTAAAGCTATACCCCCTTGTATGAGCTATTTCTACCATTAGCCATCAATCACATTAATCAGATGTGATTTGCCACTGGAATCTTATGTTTGTTCCAAGTGGCTATCAAGTATTCCAAGGATTATTGATAATAAAATATTTCCTTTTGTTTGCATTGAATTGATTGCACTTTAAGACCAATTGTACCCCTGCCCCATATTGGTCAAGGCAGGAAATTATTGTAGGGAATCAAGCTAGCCTTCCCATGCCTTGTACTCTTATAACACACAAGCTGGAACCCATGTTGATTGTACCTGCAGTCTATTGGTTGTATTTTTGTGTCAAGAAAGCTAAAGTTTACTTTTGTTTGAAGAGGAGAAGGATATACTTGGTCTTATAAGACAATCAGTTCAATGCTAACAAAACCAAATATATTATGATCAATAAACCTTGGAAAACTTGATGCACTTGGAGCAAACATTTATTCCCAGGAACAAATCATATTTGACTATTTGATTGAAGCAGAATGGGTGTAGTGTAATTAATGCTGATACTATGGACTTACAAAAAGTAATCACTAAGGTACATTGAGGTGGTGGTAGTTGGTGGACAAAAGCCCTGCAGATGCTGAATATCTGAAACAATACATGGAAGATGCTGAGGAGAAGAGCTGAGCAGGCAGCATCTCTAAGGAGAAAACAGTGTCAGTGATTTGGGTCAAGGTCCCAACGTGGACAAATGGGATTTGTGTAGGTTGATAAAAAGATCAGCATAGACCTACATGAATCCCATTTGCTTACATTAGTGCAAGGAGTTGTACTCCTCAGAACATTGTGGAGAATCAAGTTCAATATTCCATTCCCATTAGCTTTATGACGCAGATACAAGTACCCATGTTCATATCACCACCAGGCTACTCTATGTTGGGATGGCTGACATTTAGTCTATTTACTAAAGGAGAAAAACATACATAATTTTCCAGGATAATCAACTCAATGTAAATTCATATAAAAAGTGAGAGTAGGATCAGAAAGGCTGACCTTCAAAAAAAACAGTATATACTGAATGGGCCAAATGATCTCCTTAACCATTCAACCTTGGTGAAACATAGCTATTTAAGAATACTTATCATCCTATTAACTTTTCTGAAAATACATTCAGTTATTATTCTGGGTGCCCTGAGCGCTGGATTCCTTCTATTTGACTAGTGTGTGGCCTTAGAATATAAATCTATTCATTATTCAGCTAATAATTCCATTGTAATATCTCACTTGGATAATGCTTGACAATTAGTAGCAGCCTTGATTCAGAGAAAACGTTGAAAGACTGGAAAATAATGAATGTGACTTGATTATTCAAAGGATTAAAAACAGAAAGCAGGAAATTATAGAGCAGTTATATGATATACAGAAAGTGTGCTGCCTTTATGGCAGTTATTTAGTTTATAATATTTTCGCTTAGTAATTTGTTAGCATTTTTTAGTTAAAGTTAGGATTGTTTAAGTCAATTTATTTGTCTGTAATATATCGCGGCTGTGATGACGTCACATCCGGGTTCGCCGCGTCTTGTGGGAAAATACCAGTTTGGGATAAACGCAAGGGTGGGGGTCGCTCACATGTGGCGCCACAGCGCTGGTTAAGTTTTCTCTACGCACCAAAAACACAGTGAAAGCAACGCTGTAAGTCATTAGATAATCGATATGTTGAGTTAAAATGTTAACGCTGACGGTCGATAAGGTTTATGTTTTCGTTAGTTAAAGAGTTGGGATAGTTTGTGTTGAAGTGTATTTAAAGCAGTCAATGGAGCAGGTAGATTCTGACTGTATGCTGCACTTTAATGTAATGTAGTTTTACCTTTGCAAGTATTCACAATGTAAATGTGATATTTAGAAGGAAACAAACACTGTACCAATCTTGTATTGTTTTATCAACAGTTTTCACCATACGTTAATGTGAAGAGTGAACAGTAAATGGTTAATCTTACTGCGACCTTGTTTTCATTGACTCCGGTTTACCTCGACGTTTAATTCGGGTCCGTAACACCCGAGCGAGAATGTTACAGAAAGACTTTCTTAAAGAGATTGCATTAGGAAACTTGGAAACATTTGAGGTACTCAGATAATATCAGCATGATTTTATGAAAGAGAATTCAGATCTGATCAATTTACCTTTCTCAATCCCTAATTTATTCCTTCTTCACTCAGACTGCATGGTCTGAATTTGCTTAAACTCCACCTATAAGTTTGCAGATAACACTACCATGGTGGGGGATACTAATAAATTGAAGTACGGAAAGGGAATACAAAGCCAAGTTGCATTGAATTATAACAATGATCTTTCCCTCAATGTCAGCAAAACTAAAGAGCTGGTCTTTGACCAGGATAGAGGACAGTACACACACTCCTGTTTACATCATAGAGCTGAGGTCAAGAGAGTAGAGAACTTCAAGTTCCTTGGAATGAACATTATCAATAGCTTGTCCTGGTCCAACCACATAGATGCCACAGAATACGTTCTGGCAATTTAAACCCAGGTAACATTACCAATTTTCCTTTTTCCCAAAGACTGGGGCAATACACACTGCACAGTTATTGGTACCATGGGTCAAAGGACCTGTACTGTTCTATATTCTATGTAGTAGTATTCTGGAAGGGTCCAGTGCAAATTGATTATTGATTCTGCAGAAAAATAAACTACTTATAAATTCAACTACTGGCAGTCACCCTAATCTCAAAATACTTTAGCCTTAGTAAAGTGCACTCTAACACTGATATTGAGTTCCACTGCTGTTATCAGAGCAAACCCTTAAGCCCACACCCCTATATAACAAGATGTAGGCTTGATGATGGTTACCCCAACTCAATTTCCCTACCTTATCCCTGTATCCCTTGATTTCTTTATTAATATCAAATAAGCCATTCTCAATTTTCAGTGAAAGCTTCCACAGCACTCTATGATTTGCAGTTCCAAAGTCTCAACACCCACTGAATGAAAAAATTTCTGCACTTTTCAGTTCTTAAAAGGCTACCCTTTAATTTGAGACTGTGATTGATAGTTCAAGATTTGTCAGAGAGGAAAACACCCTTCCCAAATCAACTCTATCAAGCTTCTAAGAGTGCCTTATATTTCAATGGGGTTCTTCCTCATTTTTCAAAAGAGATCTAGCCAATCACGTTCTTTTCAGGTGATAAAACTGTCATACCAGCATCTTTGCTGCATTTCGTAAATGACAAGTATATTCAATGGTCACTTTATTAGGGATATCTCTACGTCTGCACATAAATGCAAATATCTCATCAGCTAATCCTGTGCATAAAAGCACACAGACATGGTCTATATGTTCAGACCAAACATCAGAATGGGGAAGAAATGTGATCTAAGAGGCTTGTACGGTGGAATGATTGTTGGTGGTTTGATCATCTCAGAAGCTGTTTTGTCTTCCTTTTTATTGTTTGCACGGTTTGTTCTTTTTTTTACACAATTTTGCACATAGGATGTTTGATGGTCTTTTTCTTGCTTTGTTTTGTGGCTGCCTATAAAGAGACCAATCTCAAGGTTGTATATAGATGACATACTTAGAAAATAAATACACTTTGAACTTTGGTCTCCTGGGATTTTCATACACAGCTGTCTCTAGAGAGAATGATGCAAGAAACAAAAAAAACTTCCAGTGAGCAGCAGTTCTGTGGGCGAAAATACCCTGTTAATGAATGAGACAGAGGAGAATGGCAAGACTGGTTCAAGCTGACAGGAAGGTGACAGTAACTCAAGTAACCACGTGTGACAATAGTGGTGTGCAGAAGAGCATCTCTGAATAAGCACGTTGAATCTTGAGGTGAATGGGCTACAGCAGCTGAAGACCATGAACACACACTCAATGCCCACTTTATTAGGTGCAGGAGGTACCGTAGATTCCGGACTACAGAGCGCACCTGATTAAAAGCCGCTGGCTCTAATTTTAGAAAGAAAATCAATTTTTTACTTGTACAGGCCGCACCGGATTTTAGGCCGTACCGGATTTTCGGCCGCAGGTGTCCCACGTTGTAATATGAGATATTTACACAGAAAGATATTACACGTGAGGATTTTTTAACTTTTAATTAAATCCATATGGTAACATAAACAAATACATATTGCAAATGCTTTTTTTTGAACCGTGCCTGTAACGCGGCTACTTTTAAATATACGTTGCGTATACTTTTTTACTGAACAACATTCCAATATCTCCTAACGACTGGTAAAAAATATATATACTGCAGCCTACCAGGAAAAGTTATTGATCGCCTTTAACTTAAAAGCAGCGTTCGCTCAGATCCAATGCTGCTCGCGTAATGCCGCTTGCCCCCCTCCTTCCCGTTTATCGCAAACGGCATTTTTCCCACAAGACACGGCGAAACCGGGTGTGACGTCATAGCATCCCGCGATGTAGTACAGAAAACAAATATAGTTAAAACACTTCTAACTTTAACTAGAAAATGAATTACTAAGCGAAAATATTATAAACTAAATAACTGCCATAAAGGCAGCACAATGCTTTTCTTCGAGTGTTTTCCATGTTGATGAGGGTGAGTACAAATGACTGATTTACAATAATTTAATTGTGAAAGTGCGCTTGATTTATCGTACAATTTCATTGGACCTCTGTGAACTACTCATCAATTTTATTGGTCTAATGTTACGAGGCAAAATGTTTTTGGCGGCATGAAAAAAATCATGCATTAGCCGCACCGTATTAAAGGCCGCAGAGTTCAAAGCTGTTCAAAATGTGGGAAAAAAGTAGCGGCTTATAATCCGACATCTACGGTAACTAAAAAGTGGACACTGGGTGTATATCCTTCCTTAGCTAAGTAAATCAAAATCACACACAATAGACCAGATGGGGTTTATCTAAGTCCTGAATGATTGCAGCACACAGGCTAGAACAATACTCACTCCATATCAGAATTAGTATCAGGTTTATTATCACTGTCATATGCCGTAGAATTGTTTTGCGGTAGCAGTATTTTGCACTACACTCAGTGGCCACTTTATTAGGTACTTCCTGTACAAGCTACAGAAATCACCCCTCAAGTAATATCATCTCACAATAAAATGATGCAAAAACTGAAAACCAACCAGTCTGAGACGATAAAACCATAAGTTTGGGCTTGGATTAGGGGCATGCACATTGGGAGAAACTAATAATTATTAAATGAATGATCACATGTGCATACACTTGTAATGGACATCTGTTTAAAGACCCCCTTCATAAATTGGTCAGACTGAACTGTGTATGCCTCTGGCTGAGGTCTAATTCTGTAACTGATGCCTGCCCTCAGACAAGATGTTTCTTCTTCCATGAGGCAGATAAGTGATAGTAGTCTACTCCTTAAAGAGCAGTAGGGAAAAATTGCAACTGATTTACCCCATCAGAAGGTTTCACTGGATTGCAAACAGAAGCAAGATCTTTGATAATTCCTACTCTTGGGCTCTCTGTTGCATGACTGTTATGTCACTGCAAAGAATATCAAATCTGCTCAAACCTACCATCATTTTTTGCTTTTATTAGTTCAATTTAGATTCTGGGTATTTCTTGAGTAGTCAAGTGCAAGTTGAGCTGTGAAAATTGTCATTAATGCATGAACAGTAACCTTAAAAAAAATATATTCATTACTAAATTAATGGTAATTACCACTGTCTATCTCTGAATGTGAATCAAATTATTACTTCATCTTCAATGCAACCCCCAGGCCAATGTAAATATATGCTACAAATATCCAAGGACATTTCCTGGGATCGATAGGAAATGAATAAATATAGTATGCGAGTGAAACATTGCTTTAATTAACATGAAATTCTAATAAACACATATTGATGAAGTATGAAACACAGTTCATTTTAATATGTATTCTATTTGTCAATAGTGTTTATGGGAAAACTGCATGCAGTAACATTACCGCTAATAAGCAATACAAGAATAGAATTTTAACTGCACAACATTAAAATAACAATCAGTAGCACTTGAACTCCAGTGGCCTATATGTCTGTGCGTTCTTCGTGTGTAACCGCAATATATATATAAGCAGATTTAGGCCAATCGGCCTATTGTGTCTGTCCCACCATCCATTATGGCAGTAAGAAACAGAATAAAAGTGTCCTCTATTTCACCAGAAAATCTAGGACTTGAACACCTTTGCTCTATCACAATAAGCAGGATTTCCAGTGCCAACCATTTTACTTCCATGGCATCTTCTACTGATGCAACGAGGCTACTCTCAGATTAGAGTAGCAACCCCTCATGTTTTGTCAGTGTAGCCTCCAACCTGACAGCATGAACATCTATTTCTATAACGTCTGGTAATTTTCCCCTGCGTCCCCTCTTCTCTATTTTTCCATTCCCCATTCTGGCTCTCCTCCTACCACTTCTGTTATGCTCACCCACCTATCACCCCTTTCTGGTGCCCCTTCTTCCCTTCCCATGAGCCACTCACCTCTCCTATCAGATTCTGTCTTCTTCAGTCCTTTTACCTTTTCCACCTACCACCGCTGAGCTTCTCTCTTCATCTTCCCTTCCCCAACCACCTAGCTTTACCGATTATCTGTCACCTTGTACTCCATACATTCCCCCACCCTTATTTTTTGGATTCTTCCTCCTCCATTTCCAGACCTGATGAAGGGTCTCAGCCCAAAATATTGATTGCTTATTGCTGTCCATAGACACTGCCGGTCCTGCTGAGTTTCTCCAGCATTTTATGCGTCTTAATGCATGTCCTTTGTTCCATCTAGTAATTTGTTTAATGTTTTTGACTGGTAACAAATGACTTCAATTAAACTAATTTTTGAAGCAGAATTCAATGATGCAGCATAAGATGAAGTTATACAGTTATCAAGTCATACTGCACCGAAACAGACCTCATCACAAGAATAATTAAAATGGCAAAATATAATTATGGAATGTAAAAATGAGTGGTAAGGGAGAAATAATTTTAGTGTCCAATTCTCATCCTGTCCCAGACCACTAGTTTCTCTCAAAATCTGATTCTCATCTGTTTTGCTTGTCTGCACGTGTCTTGGACTTAGACTTCCCTTTAAAAGCCGAAACAGAAGATTTGGCAGGTCATGAGAAAAGTCCATTGGATGGAGTATAAAGTGATATGGGAGGAAAAAAGAAAGTAGAGGAAGGAAAGAAGTGCCATCACTGTAGGATCTATCTCCAATCTAAGTAATCTCTTGATCTGAAATATAATTGCTATGTTATAACTCAGCCTGGAAACAGAATAACTCAGTATTCTGGAATACTGTTCCAATAAATATGTAGGAATACTTTCAACATCTATAAGCAACATGTTGCTTATAGATATTTATACATGTAAGAAACAAAAAAAAACTGTATTTCTGTGGAGTAAGACACACAAACGCTGGAGTCATCTATGGAGGTGAATTAAGTGCCAACGCTTGAACCTCTTGCAAGTCCCAGAGGACTTCATTGCTTCTTATATGCTTTTTCAGTGTAGTCAGTATTGAAACAAAAAAAACACTCAATTTGTGCAGGGCAAGCTCCAAATGCTACCAGAGGTTGTAATGTGAACATCAGTTTTTATGATGTTGCTTGAGGAGTAAATGTTGGCTTGAATTCTAGGAAGAATTTCCCTGCTCCTCTTTAAAATGGTTCCGCAATGTATTTTAGATCTGTATTTCATTTGAGAATGAGTCTACAATTTTACAACACATCTATAGCAATCTATATTGTCATGCTCAAATCTCTGGAGTAAAGCTTGATCTTACAGCCTTCTGACTTGGAATCATAAGGGCAGCATTCTGAAAGAAACATTTACATTTCAATTGCACTTTTCATGACCTCAGGATGTCATGAAGCATTTTGCTGAAAATTAAGAATTTATTTCTGAAATGTCGTCACTTTGATACAGTTACAAGTAGCATAGTGTAGTTACTAAATGACCAGAGAAAAAATGCAACTTGATTTTAGATTTTATTTGCTATAGTGCAGTCCAAAATCTAACAGTTATTTCAATACAAAATATATCTGCTGCTTTTTCAAAAAATATGTTTGACCTTGCTTGATGACAAATTTTGGGAGATTTGATATGCAAGATACATAATTCCCTTTTTGTTCTATTTTTACTTGTCAGTATATGTAAGAATTTGTCAATATCTGCCATTTTCCCCAAATTCTTTGGCATTGTGACTTTGTATAAATGACAGGTTGCCGATACATTGACATTGAAACTGATATTAGCACAGACGGCTTGGCGGGGGCCAATGTTTTGACAGAAATCTTCCTGATAGCAGATGACACTGAAATCACAAATCCAATCAGAATCTGTCCTAACATCAATGCCTTTATTGAAATTACATGAAAGGTATGAGGATAGATGAGAAAAAAAATGGACACCTAATCAATCAAAAACTATCAGATTTGGCAAAATTGTCATGCTATTTTTGAATATTGAATGCATTTCTATTTGTCATCAGGATTTCTCGAACCTCAGCTTCTTTTGAGCAGATCAGTTTATTTCAAGTATTAAGGGTATAAATATTGTGTTCATATGTTCCCGAACTTTCTTCCAACATTTTACCAGTAAAATCTATAAATTGTTTTGGGACTATCAAGGTTGCCAGAAATAGCAGCAAATATGTTGAAATAGTACCTTGCATGAGCTAATATTGCACAAGTAGTGTTTTATTGGGAAAAGTCTACTGAGTTATGAACACTTTTTATTTCAAAATGCTGCATTTGGATGATAGCAAAATGCATTCTGTATTGTTTTATTATACCGCGGTTTACTTGATTAATTTGGTTCATTATACTATTAGTCTTCCTACGATTTAAATACTTACAGGCTTGTTCACTTCCTTCCTTCAAACTAAAGGATTGAAGAAAGATTTATTTTCTGCCAACTCACCTTCAAGGAAGAAATGCATTCTAGGTGAGTATTGAAATGCATCCTCCTCATTCGCTAGCATGGCATGCAATATACTTACTGGTTGCTGCATATTGTACTTCAGTAAAACTTTGATCTAATTAACATACCACACATTTATTAGTACAGATTTTAAATGGCTTCTCCTCCTAGAGAGGCAGCTAATATTAAGAAAGAATTCAGGAGAAATACCTTAATGCAAAGAGTTGGTAAGAGATGGAAAATATGTTCACATAAAAAGTTGAAGCATGGATAGAAATATAAAGTTCATGACAATCAACAAGAATATCTTTCCACAGAATGGAAACATAACCTTGCATAAAAGAGGAACAGTGTAGTAGAAAGTCAATCATCCCAGTCACAATACATTTCACCAGGAGCTCCTTTGGGAGTTATATTGAGCCTAATCATATTCTCCTGCTTCTACTCTGACCTTCCTTCCATAAATGGGTTACAAGCCAGGATATTTGCTGATTACTGCACAAGGTTCATATTCCCTCAGTACTCATCAGTAAAAGAAACAATCCCTAAGATCGTAAGACATTGGAGCAGAATTAGGTCATTTGTCCCATCGAAACTGCTCCACCATTCCATCATGGCTGATTTAATACCCTTCTCAACCCCATTCACCTGTATTCTCCTTGTAACCTTTGACAGCCTTACTAATCAAGAACCTATCAACCTCGCTTTGAACATACCCAATGATTAGGCCTCCACAGTTGGCTTTGGCAATGAATTTCACAGATTCATCACCCTCTGGCTAAAATTCCATCCCTGCAAGTAGCAGAACTTCTTCAAAATTTAGGGATGGACTGTTGTTACGAACCCTGTAATTGGGTCACTTACCAGCAAAGATAGAGAGGTCGGTTGAAGTCTGAGGGTACTATTTTTAAACGTTTTTATTTATAAAGGGGCACAAAAGTAAGGTTAATACAAACATTCAGATAATATACGTCGTCAATACTCAATCTAAAGTGCAGGTATAGTAATAATCATCAATAAGAAGTAGCTCTATTGCTTTGTCTAGGGGTAAAATATTGTCTGATGGAAATATAAAAGTCTCTCGAGCTCATGCAAGCTTTAGCCTTTTAGGGACTGCTGGGTTTCACTTGTTGGAGAGAGAGAGAGAGTTTTGATGGGATAAGAAACTTGCCAGTCTTTTTGGACGCAAACTGTTGAATCGGGAACGTGGGTTCCCCGTTGTCAGTTCGAAGTCCCTTTCGGTGTTATCAGCCACTCGTTCCCCAAGCCAGGGGAAACGGACCACACGTGGCTTCTGAATAGCTTCCCGTTATCACGGGAGCGATGAGCGATGGTGTCTCCTTCTGGTGCGTCACTAGGGGACTGCCTCCTGCAGCCCCTCTTTTATCTTGACTTGCAGAGTTGTAGATGTCAATCAAGGTGGGGTGATACAATCCCCACCCCACATTGCCCGAGGGTGTACACGTAGCCCTGATAGCTGGCATGTAGCATAGGGTCGCAATCCACAAAGGTGTCTCCAAGAAACAATGGTCAAATCCATTGCGTTGTCTTTCTGAGGATTCTCTCTCATTTCCTGGGTCCAAGACCCGGATTAATAGCGATCTTGCAATTCTCAGGAAGGAGGGGGCTGGGATCATAACATTGTTAAGTAACAAACATAAGCATTTCCATTGGAGGTACTATCTAAATGCTAAGGAAATCTGGCATATCACTGATGGCGCTTATCAAGTTTTACAGATGCACCAGAAAAGCATCCTATCAGCATGGCTTGATGTGGTAACTCCCAGCCCAAGACCACAAGACATTGTAGAGTTGTGAATGCAGCACAGTCTATCAAACAAGCCAATCTCCCCTTCTTACACTCTGAATGTACTTCCCACTATGTCAGGAAAGCAGCTAACATAATCAAGGACCTCTCACACTCCAGTCATTCTTTCTTTTTCCCTCTCCTGTTGGACAGATGGTACAAAACCCCGAGAGTACATACTGCCAGAGTTAAGAGCAGCTTCTACACTTTTACCAGACATAGAATTATGCTCTTGTGTGCCAAAAGATTAATTCTTTAATTTTTTCTTTCCCCAATCCACTTCATTGTGGCCTATGCACATTGTCTAACAGCATTGCATTTTTCTGTAACTGTACTACCTCAATATACTTAAGTATGGCATGAGTTGCCTGAATAGTTTCTCCATTGTATTGTGGTACATGTAACAATAATAAATCAATACCAATAGGGTTTTTTTAACCAATTTTTACCTGACCAGTTTTTATCGATCAACCATAGAAAGCATTCTATCTGGATGGAAAAATGGTTTGATATGGCAACTGTTCTGCATGTGACCCCAAGAAACTACAGGGAGTTGTAGACACAGCTCAGCTCATCACAGAAACCAAACTTCCCTGCATGGATTCTGTCTATACTTTTCTCTGCCTCAGTAAAGCAGCCAGTATAATCAAAGACCCTACAGACCTGGACCTTCTCTCTTCTTCCAATCAAGTAGAAGATATCAAAACACAAAAATACAACTGCAGATGCTGTGGATCAAAGAATACGTACATGACGCTCGAAGAACTCAGCAGGTCAGGCAGCATCTGTGAGAAAAGAGTAGCCAACGTTTCGGGCCGAGACCCTTCATCAGGAAGTAGAAGATATGAAAGCCTGAAAGCATGAACTGCCAGACTCAAGGTCAGCTTCTATCCTGCTATTATCAGACTCTTGAATGGACTTGTACAATAAGATCGACTCTTGACCTCACAATCTACCTCACTATGATCTTGCACTTTATGTTCAAACATCACTGCATTTTCTCTGTAGCCTTTACTCTGTATTTTGCATTGATATTGTTTTGCCTTGTTCTACTTCAATGCACTTCTCAATGATTTGATCTGTATCAACAGCATACAAGTCAGATTCCACTGCAAGCCATCATAGCCTTCCACCTCACCCCAATCTTGGTGACGTCTGCAAATTTGCTGATTCAGTTAACCCAATTATCATCTAGATCAATGATTTAGATGACAAACAACAACGAAACCAGCAGCAACCCAATTATCATCCAGATCACTGATATGGATGTCAAACAACAAAGGAACCAGCACCAATCCCTGCAGCACACTACTAGTCACAGGCCTCCAGTCAGAGAAGCAACTATCTACTACCACTCTCTGGCTTCTCCCACAAAGCCAATGTCTAATCTAGTATACAACCTCATCTTGAATGCAGAGCTACTGAATCTTCTTGACCAATCTCCCATGCAGGACCTTTTCAAATGACTTGCTGAAGTCCATGTAGACAACATCCATTGCCCTGCCTTCATCAGCTTTCCTGGTAACTTCCTTGAAAATCTCTATAAGATTGATTGACATGAACTACCACACATGAAGCCATGCTGATTATCCCTAATTAGTCACTGTCTATCCAAATACTCTTATATCTGGTCCCTTAGAATAGCTTCCAATAATTCTTCTACTATAAACTCAGGCCTAAAATTTCCTGGTTTATTTTTAGAGCTTTTCTTAACAGTGGAACAACATTGGCTATCCTTCAATCCTCACCTGTATTTCACCTGTCACTAAGGATGATTTAGCGCCCCTGTAATTTCTGCACTTGCCTACCACAGGGTCCAAGAGAACACCTTGTCAGGCTCTGCAGATTTATCCACCCTAATTTGCCTCAAGACAGTAAGCACTTCCTCCTCTATAATTTATATTGGGTCTATGAAGTCGATCCCACTTTGCCTCACTTCTATAGACTCTGTGTCCTGTCCATCTCCTGAAAAAATACAGATGCAAACATTCATATAAGATCTCCCCCATCTCTTTTGGCTCTGTACATGGATTATCATTCTAATCTTCCAGAGAACCAATTTTGTCCCTCACAATCCTTTTTCTCTTAACATTTCTGTAGAATCCCTTAGGATTCTCCTTCGTCTTGTCTGCTTGGGCAACCTCACGCCTTCTTTTAGCCCTCCTGATTTATATCTTAAGTGTTCTCTTACATTCTTATATTCCGTAAGCACCTCTTTTGTTCCTACCTGCGTAAACCTACTTTGCCCCTCCTTTTATATGCTTAACCAGGGCATCAATATCTCTTGAAAACCAAGATTCCCTGCTCCTGTTAGTTTTACATTTTATTCTGACAACCAGATACAAGATGTCTCTTTTGAAGGCCTTCCACTTTCCAAGTACAGCTTTGACAGAAAACAGCCTGTCTCAATCCACTCTTGTCAGATCCTTTCTGATACCATCAAACTTGGTCTTTCTCTAAATTAGAATCTCAACCTGTGGACAAGACCTATCTTTTTGCATATTTATTTTGAAATAAATACATTTTGAGTGTTGCACTGAAATGGCCAATCTCATGAATCTCTAGTGAGGAATTACAATAGGTCTATAAATCCCTCAATCATCAGATTCTTGAACCAGAGGGGATAAATTCACTCAACTTCACCTGCCCCATCACTGAATTGTTCTCATAACCTCACTTTCAAGAATTCTTTATCTCGTGTTCTCGATACTTATTGTTGAGTGTTTCCACCATTTACTGTTCAATGTATAAGCATGTTGGAGCAGAGAAGATTGCAAAGAGGGCTGACAAAGGTTCAAAATAATAAATTTAGGAGTGACCTTCAGAAAAGCCTGTTTTTATTATGCAGTGAGTAGTTTTCATGAAAATATTCATGACTGGTAAATGTTTAGATATGAAAGGAATCAAGTGATGCAGTGTTAGTGCTAGAAAGTAGCACCAATATATAAAAAAGACATAGTTTTATTGTATAGTGGACAGACATAAAAGTTCGAATACGCTAGTGATACTTCTAAACAAGAGAAAATCTGCAGATGCTGGAAATCCAGAGCAATGTAGAATTACCTGGTTTTACTACGGTAAGATTTGACAGAGATGCCAAAAAGTGTGGGAAGAAGAAAGGAGGGGGACTCGCTGTCTACATTAACGAAAGATGGTGTAACCCCGGGCATGTGAGCACAAAGATCTCCGTTTGTGAAAGAGATATTGAGCTGATCGCCGTGAGTATGAGGCCATATTACCTGCCTCGAGAATTCGCAAGCATCGTTGTGGTGAATGTGTATGTCCCGCCGCGTGCCGACGCAACGGTAGCGTGTGACGTCATCAGCTCCACTGTTGCTAGGCTGCAGACACAGCACCCTGAGGCACTGGTGATAATTACAGGGGACTTCAACCATGTGACTTTGGACAAGACACTACCTGCTTTCTCCCAGTACGTGGATTGCTACACCAGGGGTAATAGGACTATTGACCTACTGTATGCAAACGTAGAGGAGGCATATAGTGCATCCCCACTGTCTTCATTGGGGAAAGCTGATCACAACCTGGTTTTGTTACAGCCCAGATATAAATCAATTGTGATGAGGCATCCCACTACCACACGCTCTTTTAGGAAGTGGACTCCTGAAGCTGAACAGGCCCTGAGAGACTGCTTCGGTACTACTAACTGGGATGTACTGCAAGAGGGGCTCTGTGGGGGCATTGAGGAGGTCACTGAATGCACAACGGACTATATTAACTTTTGTGTGGATGCAGTTGTCCCTGTTAGAACTGTTCGCTGCTATCCCAATAATAAGCCCTGGATCACTAGTCACATCAAAGGCCTCCTAAACCAGAAGAAGAGGGCCTTTAAAGATGGTGATCGGTTGGAGCTTAAAAGAGTTCGGAAGGAACTCAGAGTACAGATGAGGGGGGCAAAGGTGCAGTATAGGAGGAAGCTAGAACAAAAGCTGCAGAAAAAAAGCATGAAGGAGGTGTGGGATGGGATGAAGATCATCACCGGATGCGGTGCAAAGCGGAGGGCGAACATAAGTGGAGATGTGGAGAAAGCGAACCAGCTGAACAACTTCTTCAACAGGTTCGACAGCTCAATCTCATCCTCACCGCAGAAATCCACACCAGGCTTACTTCCCTCACAGGAAAATAGCCACTCACAGGAGACCTTGCCCACGCCCAGAATTACGGCTGCACAGGTGGAAGGTCAACTGAGGAAGATCTGTACCAGCAAGGCGGCTGGACCGGATGGAGTTTCCCCACGATTACTGAGGGCCTGTGCTACTGAGCTGGGAGAACCACTACAGCGCATCTTCAACATGAGCCTGGAGCAGAGAAGAGTACCCAGACAGTGGAAGACATCCTGTATTGTCCCGGTACCGAAGAAACCACAACCAAAGGAGTTGAATGACTTCAGACCTGTTGCCTTGACGTCGCACGTGATGAAGACCATGGAGCGGCTGATAATACAGAATCTGAGGCCACAAACCAGGCACGCCCAGGATCCTCTTCAGTTTGCATATAAGGAGAAGGTGGGAGTGGAGGATGCTATCACGTATTTGCTGCACAAATCACTCTCTCACCTAGAGGGGGTCAGTTGTGCTGTGAGGATTACATTCCTTGACTTCTCTAGTGCCTTTAACACCATCCAGCCCAAGATCTTAAGGCACAAACTAACGGAGATGGGAGTAGACTCTCACATGGTGGATTGGATAGTGGACTACTTGACAGATAGACCTCAGTATGTGCGGTTGGGAGACTGTAGGTCTGACACGGTGGTCAGCAGCACAGGGGCGCCGCAGGGAACCGTACTCTCTCCGTCCTGTTCACCCTGTACACATCAGACTTCCAATATAACTCAGAGTCCTGCCATGTGCAGAAGTTCGCTGATGACACGGCCATAGTGGGGTGTGTCAGGAATGGACAGGAGGAGGAGTATAGGAAACTGATACAGGACTTTGTGATATGGTGCAACTCAAACTACCTGCGTCTCAATATCACCAAGACCAAGGAGATGGTGGTGGACTTTAGGAGATCTAGGCCTCATATGGAGCCAGTGATCATTAATGGAGAATGTGTGGAGCAGGTTAAGACCTACAAGTATCTGGGAGTACAGTTAGACGAGAAGCTTGACTGGACTGCCAACACAGATGCCTTGTGCAGGAAGGCACAGAGTCGAATGTACTTCCTAAGAAGGTTGGCGTCATTCAATGTCTGTAGTGAGATGCTGAAGATGTTCTATAGGTCAGTTGTGGAGAGCGCCCTCTTCTTTGTGGTGGCGTGTTGGGGAGGAAGCATTAAGAAGAGGGACGCCTCACGTCTTAATAAGCTGGTAAGGAAGGCGGGCTCTGTCGTGGGCAAAGTACTGGAGAGTTTAACATCGGTAGCTGAGCGAAGGGCGCTGAGTAGGCTACGGTCAATTATGGATAACTCTGAACATCCTCTACATAGCACCATCCAGAGACAGAGAAGCAGTTTCAGTGACAGGTTACTATCGATGCAATGCTCCTCAGACAGGATGAAGAGGTCAATACTCCCCAATGCCATTAGGCTTTACAATTCTACCGCCAGGACTTAAGAACTTTTTAAAAGCTATTATTAATGCTTTTTGAGATGGTGATTTAGATGCATATCATATTTTTTTTACTGAGTTAAGTATTGTATGTAATTAGTTTTGCTACAACAAGTGTATGGGACATTGGAAAAAAAGTTGAATTTCCCCATGGGGATGAATAAAGTATCTATCTATCTATCTATCTATCTATCTATCTAACACACACAGAACGCTGGAGGAAATCAGGCAGGCAGCAAAATAATAAACAATCAGCATTTTGGGCCGAGACCCTTCTACAGGACTGGAAAGGAAGGGGGAAGTTGAGGGGAGAGGGAAAGGAGGACTAGCTAGAAAGTGACAGGTGAAGCCAGGTGGGTAGGAAATGTATAGGGCTGGAGAGGGAGGAATCTGATAGGAGAGAGAAGTGGACCATAAGGGAAAGGGAAGGAGGAGGGGACCAAAGAAATAGGCAGGTGAGAAGAGGGAAGGGGCCAGAGTGGAGAGAAGAGGGGAACATTTTTTACTGGAAGAAGAAATCGATATTCATGCAATCAGATTGGAAGCTACCAAGACAGAATATAAAATGTTGCTTCTCCGACCTGAGAATGCCCTCATCTTGGCATGAGGGGAGGCCATGGACTGACATGTCGGAATGGGAATGAAAATCGGAATTAAAATGTTGGGCCATTGGGAAGATCAGATTTTGGTGGATGAAGTGGAGGTGCTTGATGGAGCAACCCCCAAATTACTACAGGTCTCACCAATGTAAAGGAGGCCACATTGGTGGCACAAGTAGAATAGACAACCCAGCAGGCTTGCAAGTGAAGTGTAACCTCACTTGGAAGGACTGCTTGGGGCCCTGGATGGACGTGAAGGAGGAGATTCATAGGCAGGTGTAGCATTTTGGCCACTTGCAGGGGTAACTGCTGGGAAGAAGATTAGAGAGGAGGGATGAATGGACAAGGGAATCATGGAGTAAGTGATCCCTGTGGAAAGTGGAGAGGGGGAGGAGGTAAAGGTATATTTGGTGGTAGGATCCCTTTGGAGATGGCAGAAGTTGTGGAGAATGATGTGTAGGATGAGGAGGCTCACGGGGTGGTAGGTAAGGACAAGAGGAACTCTATCACTGTTAAAGCAGCAGGAAAGTGGATGTTTGAGAAATGGAGGAGATGTGGGTTAGGGCAGCATCAATGGTAGAGGAAGCAAAACCCAGTTTCTTGAAAAAGGAGGATGTGTCTGATAATCTGGAAAGAAAAGCTGCATCCTGGAAACAGATGCAGAAGAGGAGAAGGAACTGAGAAAGGAGAATAGCATTTTCACAGGAGACAGGATGGGAAGAAGTATAGTCGATTCCCTTTTGCTCTTCTTAAAATTGTAGTGCATGGAAATTCTGGTTTTGCAATAGATAAATACTGTACTTAAAATCCAAATGAAAAATTTTTGGTCTGTGCATTTTCAGGGAGAGCAATAATATTGTGCTCTGGATCTCTTTATAAAGAGCTAGAACAAACTTGATAGGCTGAATGGTCTCCTATTGAGCCATAATGATTCTACGATTCTAAATATAACTTAATGACCTATTGGGCTCAGCGTACCACAGAATGATGACTGCTGTGCTCCACTTTCTAAAGGTTTTAGACTTCTTCATCAATATCTCAATCTCCTTCTAGCACTAAAATGTAATTGCCTCTCGAAACTATTTATACTGTCTGCTTCACCTTCCATTCCTTCCAACTTATTGCAGGGAAATATTACATTTCATGTGTAACAGTTCTGCCTGAATCCCCTACATAAAATCAGATTGTGTTTCTTCACAATCCTATATCCTCTGCCAATGTGAGCAATTTGCCTGTTAAAACTAGCCACTGTCCTCAAAAGTTTCAAACCAGGTCACCTTCAAACTTCCTCAGTGCAAAAAAAAGTTAGCCCATCTTTCATAGTGTATCCTCTATCTCTGACACAAAAAGCATGATCGTCATTCTGCATTGCATTCAGGAAGGACAATCACTGACAGTGGGGGAGCTTCGTGGCCTTGGTTGTAGTGTGGGCTGGGCCTAATGCCGCAGCATCTCCGGTTGAGGTGATGCCAGAGAGGTGAGGCACGGTGTCATGCTGGCATTGGTGCCGCTTCCCGTATTCACTCGCTGGAAGACAAGTTGGATTGTGTTTGTGTGCTGCAGGTTTGCCAACAACATCCATGGCTACATTATTTTTTGTGTGTGACTGTATGTTTACTGCTATCTTCTATGTGCTATATGTGTCTTGTGCTGTGTATGACTGTTGGTACTGTGTCTTGTACCTTGGCCCCAGAGGCACAGTCTTTTCATTGTCTGTATTTGTGGGTATTCATGTATGGATGAATGACAATTAAACTTGAACTTGAACCATTGTGTTCAGCAGGGAATGATTGATTATTCATTTGTTATTTTTTCCTAATATAGTCAGTGTTGAAATGAATACGTTTCTTTTCTTTTCAATTACTAAAACTACACTCAATGGCCACTTTATTGGGTACAGGAGGTACCTAACGAAATGGCCCCAGTAGGTATTTCAGTATGCTCATAGTTTTCTGCTGCTGTATCCCATCCACTTCAAGATTCAACATGTTGTGCATTCAGAGATGCTTTTCTGCACATCACTGCTATAACGTTTGGTTATTTGAATTACTGGTGTCTTGAACCAGTCTGTCCGATTTCTTCTGACCTCTCTCATTAGGGTGCATGTTTTCACCCACAGAACAGCTGCTCACTGTATGTTTTATTTTTTGGTATGTTGCACCATTCTCTTGTAAACGAGAGAGACTGTTGTGCAAGTAAATCCCAGGAGATCAACAGTTCTTGGGGTATTCAAAACACCCTGTCTGCCACCAGCAATCATTTCATAGTCAAAATCACTTAAATCACATTTCTCCTTTTTGCTGTTTGCTCTGAGCAACAACTGAACCTCGACCATGTCTACATATTTTTATGCATTGAGTTGCTGCCATATGATTGGCTGATTTGATATCCGCATTAAAGAGCAGGTGTACAGGTGTACCTAATAAAGTGCCCACTGAACATAAATTGGAATGGTAAAACAAGAAAGGTGGATATTGTTCCATCAACAATTACTACAGAAAAAAAAATTGTCAGTATTCAGCAGGTCTGGTAGCATCAATGAAGAGAGAAAGAGTTGATTCTGGAATTGGAATTGGTTTCGTATTGTCATATGTGCCAACATACAGCAAAAAGCTTGTGTTACATACTGTTCATGCCAATCAGTTCATCACACAGTGCACTGAGGGAGTGCATAGGAAAGTGAAGATGAAATGCACAATAAAGTGTAACAGTGAGAGAGAAAGTGCAGGCAGGCAATAAGCTGAAAGATCATAATGATGTAGATTGTGAGGTCAAAAGTAATTTTATCTTGTTAGAAAACCATTCAATAGTCTTATAACAATGGGGCAGAAGCTGTCCTTGAACCTGGTGATACACTATATTCTTTCAGACTGTTGTACCTTCTGCTCGAGAAGAGAGGATGTCCAGGGTGGATGTAGCCTTTGATTATGCTGGCTGCTTCACTGAGGCAGTGTGAAGTATAGGCAGAGTCCATGGAGGTGGGGCTGGTTTATGTGACGTGTCCACAAATCCCTGCAGTTCCTTGTGGTTACAGACAGAGCAGTTACCGTATCAAGCCAAGATGCATCCAGATAGGATGGTATCTATGGCATATCGATAAAAATTAATAAGTTTCAACAGGACGTGCCTTATTTCTTTATCCTTCTGAGGAAGTAGAGGAATTCCTGGTCATGCCATCTAAATGTTGGACCAAGATAGGCTATTGGTGATGTTCAGTCATAGAAATTTAAAATGTTCATCTCGCTCAACCTTAAAATAATTGATGAAGGCAGGAGGATGTGCATAACTCCACTTCCTGAAGTCAATGACCAACTTTTTTGTTTAGCTGACATTGAGGGAAAGGTTATTGTAATGACACCCTGTCAATTGGCTCTCTAGCACTTTCCTTATCTCTGGCTCATCGTTATTCGAGATATGGCTCACTATGGTGCAATCATCAATGATCAGAGGATCTGAAAATTCATTGATCTGAAATGTTAGGTTTGCTAGCCGATGCTGCTTGGCCTAATGAGCATTTCAGGCATCCTAGAATCAATTTTCATTCTAGAATCCACAGGTTTAGGTCCAACAAATATAGTATGACAGAGTTAAGATATAACACTGGGCAGAAACATATTAAAAAATGATGGAGCCGAACACCTAACATTGTTTTCCAGGCACAAACCTAATTAGTTCACATAAATGAGAAAAGGTTTCCTGAAACAAAATAAAATATTTTCAATCATTCAGTCAGAAATTAAGAACTAATGCAATGGTTAAATATGATTGCTTTGAGCAAATTCACCAAGCATAACTATTTATAATCATCTGTTTTCTTAATATGCCATAGTTTCTGTATTTGTAACAATTAGTTGCAATTAAGTATTTGCTAATTGCAATGCTTTATAAATCACAACAGAGATTATAGCCTCTATGCAATGGAACGAACAACCAAATATTATTACTTAGATTCCCACTGTGTTTATTGTTATTCATGTTTACAGAAATGATACAATTTCATCACTTCTGTCAGCACCACTATATGTTAAGTATTATTTCACCACTCAAGTGTGATGCACCATCATTATTGGAATAAAAACACACTGTGTTTTTAATTACAACAGCTGTGAAATAGAAGGACGCATAAAAGTGCAGCCAAGGAAACTGATGTAATGGGGGATTCAAGTCTCCACTGCTATGTGTGGATTTTCATGATCATTTAGTTGCTCAGATTCCTTCATGACAAGAACACATTTGTAATGTTAGTGGGTGTTTTCTGTCTCCAGGGAGAAATGGTATTGATATTATGTGCCCAAGCAACTAATATCTAACAGCAGAAAGTTGTAAACTCAGCCAGTTCCATCGTGGGCACTATCCTTCCCAGCACTGAGGACTGTGGAGGGGTAGAAATCACAGAGTCTTAAAGCTTCAAATCGATGATCAGATGACCTAATGACCTTAAGAATCTGCTTCTCTCTTTCACAGTTACAACCAAGGAGGAGGTATAGGAGCTTGAAGACAGACAGTCAACAATTCAGGAACAGCTTCTCCCCCTCTGCCATCAGATAGTGAACCTATAAAAACTACTTCACTACTTTTCTCTCTCTTTTTGCATTAATAATTTAATTTTTATGTTTTTTTATGACATATTACAATGCACTGCTGCTGTAAGACAAAAAGACTCACAACATAGGTCAGTGGTATTACACCTGATTCTGATTCTGATTATTGCAGTTGCCTTGTGAAACAAGCACTGATTCAAAGATTGCTGGCATGATAGTGGTTGAATTCCTCAGTGTTCAACTGGCATTAAGCCTGGCATCAACTTTGTCACCTTTCTTAATATTCCTGCAAACATCCATATAACATAGATTCAAGATTCGATTTTCAAGATCGTTTAATGTCATTTCTAATACACAACTGTAAAGTGATAAATGATAATTACTCCTGATCCAATGCAGAGCAAAAGAAAGACAATAAGATAAAGAAAGCAATAACAACAAGCACAATAAATATAAATACATAAATAGTTTATATACAAAGGTTGATTACATGTCCATAACTTGATCAAAGTACAGGAGTATCTGTACATAAGTTGATTCTGACAGGAAATGATAAGGTAGTGGTGGTGGGATGGGCTAGTGAGTGGAGGTGTTGATCAGTTTTACTGATTGGGGAAAATAATAGCTTGTGAATCTGATGATACAGACATGGATGCTGTGTAGGCTCCTGCTATGTATGTGTGGAGCAAGAATGACAATGGAGTTGTATAATTAAACATTTTTACTGAGCCATGTTAGTAACGGTACACACTGTGCAACTTACAGTGTGGGAGCTACAGACCAGGCTTACTGAGATGAAAACATACACACTCAAATGCCTATGTGGATATTCCTTATCTGTACTTTACCTTCTAGCATTATTTTTAATATAATTCTTTATTCTTTATAATTGTGAATATTATTTCTTTACATAACAAATCCTTTCAACACACTACACTATTTAGATATAGATATAATTAAATTAAATCAGTAGTGCAAATGGGAGCACAAGAGGAGAAAATAAATAGACTGAGTGTATGTGGTTTGAATGTCCATTCAGAAATCTGATGGCAGAGAGAAAGAAGCTGTCCCTGAAATGTTGAGTCTGTGTCTTCATGCTCCTGTACCTCCTCCTTGATCCTTGATTCTTATAAACAAAATGCTTGAAACCTTCTGTAGGTCAGGTAATATCTGTGGAAGGCTGGAAGACACAGAGTCTTAATGCTCCAAATTGATGATCTGATGACCCCATGACCTTAGGACTCTGCTTCCCTCTTTCACATTTACTGCATGACCTGGTGAGTACTTCCAGCTCAATTTAAGGATACGCTCCATTTTTTTCTTTCAGATTTCTAGCCAATGTTTTTCTTTTGCATGAATTGAGAGGCTTCAGTCTGGTGCTGGCATTATCCCAGGCCTGCCACTGGTTCTGCAGTGTGGCAATAAAGCTGTAAAGAGCCTTGAGGTACAATACCATCATCTGGGAATGGGATTACACTGCAAATGGAAAGTATTCCCTTTTCTAATCAACAGAATTTTATGCTACTACTGCAAGAGAAATATCCTTGGCCAGTCTGGGAAAATAACCCTTGGTCACAAAAATCATCATCTTGCATCCGTCGGGATATAATTTGATTGAGAATCCCAGTGCGAGCTGAGATCTATTTGGCAAATTGCAAGCCCGACAAATATCATGTCTGCATCGGCACTTGTGAATTTCAAACAATGGTTCACTGAGGGTCTCAGCTGCTTTCAACGTTGTTGCATTACCACACAGGATAAACTGACAACCTGAACTAGTACAGCACTGGAAAATCCCAGGCAGGAAGACGATCAATCAAATAGCTTTGCGTAGAGAGCGATAGAAGCCAGCAAATTAAAAAGGGAACTTTGTTCAGCCTCCTGCTGTGCTACGCTTGACCTGGCAGAGTTTGCCAGTGACACGGTGCGCTATTTGCCTTCAGCTTTGTCATGTCTGAACAGGGCATCTTTGTTATGCATCAGGAATGATATCTTGCCATCTTTGACAGTGATACACTTCAGATTGTTAAGAATTAAGAAGGCACCAGATAATAGAGAGATATGTTACACCATGTGTCATGAGAAAATACACTAACAAATACAATTATTGTTCTCAGAATATATATATATATATACATATATGAGAGAGAGAGAGAGAGGAGCTGGAGAAGGCTCTTTGGCCGGTTTATGCACCACGGTAAATATAGTGGTTAGCAAGACATTATTACAGCTCAGGCATCAGAGTCTGGAGTTCAGTTCTGGTGTCGCCTGTAAGAAGTTTGTACGTACTCCCCATGACTGAGTGGGTTTCCTCAGCGTGCTGTGCTTTCCTCCCACAGTCCACAGATATGCTGGTTAGTAGGTTTATTGGTCATTGTAAATTTTCCCATCATTAGGCTAGGATTAAATGGGGGGGGGGGGTGGGGATGTTGGCATGGCTCAAAAGGATAGAAGGGCCTATTCTGATCTCGATCTCTAAATTAATTAATTAATTTGCTCTGATGTTTAGTCAATACAGTTAATTCTTCTTTCTATATTTCCATTGCCTTACTATAACCCTTGTTTCTTTTTGTATCAAAGAATGTTTCTATTTCCTACATGAATTTGCTACCACCTTCTGTGATTTCAAGTTCTGCAGATTCACATATTCTGCATGAAGAAATTTGCACTTATTTCCACCCTATGTATCCTCAGATTGTGACTATGACCTCTCATTCTTGAAGACCATGCCAGGAGAAACAGCACACTACATCTAGTTCAGCTGGCTTGGTCAAAATGTTGTAAGGTTCAGTATGTACAAACATTTCTAACTGAAACACAGTGGTAAAATTATACAATATTACGTGTCTCCAAGCCTGTGACTCAGCATACGGTTTTGACCACCACCATTATAGGAAGGATGTTGAGTCTTTGGGAGGGTGCAAAAGATGATTATCAGGATGTTGCCTGGATTAGAGGCCATGTGCTATATGGGGAGATTAGACAAACTTGGGTTATTTTTTCTGGACTGGTGGAGGCTGAGGAAAGTTCTGACAGAGGTTTGTATGTTTATAAGAGACATAGTTAGAGTAGACAAACAATATCTTTTTCCAGGGATTGTAATGTCAAATACCAGAGGGAACACATTTAAGGATAGAGGTAGAAATTTCAAAGGAGATATGAGGGGAAAGATTTTTGACACAGAGTGTGTTGTGTCCCTGGTATGTGCTGCCTAGGGTGATGGTCGAGGCAGAAACACGAGGGACATTTAGACAGACACATGAAGGTGAGGAAAATAGAAGGATGTGGACATGGTGTAGGTAGGAGAGATTAGTTAGCCATTTGATTAATAATTTAATTGGTTCGACACAACATTGTGGGCCGAATAGGCTTGTTCTGTGTACTAATTCAATGACATCACTGTAGATTTACACAAAGGAAGCAGGCATTTTGGGAGTTGTAACAGAGGTCAAAATTGATCATCTGAAGTTGTCAACTCCTGTGAAGAGAGCTGAAGAAATTCAATTCAATTAAATAAATCAATTTGTAATTTAAGAAAGCAAGCATTAGCAAGGGTTACTGCTAAACTTTTGGACTATTCCAGCAACCTATCTGGGTTGCTGAAGTCCTTTAGGGAAGGAAATCTGTGAATCCAGATTCACACCAATGGTGTGACTCTTAACTTCTTTCTGAAATGGCTCAATAACGGAGTGGACAGAAAGTAAACATTGGGTATAATTGATGTCCTTGATATCCTCTAACAACCATAAAAATCCATAAGTGGATGATAAGGTGAATGCTGACATTCTATTCCCCCAGGGCAGGACAGTCCAACACTAGTGCGCATATGTTTAAGGTGAGAGAGAAAGATTTAAAATACAGTGTTATGGGTTAGTGGGTATATGTAAGAAGAAGGTGTAGACGCAGGTACAATTACAACAATCAAACTACATATAGGTAGGTACAAAGACAGAAAACAGAGAACAGTACCACACAGATCCTACGGCCCACAATGTTGTGTGGAAATCTTAACCTACTCCAAGAGCCCTGTAAAGTGAGTCCATAGGTTGTGGGAATATTTCAATGCTGGGCAAGTGAAGTTGAGTGAAGTTAACCCTTTTGGTTCAAGAGTTTGATGACTGAGAGGTAATAACTTTTCCTGAACATGGTGCTGCAAGTTCTGAGGCTTCTATACCTTCTTCCTAATGGCAGTAGTGAAAAGAGAGCATGTCTCGGGTGATAGGAGTCCCTGATGATGGATGCTGCTTTCCTTCAACAGAGTTTCAAGTGAATGTGCTCAATGGGGGAGGGGAAGGCTTTACCATGATGGATTGGACCATATCTACTACCTTTTGTAGGATTTTCCATTTAAGGGCAACAGTGTTTCCATACCACCCTCTGAAGCAGTCAGTCAATATACTCCGCACTACACACCTACAGAAGTTTGTCAATATTTTAGATGTCATGCCAAATCTTCACAGACTCTTAAGGAAGTAGAGACACTGCCATGCTTTCTTCATAATTGCACTTACATGCTAGACCCAGAAGAGGTCTTCTGAAATAACAACAGCTTGGAATTTTAAGTTGTTGTCCCTCTCCACCACAGATCCTCTGAGGACTGGCTCATGAACCTCTGATTTCCTTCTCTTGAAATCAGTAATCAGCTCCTTGGTCTTGCTGACATTGAGTAAGAGATTATTGTTATGGCACCACTCATCCAGATTTTCAATCTCACTTCTCTATGCTGATTCATCATCACCACTGACTTTGACCAATGGTAGTGGTGTCATCAGCAAACATGAATATGGCATTTGAGCTGTGCTTAGCCTCACAGTCATAAGTGTAAAGTGAGTAGAGCAGGGGCCTGAGCATACAGCCTTGTGGTACACCTATGCTGATGTTGATTGTGGAGGAGATGTTGTTGCCAATTCAAACTGACTGGGGTCTGCAAGTGAGGAAACCAAGGATCTAATTCCACAATGAAGTATTGAAGCCGAGGTCTTGAAGCTTTTTCTTCCTCCAGTCCTGCTGAAGGGTCTCAGCTCGAAATGTTGATGGTACTGTTTTCCATAGATGCTGCCTAGCCTGCTGAGTTCCTCCAGCATTTTGTGTGTGTGTTGCTTGGATTTCCAGCATCTGCAGATTTTCTCTTGTTCTTGAAGTCTATTGATTAGTTTTGAGGGGATGATGGGATTAAATGCTGAGCTGCAGTTGGTAAAGAGCATCCTGATGTATGCATGTGATAATATCACAGTAGAGTTCTAAACACAATGAAATTATGCCAAAATGTTGTAAATCAATGGCTGGAATTCAGCTAGAGATGTGTGAGGAGTTCAGATCATCACCCAAAGCAGGAAAATGTATTGGTATTGGTTTATTATTGTCTCATGTACCAGTGAAAGGCTTGTCTTTCATACAGAACAAATCATTTCAAGGTGCAATGTGATAGAACAAGGCTAAAGCCAGAACAATGCAGAATAAGGTGTAGAGTCCAAAGGAAAAGTGCTGTGCAGGTAAACAAAAAAGTACAAGATCTTAACGAGGTAGATTATGAGGTCAAGAATGTATCGTTTTATACTAAAGGTCCATTCAAGTGTCTGAGAACATCATGATAGAGGCTGACCTTGAGTCTGGTGGTATGTGTTTTCAAGCTTTTACTTGTAGGTAAATAATCTGATAATGTCATTGTCATTTGGTCTGCAGTGACTGCCTCCTACAATTGCAAGTAGACTTGAAATAAACTGCTGCAATTTAATTTATCTTCTGAGTCCTCTTACACATCTTACACCCCAGTCTTACTATGTGTCAGAAGGAAAGAGGTTAACCCAGGGATAATGAGCATGAGACTCTCAGGTGTCCAGGCAACATACACTCAGTGGCCACTTTATTAGGTACACTTGGTCATTAAATGTAAATGTCTAATCAGCCAATCATCTGCCCGAAACTCCAACACATAAAATCATGCAGGCATGGTCAAGTGGTTCAATTGTTGTTCATCTGTAGCACATCCATTTCAAGGTTCAATGTGTTGTGCATTCAGAAATGTTCTTCTGCACATCACTGTTATAACACATGGTTATTTGAGTTACTGTCGCCTTCCTGTCAGCTTGAACCAGTCTGGACATTCTCCTTTCACCTCTCTCATTAACAAGGCGTTTTTGCAAACAGAACTGTCACTCTCGGGATGTGTTTTTTTTTTGTTTCTCGCATCATTCGCTGTCAACTCTAAAGTCATTTGTGCATGAAAATTGTAGAAGATTAGCAGTTCTGAGTATTCAAACCACCCCATATGGCACTAAAAATATTCTATGGCTAAAATGTCTTATATCACATTGCTTCCCCATTCTGAAGTTTGGTCTTAACAGCAAATGAACTGCTTGATCATGTCTCTATGTTTTTATGCAATAAGTTACTGCCACATGATTGGCTAATTAGATATTTACATTAACGAGCAAGCGTACAGCTGTACCTAATAAAATATAAGTGATCCTGGAGGAACTTGCACAGATATATTGGTTCGGGGAATTGGGAACCTTTTAAAGTAAGCTGTGATATCCAAAGAATGGACCAAGGTTCAGGAGATAAAAAGGGAAGTGTATGTGCAGTTGGAAAAATAAAGGAACCTGCAGGCAAGACTCAGACTGTGGAGATTCTGAACTAGCCTAGAATCAACAATGGTTCTCGACTGCTGCAGCAGAGTTTGAATGCCATAATTCTTACAAAGTTAAGTCTAGTAGAGCTTTATTTCCAGATTTCTCCCTCGTTTTGATCACCAGTATAGGGAGGAACCCATCGAGCCCTCCATGTCTCCTGATGGTCCTTTGGTCGCAGTATCTGAAGATGACGTGCGGGCTGCCTTCAAGAGTGTGAATCCAAGGAAAGCATCCGGTCCAGACGGAGTACATGGATGAGTACTGAAGACCTGTGCTGACCAATTGGCTGGTGTATTCACAGATATCCTCAACTCCTCGCTCCAACAGTGTGTGATACTCACCCACTTCGAGCAGGCTTCAATCATACCAATGCCAAGAAGAGTGTGGTAGAGTGTCTAGGTGACCATCGCCCAGTAGCACTTACATCCACAGTGATGAAATGTTTTGAGACATTGATGTTGAAGCATATCAGCTCCTGTATGTGTGGTGACATGGATGCACTCCAATTTGCCTAATGAAACAACAGGTCTACAGCAGAACAACACACACAAAATGCTGGTGGAACACAGCAGGCCAGGCAGCATCTATAAGGAGAAGCACTGTCGATGTTTCAGTCCTGATGAAGGGTCTCGGCCTGAAACGTCGACAGTGCTTCTCCTTATAGATGCTGCCTGGCCTGCTGTGCTTCACCAGCATTTTGTGTGTGTTGTTTGAATTTCCAGGATCTGCAGATTTCCTTGTGTTTGGTCTACAGCAGAAGCTGCCTCTGCACACAACACTGGAATAGCTGAACAGCAAAGATGCATACTGTGTATCAGGATGCTCTTTACTGATTACAGCCCAGCATTTAACAGCATCCCCTCAAAACTAATCTGTAAACTCCAAACCTGGAACTCAATACCCTCTTGTGAAATTGGATCCTGGATTTCCTCACTCGCAGACAACAGTTAGTTCAGACTGGCAAAAACATCTCCTCCACAATCTTCATCAGCACTGGAGCGCTGCAGGGATGAGTACTTAGCCCCCTCTCTATTCAACTTACAGCTTGGATCGTGTGCTGAAGTACAGCTCCAACCACATATACAATTGTGCTAACGTGGTGGGCTGTCTAAAGGTGGTGACGAATCAGCATCCAGGAGGAGGTTGAATGGTGTAACAGCAACAACCTCTCACTCAATATCAGTAAGTCCAAGGAACTGATTGTGGACTTTAGGAGAGAGAAACCAGAGGTCCATGACCCAGTAATCATTGGAGGATCAGAGATGGACAGGATCAATAACTTTAAATTCCTGGGTGTCACTATTTCAGATGAACTGTCCTGGACACATCATATGAAGAAAGCAATATAGCGCCTCTACTTTCTGTGGAATCTGCAGAGATTTAGCATGTCATCAAAAACCTTGGCAAACTTCTTCAGAAGGGTGGTGGAAAGTGTGCTGTCTGGCTGCATTTTGACCTGGTATGGGAACACCAATGCCTTTGAGTAAAAATGCTACAAAAAGTCTTGGATTCAGCCCAGCACATCACAGGTAAAACCCTCTTAACCATTGAGCACATCTACATGAAACTTTGCCAGAGGAAAGCAGCATCCATTATTAAAGATTCTCACCACCAAGGCCAGGCTCTTTTCTTGCTGCTGCCATCAGGTAGAAGTTACAAGCACCTCAGGACTCGCACCACCAGGTTCAACTACAGTTACCACACCTCAGCTATCAGGTTCTTGCACTAAACAGGATAACCACACTTATTTAAGGACTCTTTTATCTTGTTATTTCATGCTCATTACTTATTGCTATTTACAGTCGGCCCTCCTTATCTGCGGGGGATTGCTTCCGAGACCCCCAGCGGATACCAAAAACGCGGATGCTGAAGTCCTTTATTTAACCTGAATCAATCTGGTGGTCTTTATGACCCGGCGGAACCCCGAACTTTATTTAACATGTTCAGTGCGGTGGACATTAGGACCCGGCTTAGCTCTGAATCTGCGGTGTTTCTGTTCACGAAAATAATCACGATCGCGATTGAAAATGAAGTGGAATTAATAAAGCTATCGGAAAGAGGTTAAATGCCATCGGTCATCCGAAAAGCTTTAGATAGATAGATAGATAGATACTTTATTCATCTCCATGGGGAAATTCAATATTTTTTCCAATATCCCATACACTTTTTGTAGCAAAACTAATTACATACAATGCTTAACTCAGTATAAATATGATATGCATCTAAAATCACCCTCTCAAAAAGCATTAATAAATAGCTTTTAAAAAGTTCTTAAATAGTTTACTAAAATACATTGAATGGTAACTTAAGCTCAGTCCTAACCCCAGCACTTTAACGTATCTTACCCCTGGCGGTTGAATTGTAAAGCCGAATGGCATTGGGGAGTATTGACCTCTTCATCCTGTCTGAGGAGTATTGCATCGATAGTAACCTGCCGCTGAAGCTGCTTCTCTGTCTCTGGATGGTGCTATGCAGAGGATGTTCAGGGTTTTCCATGATTGACCGTAGCCTACTCAGCGCCCTTCGCTCTGCTACCGATGTCATACTCTCCAGTTCTGTGCCCACGACAGAGCCCGCCTTCCTTACCAGCTTATTAAGACGTGAGGCGTCTCTCTTCTTAATGCTGCCTCCCCAACACGCCACCAGAAAGAAGAGGACGCTCTCCACAACTGACCTATAGAACATCTTCAGCATCTCACTACAAACATTGAATGACGCCAACCTTCTAAGGAAGTACAGTCGACTCTGTGCCTTCCTGCACAAGGCATCTGTGTTGGCAGTCCAGTCTAGCTTCTCATCTAACTGCACTCCCAGATACTTGTAGGTCTTAACCTGCTCCACACATTCTCCATTAATGATCACTGGCTCCATATGAGGCCTAGATCTCCTAAAGTCCACCACCATCTCCTTGGTCTTGGTGATATTGAGACGCAGGTAATTTGAGTTGCACCATATCACAAAGTCCTGTATCAGTTTCCTATACTCTTCCTCCTGTCCATTCCTGACACACCCCACTATGGCCGTGTCATCAGCGAACTTCTGCACATGGCAGGACTCCGAGTTATATTGGAAGTCTGATGTGTACAGGGTGAACAGGACCGGAGAGAGCACGGTCCCCTGCGGCGCTCCTGTGCTGCTGACCACCGTGTCAGACCTACAGTCTCCCAACTGCACATACTGAGGTCTATCTGTCAAGTAGTCCACTATCCAAGCCACTCAAATCTGCAGCTGGATCTTCAACTTCCTCACAGACAGACAGGACCTAGGCTGTAAAAATAGGGGACAAGCTCCCCTCTACAATCACTCTGAGCACTGGTGCTCCACAAGGCTGTGTACTCAGCCCCCTGTTGTACTCACTGTATACCCATGATTGTGTAGCCAGGTTTCCATCAAACTCAATATATAAGTTTGCTGATGACATCACAATTGTAGGCCGTATCTTGGGTAATGATGAGTCTGAGTACAGAGAGGAAATTAAGAACCTGGTGGCACGGTGCAAAGACAATAACCTATCCCGCAACGTCAGCAAGACAAAGGAATTGGTTGTTGACTTCAGAAGGAGTAGCGGACCGCACGACCCCATCTACATCAGTGGTGCGCAGGTGGAGCAGGTCAAAAGCTTTAAGTTCCTCGGGGTGAATATCACAAATGACCTGACTTGGTCTACCCAAGCAGAGTCCACTGCCAAGAAGGCCCACCAGTGACTTTACTTCCTGAGAAAGCTGAAGAAATTTGGTCTGTCCCCTAAAACCCTCACTAATTTTTATAGGTGCACCATAGAAAGTATTCTTCTAGGGTGCATCACAACCTGGTATGGAAGTTGTCCTGTCCAAGACCAGAAGAAGCTGCAGAAGATCATGAACATAGCCCAGCACATCACACAAACCAATCTAACATCCTTGGACTCATTTTACACCACACACTGTCAGAGCAGTGCTGTCAGGATGATAAAGGACACGACTCACCCAGCCAACACACTTTTTGTCCCTCTTCCCTCCAGGAGAAGGTTCAGGAGCATGAAGATTCATACGGCCAGATTTGGGAACGGCTTCTTTCCAACTGTGATAAGACTGCTGAACAAATCCTGACCCGGATCTGGGCCGTACCTTCCAAATATCCGGACCTGACTTGCACTACCTTACTTTCCCTTTTCTATTTTCTACTTATGATTTATAATTTAAATTTTTATTATATTTACTTTGATTTGTACTCTAGGGAGCATGAAGGGCAGAATAAAATATGGCTGTGATGATTGTACGCTCTAGTATCAATTGTTTGGTGACAATAAAGTAAAGTAAAGTAAAGGCTACAGTCGGTCAACAATCAGAACAATTTTAATGGAACATGTGAAAGGCCCTGCCCTGATGAAAGCTACAATTATTACTAAGCAATGCAGAGGTTTAATTATTGAAATACGTATGTTTCTTAAGTGTTTTATATGCATAGTAAGGTAAAATATGTACTATATACTAAGAAAAACGTTTGACTAACTGACGCTAAATAATACCGGATGTACCTGTTCCAACTTCAAATCCAACTTAAAGACGGACTCAGGAACGGAACTCATTCATAACCCGGGGACTGTCTGTATTTTTAAGTCATTTCTAGATTACTTATAATACCTAATACAATGTAAATGCTATGTAAATAGTTGTTATACTGTATTGTTTAGGGAATAATCACAAGATAAAATAGTCCGTACTTGCTCAAAAAATGAGTGCTGGACAGAGAACTTCCAGGTTTTCCCGATCTGTGCAAGCAGAATCCGCCGATAAGGAGGGCCAACTGCATTTCTGCATTTATATCTGCATTTGCACAGTTTGTTGTCCATTGATCCTGTTTACAGCTACTGTTCTATAGATTGCTAAGTATGTCTGAAGGAAAAGAATCTCAGGGTTGTATGTGGTGACATATATGTACACTGACAATAAACTTGGCTTTGACTTTGAACTGGGCAAAAGAAAAATTTAACTGAGTGTAAGATGAAGGAAGTATTCCATGAATTTTGAAGCTGATGACAGTATGAGAAATAACAGAACATTCAATTCCTCAAGCCTGCCCGCTATACAGTGGATTCCAGTTAATTACGCAGTCTGTTAGTTGGGGCAGCCATTTATTTGAGTCAACTGACTTCCAATATAACTCGGAGTCCTGCCATGTGCAGAAGTTCGCTGATGACACGGCCATAGTGGGGTGTGTCAGGAATGGACAGGAGGAGGAGTATAGGAAACTGATACAGGACTTTGTGATATGGTGCAACTCAAACTACCTGCGTCTCAATGTCACCAAGACCAAGGAGATGGTGGTGGACTTTAGGAGATCTAGGCCTCATATGGAGCCAGTGATCATTAATGGAGAATGTGTGGAGCAGGTTAAGACCTACAAGTATCTGGGAGTACAGTTGGACGAGAAGCTAGACTGGACTGCCAACACAGATGCCTTGTGCAGGAAGGCACAGAGTCGACTGTACTTCCTTAGAAGGTTGGCGTCATTCGATGTCTGCAGTGAGATGCTGAAGATGTTCTATAGGTCAGTTGTTGAGAGCGCCCTCTTCTTTGTGGTGGCGTGTTGGGGAGGAAGCATTAAGAAGAAGGACGCCTCACGTCTTAATAAGCTGATAAGGAAGGCGGGCTCTGTCGTGGGCAAAGTACTGGAGAGTTTAACATCGGTAGCTGAGCGAAGGGCGCTGAGTAGGCTACGGTCAATTATGGAAAACCCTGAACATCCTCTACATAGCACCATCCAGAGACAGAGAAGCAGTTTCAGCGACAGGTTACTGTCGATGCAATGCTCCTCAGACAGGATGAAGAGGTCAATACTCCCCAATGCCATTAGGCTTTACAATTCAACTGCCAGGACTTAAGAACTTTTTTAAAGCTATTATTAATGCTTTTTGAGTTAGTGATTTAGATGCATATCATATTATTACTGAGTTAAGTATTGTATGTAATGAGTTTTTGCTACAACAAGTGTATGGGACATTGGAAAAATGTTGAATTTCCCCATGGGGATGAATAAAGTATCTATCTATCTATCTATCTAACTCCTAAAAAACAAAAACCATAGCAAGAAAATAGATGAGATTCCCTTCATTTATTTGGGCACTTAATTGTGGCAGGAGACTGTTGGTGAACAGCTTCTAACTAGCATTAGTCACCTGCACTTGTGTGGCTGTTAAACATGACACCATGCTTCAGCGATCGGTTCTTAAACAATAACAGTTATATGTGTTTGTGTCAATAAAAGCCAGTGATTTTTGTCACTAGTAGTTGGTGAGAAATAAGCAATAAGACAACTTGGAACTGTTTTGCTCACCACAATTTCAAGCACTCAGATTTGGAATCGGAATCAGAATTGGGTTTAAAATCAGTGGCATATGTCATGAAATTTGGCAGCACATCAATGCAATACATGATAAGTACAGAAAAAAATAAATGAATTACAGTAAGTATATATATGTACACCAAATAGATAAATTAACAATAGTGCAGAAACAGAAGTATTTTTAAAAAAGTGAAGTAGTGTTCATGGGTTCCATTTGGAAATCAGATGGCAGAGGGGAAGAAGCTGTTCCCGAATTGCTGAGTGTGCGTCTTCAGGCTTCTGAACCTCTTCCTGATGTGACAATGAGAAGAGGGCATGTCCAGGGTGATGGGGGTCCTTCATCATAGACACTGCCTTTCTGAGGCACCGCTCCTTGAAAATCTGTTGGATACTATAGAGTCTAGTACCCATCATGAAGCTGACTTATTTTACAACTTTCTGTAGCTTCTTTTGATCCTGTGCAGTAGCCACCACCCCCCACACCCCCATACCAGACAGTGATGCAGCCTGTCAGAATGCTCCTCACAGCACATCTGTAGAGGTTTTTGAGTGTTTTATGTGACAAACCAAATCTCCTCAAGCTCTGAATGAAATATAGCTGCTGTCTTGCCTTTTTATAGCTGTGTTGATAAGTTGGGTGCTGGTTAGATCCTCAGGGTTATTGACACCCAAGAACTTAAAATTGCTCACTCTCTCCACTTCTGATCTCTATGAGGATTGGTTCATGTTCCCTCATCTTACCTATTCTGAGATGCCAGAAATGGCTGGGAATTAAAATTAAAACAATTTCACTACTTCAACAAGCAAGGAATTGCAAAGGTATCAACAAACATTTTGCACGTTACAATGAAAATGAAGATTTTGAGGACGCAATTGTCTACAGCGTTGTATGAAGGCTGTCTATTACCTGCACTAATTGTCTGTGCTGATTTCATTCATTTAAAGTCAATCAAAAGAGCACAGTAGATAAACTCCTCCATTGTTATCTATTAGGAACAAGTACACAGCTTTATAGTGCCTTAGAGGTATTGGTAGTGTTCTAATTTGTTCCATACTTCATTAAAAACGTAAATTGTTACTCAGTTGAATGGTACTTCATCTTTTTTATACCTTTTAACTATTTCCATGAAACTTTGGTTAATTGGGCAGCCACTCAGTTGGGCAAAACATACTGGTCCCAATGTGTTCAGAGTTCAGAATCATCTCCTCTCTGCCAATAGCCTAAAGATTAGATTTATTTGTAAATAAACAAAGAGTGGATCATAGAGTGAAATGTGTATTTTTACATGAAAGTAAATCAGTAAAACTGAGCAGCCCACAAATGTTGCCACAGTTCCAAAGCCAACATAGCATGGCCACAACTCATTAACCCTAACTGTACATCTTTGGAATGTGGGAGGAAACCACAGTAACTGGAAGAAACTCATGTTGCCATGGGGTGAATGAAAACAAATCCTTACAAACATCAGTAGGAATCAAACCCCAGTCTCACCACTGGTGCTGTAAACCATTGCACAAACCGCAATGCTACCATGTCGATAACATGGTTTCAATGTAGTTTTACTCTGATTCTATAATGTGCCTTCGTTTCATTGTGAATGCACAAGAAAATGAATCTCAAGGTAGTATGTGGCAATATAAACATACTTTGATGATAAATTTACATTGAATTTTGACCCGTGAACCCTTGATTCCCTGACCTTTCAAAGATTTATCAACTTCCTCTTCTTTCTCTTTAAATATTCCCAGTAATTAAGCCTCCACAATCTGCCAGGATGGAAAATTTCAGAGATACAGCCCCCTACAAGAAGAAATTCTTATGCACCTCAGTCCCTTTAGTTGTTTCTCTCTTCTGTCATTTCAGATTGTCCTTCTTTTGTGTTCCCACTAAAATTACCTTTTCACCTACTGTGTGTGATTCGGGCCTAATGAAGAAAGTGCACTCTGAACATAAAAGTTCCTGACTTTTTTATGCTATGAACCCTTGCCATGAACTGAGGGGTCCGTGGATCCCAGGTTTGGAAACCCTGTTCTAGTTAGAAAAAATATGGAAAACTAATTTCCAGAGTAACAATATCACTAAAGAGGTTGTGAAAGCAACAGCATAAATCATGCTATTTAGTAATTAACATAACAAACAATAAATAACTGAAGAAATAAATTCTGCTGATAGAGGTACAGTTGGGTAGCCCTCAACTTGATAGCACTTTGTAGATCAGTCCTATTCAGTAAGATTGTTGAAACATTGGAAAGAATCAATCTCATGCTATATCATTAGAAGTCTTAGAGAACCATGAAGTTGACATTCATGGCTTTAAGTCTGAAAAAATGATCAGTAAAGATTTTATTGCCTTAATAAATTTGACACAACACAGTAGCATCAGTATGTTCCTTGACAGGATATCGAGAGAACATTTCAACATATGAATGACGCTGTACAAGGCTACTGAGACAACCAGGGTCTGTTCCATCATTCAATAAGACTTTAAACAGTTTGACTGTAATCTAATCACTATATACCTCTCTTCTGTACATGCTTCTAATACATTTACATCCTCCTTCTTCAAGGAGGCCAGAGCTGAGCACACTAAATGCCCTGTATAATAGAATCATAGCTACTCTACCAGTAGTGTTCACCAGTCATAAACAATAATATTCTGTAAGTTCTCTGAATTACTTGCTGTATCTACATGCAAGTGTTTGCATGTGCCCCTGTAACCTTTCATTCCACAGCAAATCAAGATTCTACCTGCCTTAAAAATATTCTACAATTTTGTTTCCTCCATCTTTGAGAAAGAGAGTCCTGAAGAATGGAAGTTTTTGAAAGTAAAATTACCTTCAATGGATCGCTTTTATCTTTAACACGTCCTCAACTCTAAATCTTTCCACTAAGAGAAACATTCTGGCAGAACCTCCCACAATCTGATACGTATCAGTCAACCCACCTCTCACTCTTCTCGCCTTCAACTACCACAAACCAAATCTGTGTAACCTTTCATCAGAAGACAACCTTCCCTTTCTAATTGTTTAGCTGATATGCCTCCTCTACATGCTTCTAATGCATTTACATCCTGCCTTCAAATAAGGAGACCAGTATTGAACACATTTCTCCAGCTGTGGTCTCACTAAGTGCCTGTATAGTAGATTCATAGCCCTTCTACTCTTGTGTTTAAATTACCCAACAGTAAACAATAGTGATCAGTAATTATTTACTGTACATACATACAAGTGTTTTGCAAATCATACACTAGGATTCTCAGATTCCTCGACACCTGTAAGGAGAGAATTAAATTATCCAGGAATCATATTTGATTTGGGCAAAAATGTGTAATACAAAATAATTGCCACAAGGCAAAATGGTGTCAGCTCAGAAAGTATTAAGAATGTACTTCTATGTTCAGAGTGCACTTTCTTCATTAGGCCTGAATCACACACAGTAGGTGAAAAGGTAATTTTGGTGGAAACACAAAAGATTCCTCAGATGCTAGAAATCTTAAGCAACACACAGAAAATGCTAGAGGAACACAACAAGTCAAGCAGTATCTATGGCGGGGAGTAAACTGTCAATGTTTCGGGATTGGACCCTTCCCGGAAAGGAATCCAGAGTAAGAAGGTGGGGGGAGAGGAAGGAGAACAAGCTGGCAGGTGACAGGTGTAACCAGTTGGTAGGAGTTAGATGGAGGAGTTAAAAGACTGAAGAAGAAAGCATCAGATGGGAGAGACAGTGGATGATGGAAGTAAGGGAAGGAGGAGGGGCACTAGTGCGTGGTGATGGGTAGTGAGGAGTAGAGAAGGGGAAACCAGAATGAGGAATGGAAAAAGAGACAAGGAGGAATTGGGGAGAATTTACCAGAAGTTTGAGAAATCGATGTTCATGTCATTAAGTTGAAGGCTACACAGATGGAATATGAGCTGTGTTGGTGATCTTGGTGGGAAACGCTACTATTGTTATCAGAGCAATTATTTAGTTCAACAGTGCCCATATAGAACAGCTCACTGTTTAAACTGCAAGATGACAGTACTTATAGTTTAGAAAGCCAGGCAGAGCGCAATAATTGTGGATACCAAATTTGCACAAATATGCTAATGGCAACATGTTTTATTGAACAAAATATTGATGCAAAGTAATCTACGTTCAAGAGCCTGAAGGCAGACATTCAGTGCTTTAGGAATAACTTTTTCACTTCTGCCAACAGGAACCCATAACACTATCTCATTATTTTGCTCTCTTTTTGCACTATTAATTTTAAAATACATTTCTTATTGTAACTTACAGTAAAATTTATTTATTGCACTGTATTGTTGTGTAAAACAACACATTTCATGACTTGTCAGTGATAATAACCCTAATTCTGATTCTAATTACATATGCTACATGTGAATAAATCAAATAATAACTTGATCATATGCTAAAGCACTTTGAACTACATCGTTTGTATGAGAAGTCTTCTATAAATAAAAAGACCAAATGATGTTAGTTAAAAGCAAGTTTGGAAGTGGTGTAAGTAGGTTTGGAACTCAACCAAATCTGCATTCCTTATAATTTTAGATATTGAATTCCTCAGAATCTACTCTGAATCACATAAATGTTTTGAGTCTTAAAAGATACTATAACAAAAATGAAAAAATATTTAGCAAGTTACCTAAATTATTTAACAATTTAATAGATTTTTTCTCACTCAAAAAACTAACACAGTCATGATAGATAAAGTGGTATACATTTGCGCTCTATTATATGATTCTATGAGCATCTTGATTCATGTTGTGACCATCGATCACCAGTAGCGTTCAGTTTTTGTACAACGACAAAGAACAAAAATAATCGTGTGAAAATCAAAACAGAGCCATTAGCAACTATCACCAGGACCACTAACCTCTTCTAGGAGGTCCTTCTGCTAGCTATATTAAGGCCAAAATTAATTGATACCAAGCAGAACTGCACCAGTTGATGCAAGTGTGTGATTTTGCTCTCTTATACCAATTATAAAGCACAATGTCACAGGAGATGCATCCTCATGTCTTCTATGTCAAAAGGCAAAATGGTAACTAGTGGGTTTTTCATTACCACTTCTTGATCATATTAATATATGGCATTGGAGCAGTAGGCTACTCCACCCAGGTAGTCTACTCCACCATTCAATCTTGGCTGATTTAATTTCCATTTCAACCCAATAAACTTTGACCTTCTTGCTAATTAAATACCTATCAATCTCTGTTTAAATATATCCAGTGACTTAGCCTCAGCAGTTGTCTGTGGCCACGAATTCCACAGATCCACCACCTTCTCGAAGAAGAAATTCCTCCTTATATCTATCCTAAAGGATGTCCTTGTATTACGAAGCTGCTCCCTTTGGTTCTGGACTCTTCCACTATGAGAAGCGTCCTCTCCAGATTCACTTTAACAAGGCCTTTGTATTCTCAGTCGATTTCAATGAAATCTTTTCCCATTCTACTAAACTCCAATGAGTACGGGTCCAGGGCCATCAAACACTCCTCATACATTAACTCTTTTGTTCCCATGATAATTCTCATAAACTTCCTCTGGACCCTCTCCAATGCCTGCAAGTCTTTTCCTTGATAAAAGGCCCAAAATGCTCACAATACTCCAAGTATAATTTGTCCAATATGTTATAAATCACCAGTATTACATCCTTGCTTTTATATTCTAATATTCTTCAATTGATTGCTAACACTGCATTTGATATTCTTACTACCAACTCAACCTACAAGTTAACATTTTGGGATTCATGCACTAAAACTCCCAAGATCATAGCTTGAAAGATTCCAAAGGTCACCTGGACAACTAATGTGTTAAAGCAGATTTACAAATAAAAAGGAACAAGATTTGAAGTAAAAACAATCCTCAACGTTCCCAATTCTGTCACGCCTGCACAGGCAGACACCTCCTAGTCTCCACCCAGTTAACTGATTCCACCGCATCACCTGCAGCCTACTTAATCTCAGCCCTCATCCATTGATCCAGCCAGCCTCGACTTCAACCTATCCTTCAGTTACCTTGTTGCCTTGTCATGTTAAGTATCAGTTCTCTCTTGTTTTGTGGTCCCTTGTGGCTTGTTATTTTGCAGTTTATTATTTAAGTGATCATTCCCTGCTAAATCATCTCTGCTGCTTTGCATCAAGCCTCCTCTGCACTTACTAACAAAGTCCTTTGACTCAGTAATACACATGATAAGCTTCAGGTTAGATGAATCATGCAGCTGAAACAAAAACTCCATTTGCAATCCAATTTCTGGTCACCTGTCCCTCCGACAAAAAAAGAAATTGTCACAGAAGGGAACTAAAGGCATTTCAACGGCCATTTGACCAACCATTCCAATGTAAAATAGGATACTCCACACACTATCCTGCTTTGAGTTTGACCATGAGCTATGCCAGTGCATGAACATTGGTACTGGCATCTAATTGGCTTGGACCATATGGAGATCATAGAACATTCACAGCTGAAGTAAATATTTAGCCTAGGGTTTAAAAAAGAGCCCTTCAAACTCATCCCTACATCCAGCACTTTTTCCACAACCATGCACGTCAACCATTTCATATACACATCTAGATATCTTCTGCCTTTACCAGCTTTCCAGATAATGAGTTCCAGACTCACACTAGCTTCTAGGTGAAAATAAGTTTCCTCCCCTCCCTTACAATCATTTACTTTAACTCTATGCTCCCTTTATTTTTACTCCTCTGTGACAGGAAATAGCCCACTCCCATTTTCCTCTGCCCTTCATGTTCGTACACTTCCATCAAGTTCTTATCCCCAACACTTTGCTCATCTAAAGAAATCAATCGCAAACTCTCCGATCAGCTCCCTCAGCTGAAATTTTCAAGTTCTCTGAACAGAAAGTGAGATCAATAACTTCTGTTTAGAGATATTAATCATGCTGTCTGATTCACTTTCAGAGGAAGGTGGTTAAAGAAGTATTCATTAAATGAATACTATATTACCGGTATATAGTGTTGCTGAAAGAGCCAGTGACCGAATAGTCAAGGAAAAGCTTTGGCTGCAATAGCATTCAATAGGTAAAATATTGTTATAGATATACTTCATTACCCCTACAGAATCTCTGCTATCAAAATATGTTAATAAGGTGAGGTGGTACCGAGGTTATGTTTGGAAATAGAATCTGGGGGCCTGAATTGAGAGACAAGGCTGAACCTCTCTCTCTTGCAGCTGGGACTTTAAATTCAAGTAACTGAATAAAACTGGAATAAAAAACGTTATCATGGTGACTATGAACCATATTAGCAGAGATAATCTACTATTTTTATCCAGACTGTAAATGGCTCTGGATTAACAATCAGATGCTTTACATATAATGAGCCTGTTTGGTTTGGTGTCAGTAAATGCTGGATAAGCCACTAGCAATGCATCTCTCTACAGCACCCTCACCAACTGCTGTTCTGCCCATGACCATGTGACATTCCTCCAGGTGCTCCAGTTTCCCACCGCACTCCAAAGACGTGTGCTTAGCATCAGTAAGTTGTGGGTATACTACGTGTGACAACACTTGCAGGCTGCCCCGGCACATTCCTCAGACGGTTGCTGGTTGTTGACACAAAAGAACACCTTTCACTGCATGTTTTGAGGTAAGAATGTATTTTTTATTTTAACTTGGAGATACAATATGCAACAGGCCCTTACAGCCCAGCAAGCTGCACCAACAATCATCCCTCAATATAACCCTAGCCCACTAACAGGACAACTCACAGTGACCAACTGACCCACTAACTGGTACGTCTTTAAGCTGTGGGTGGAAATCAGAGCATCTGGAGGAAACTCATGTGAACACGTGGGAAGAATGTCTTATAGTGGATGCCGGATTTGAACTCCAAACTCTCACGCCCCAAGCTGTGATGGCATTGTAGTAACTGCTATATGTGACAAATAAAGCTAATAAATCTAATCTCACCTAATCTAATCTAGTTTGCCATGATTCAAAGGGTGAATAATTATAAAGTTACCATCCAGGGAAAATATCCTCAAATTTGTTCTATAATCTGAAATGGGAGAAGACATTTTAGAACAAGTCCAGTGGTGAGACATATATATTGACAGATCAATTATAGAACAGGGGTGACCACACTATAGATTACAAGAAGCTGGCAATTCTTACACTTCAAGTCTGGCTGCCAGGATATAATGCTGTCACAATATGAATTAGGCAGATTTATACTGGGTGGCCATGATTTACAGCATATTTTATTCTCTGACTTTGAAAGCATAGTATACTGTGAACATTGCATCATAGTACAGTGTTGATTGGTCATACACAGGAATCAATCAGCCATTGTGGTGAACACACACATTGTATGCCCAATTTGGCCACAGAATACAGTACTGTGCAAAAGTTTTAGGCATACTAAAATTTTTACATGGTTTCAGATAGTATGGCCTCCTCAGAGCCCTGATCCCAACATAATAGAGGCTGTCTCGGATTATCTCGAGCAAGCAAGACTGACAAAGTCTGTAGAAGAACTGTGGTAAATTCTCCAAGATGTTTGGAACAACCTACCAGCTGATTTTTAAAATATAAAACTGCACAACTGTGTACATTCCTCAAAAACTGATTGGAAAGCTGACCCTATTGGGCCTGAACACCTCCCTCTGCAACTGGATCCTAGACTTCCTGACTGGGAGACCTCAGTCAGTCTGGATCGGAGGCAGCATCTCCAAAACCATCACACTGAGCACGAGGGCCCCCAGGGCTGTGTGCTCAGTCCACTGCTGTTCATTCTGTTGACTCATGACTGTGTAGCAATACACAGCTCAAACCACATCATCAAGTTCGCTGATGACACAACCGTGGTGGGTGTCATCAGCAAGAACAATGAGTCAGCATTCAGAGAAGAGGTGCAGCGGCTAATGGACTGGTGCAGAGTCAACAACCTTTCTCTGAATGTGAACAAAAGAGATGATTGTTGGCTTCAGGAGGGCACGGAGCGATCACTCTCCGCTGAACATCGATGGCTCCTCGGTAGAGATCATTAAGAGCACCAAATTTCTTGGTGTTCACCTGGTACCTCAACACCAGCTCCATAGCAAAGAAAGCCTAGCAGTGTCTCTACTTTCTGTGAAGGCTGAGAAAAGTCTATCTCCCACCCCCCATCCTCACCACTTTCTACAGAGGATGTATCAAGAGCATCCTGAGCAGCTGCATCACTGCCTGGTTCGGGAATTGCACCGTCTCAGGTCGCAAAACCCTGCAGCGGATAGTGCGTCAGCTGAGAAGATCATCGGGGTCTCTCTTCTCACCGTACAGACATTTACATACAGACAGACATACTTTATTGACCCCGAGGGAAATTGGGTTTCATTACAGTTGCACCAACCAGGAATAGTGTAGAAATATAGCAATATAAAACCATAAATAATTAAATAATAATATGTAAATTATTCCAAGCGGAAGTAAGTCCAGGACCAGCCTATTGGCTCAGGGTGTCTGACACTCGAGGGAGGAGTTGTAAAGTTTGATGGCCACAGGCAGGAATAACTTCCTATGACGCTCAGTGTTGCATCTCGGTGGAATGAGTCTCTGGCTGAACGTACTCCTGTGCCTAACCAGTACATTATGGAGTGGATGGGAGACATTGTCCAAAATGGCATGCAAATTGGACAGCATCCTCTTTTCAGACACCACTGTCAGAGAGTCCAGTTCCACCCCCACAACATTACTGGCCTTACGAATGAGTTTGTTGATTCTGTTAGTATCTACTACCCTCAGCCTGCTGCCCCAGCACACACCAGCAAACATGATAGCACTGGCCACCACAGACTCATGCAGCCGCTGCATCCATAAAGCAAACAGCATTATGAAGGACCCCACACACCCCTCATACAAACTCTTCTCCCTCCTGCCGTCTGGGAAAAGGCACTGAAGCATTCAGGCTCTCACGACCAGACTATGTAACAGCTTCTTCCCCCAAGCTATCAGATTCCTCAGTACCCAGAGCCTGGACTGACACCAGTTTACTGCCCTCTACTGTGCCTATTGTCTTGTTTATTAGTTATTGTGATGCCTGCACTGTTTTGTGCACTTTATGCAGTCCTGGGTAGGTCTGTAGTCTAGTGTAGTTTTTGTGTTGTTTTACGTAGTTCAGTGTAGTTTTCATGTCGCACCCTGGTCCTGAAAAATGTTGTCTCGTTTTATTGTGTATTGTACCAGCTGTAATGCTCGAAATGACAATAAAAAAGTGACTTAACTTGATTTGACTGTGAGAATTGATACAGTATTGATGCAAGGTAAGGGTGGTCACACCAAACGTTGATTTCATTTTTTTTTACTGTTTACTGTTCTTTATAGTAACTTTTTTATATTTTAAAACTTTTCATTTCATTATTTTTGAAAGCATCCGTGTTTTACAGAATTATTTTTAAACGTACAGTACTGAGTTTCTGTAAAAAATGAGGCTATGCTCACGACCAACAAGACTGAAGTATTAGTATCTCCTTTTCAAGACAGAAGTGGCTATTCATCCCACTGAGTGTATGCTAACTCTCAGAGGAATCCCATCAATCCCAATCCCTCCACTTATTTCATATTCACTCTCACATGTCCATCAGCTGCACTCAGATTCTGCTGACATCCAGATTCACTTGTGGCAGTTTATCGGTGAACCTTCAGTATTGTGATCAGAACTGGTATGGTAGTGTGACGGCGAGCACAATGCTGTTACAGCTCAGAAATTTGGAGTTCAATTCTGTGTCCTCTGTGAGAAAGGTTGCACATATTTCCTGTGTGTATGGGGATTTCCTCCACATGCTTCGGTTTCCTCCCCACAGTCCAAAGATATAATTGGTCATTGTAAATTGTTCTATATGTAGGCTGGGGTTAAATAGGTGGTTCGCTGGGTGTCACAGCTCAAAGGGCCAGAAGGGCCTGTTCCACACTGTAACTCTAAATAAAATAAAATAAATAATTTTGTTCTCTCTAATGTTTTGTCAACCATCCCCCCCCCCAACAATTCTATCATTCATTAACACCTTATCCTAAGGTCATATGACATTGAGAACATGTGGTAAAAGTAATCGGTCTAGGATTATAGGGGAGGAGTTATATTTCACGTTTTATTTCTGATCACCTCATTATAGGAAGGATGTGGAAGCTTGACAGAGGGTGCAGGGGAATTCTACCAGGATGCTGCCTGGACGAGACACAGTGTCCGATGAAAGTAAGTTGAGCAAGCTAGCGCTTTTCTCTTTGGAGCAAAGAAGGATGAGAGATGACTTAATAGAGGTGTACAAGATGATAAGAGGGAAAAATAGAGTGGATTTTCAGAGTCTTTTTCCCAGGGCAGAAATAGTTAACGCAAGGAGGCATAATTTTAAGATGATTGGAGGAAAGTATAGTGGGTGAATATCAAAGGTACATTCTTTACACAGAGTGTGGCTGGTGCATCGAATGCCCTGCCAGGTATGGAGTTAAAGACAGGTATATTGGGGGAATTTAAGAAACTCTTAAAATGATAGAAAAATGAAGGGTTTCGTAGAAGGGAAGGCTTAGGTTGATCTTAAAGTAGGTTAAAAGATCAGTGGGACGAAGGGCCTGTACTTCACTAAATTCTGTGATTTGTTCTGTGTTTTATTGTTCCATTTTCATTCAGCAGTTAGTGGGAGTCTGGAACTTATGACCAGGAAGGGTGGTAGAGACAGAAAATATTTAGATGTATACTTGAAGATAAATGACCTTCAGGGTTTTGGAACAAGTGTTAGAAGTTGGGATGAGGCTGAAAGACTCTTTTTATTACCATGCTTACCATGGGCTGTGAAACCATAAGACACAGGAGCAGAATTAGGCCATTTGGCCCATTGAGTCTGTTCTATCCATCAATCATGGCTAATCCTTTTTTTTCCTTCTCCTCTGCCCCACTCCCTGCCCTTCTCCACACAACCTTTGATACCGTGGCCAACCTACCTATCAAGCTCTGCCTTAAATACACCCAGTGACCTGGCCTCCACAGCTGCCTGTGGTAGCAAGTTCCACAAATTCACCATCCTCTGGCTAAAGAAATTTCTCCGCATCTGTTTTAAGTGGATGCCCTCCATTCTGAGCTTGTGTCCTCTTTCCCTAGACTGCCCCACAATGAGAAACATCCTTTCCACATCTACTCTGTCTAGGCCTTTCAACATTCAAAAGGTTTCAATGAGATCCCCCCCTCATCTTTCTTGGCAAGTACTGGCCTAAAGCCATCAAACGTTCCTCGTATGATAACCCTTTCATTCCCAGAATCATCCTTGTGAACCTCCTCTGAACCCTCTCCAATGCCAGCACATCTTTTCACAGATAAGGAGTCCAGAACTGTTCACAATCCTCAAGGTGAGGCCTCAACACCACATCCACGCTCTTATATTCTAGACCTCTTGAAATGAATGCTAACATTCATTTGCAAGTTGGTCTACTCTATTGCAGATATTTCCTATGTTCGATTCTCCTTCCCCAATGTCTGAAATTTATACACACTTGCTTCCTACATCTCCAGGTGCTATGGATTTAAACTTGTGTCTACAAAAAACTAATTTGTAAATGAAGTATCAGATCCTGAATACCAAAAGGAGATGTGCTGAATTGGTAACATAGGCGTTTGCGCAATGCTGTATGGCTCAGGGTGTCAGAGTTCAGAGTTCAACCCAGCGTGCTCTCTGAGGAATTTGTACATCCTCCCCGTGGTGGCTCCGACTTCCTCTCACAGTCCAAAGATATACTCATCAGTGGGATAGTTGGTCATTGCAAACTGTTATATCTCTAGATAAATAAATTCAGTCAGCCCTTAATTGTTTTCCCAACAGGATCTCTTAATCATGGGTTTTAGATTAAAAATATTCCTTCTGACCTCCCCAATTCCAATTTGAACAGCTATTTTTTTTAACAGTGAACAGTCTCACCTTTTCTTCTAGTCCTGATGAAAGATATCGGCCTGAAACACTGACTATTTACACATTTACATAGATGCTGCCTGACCTGCTGTGTTCCTCCAGCATTTTGTGTGTGTTGCTTGGATTTCTAGCATCTGCAGATTTTCCTGTGTTTGTGATAAACAGTTAATATTTTGACAGATGAACTAAGTCAATTCAATATGATTTATGTATTTTGTTTAATTTTTCCTTTGAAGAAGTTTTACATTAATAATTAAACATTTAAAATATTAATAGTTCAAATTTATCCTGCAAAATATTGCCACTGCCTCCCAGTATCAGATTAAAGCTTAAAGATTGGCTTTAATTGACATCGAAATATACAGTGAAATGCCTTGTTTGCATCAAATTAATTAGGCAGCCCAGAAGTGTCACCATGCTTCTGGAGCCAGCATAACTTTCCCACTACTCACTAACCCTAAGCATATGTCTTAGGAACGAGGGAGGAAGCCAGAGCACACAGAGGACCGCCACGCAGTCACAGGCATAATGTACAACTTCCTTACAGGCAGTAGTGGGAATTGAACCCTGATCTTACAGCTGGCACATACGGTATTGTGCCAAACGCCATGCTACCATGCCACACCAGAATGTTTGCACATTCTTCCTATGACTGCAAAGGTTTATTTGGTTGGTTTGATTTCCTCCCACATTCCAGAGATATGCAAGTTGGTGGGTTAATCGGCCACTGTAAGTCATCCCTATTGTGTAAATTACTGAAGGAATCTGGGGGGTGGGGTGCTGATTTCAAGAAAATGTGTGAAGAATAAAATGTGGGATTAGTGTTCATCATCAACTGTAAAGTCAAAGTTCAAAGTAAATTTATTATCAACATAATGTATATGCAGTATGTCACAATATACTACCATGAGATTCATTTTCTTGTGGGCATTCACAGTAAATTCAAGGAAGCATGATAGAATCGATGAAAGAGCATTTGTCCGTAATGTAACGTAGTGCTTGAAAATGTTGTGGAGGGTTTTCTTAATGTTGTTGAAGTCATTGGGTGTTAGTGGGAATAAGCTCCCACTACCTATGAATTGCTTCCAATGACATGCATCTGAAATAGCCTCTGACAACCAAGTCCAACTCCTGGCCTTCACATGTGACCCAGCTACTAAGCCCAGCGGAAGTGCTTCTATTGACAGGGGATGGGACAAAGGCAGGTTATTGGTGCCTTAAAACCAGAGTCTTTGGGCAAAGAAGGGGCTCATTAGTCGTGATGGGCAGCTCACCTAGGAAAAGGAAAATTCCGCTGCCTTGCAACTTTACCCACTCATTGGGAAGGCTTCGGGGGTTAACACTGATGAAAAATCCAGAGCTGGAGTCCCTAAGGCAGTCTTACGTTCACTTCAACACTAACTGGCAACTCCTGCAATGCCACTCGTGCCAAATGATCAGTCTCTCCTGATTTTTTGGATTCATCAGGTGCATGGAGAAAGTGAGCCTACAGCATGGGAAAGCAGCTTGCTCTCCATATTTGTATTGCCCTGACTTGCATATCACATAAAATGTTGGGAAGCAACATCCATGGACGACCTCAACCAAGGAAGTCAAATTAAAATTCAATCTAGCTTTCAAAAAGGAATTGGACAATTTTCGAGAGGAAAATTGATTACAGGGATTTGGGGAATGAGTTGGTCAATTGAAGTGATAGTTTTGCCAGCAGAACTCAGCTGGGCTGAACTGCCAGTATGGCCCCATTCTATGCAATACACACACAGTGCTGGAGGAACTCAGCAGCATCTATGGGTGGAAGTAAACAGTCAAGGTTTCATGCTGAGACTCTTCATCAAGACTGGAAAGGAGCAGGGAAGAAGGCAGAATAAGAAAACAAGGGGAGAGAGGGGAGAGAATAGGTGTGGAGAATATATAATGTAAGATGTTGTATGCTGCACAAGATTTCCAGTATCTGCAGTCTCTTTTGTGCCTATGGGCCCTTTCTGTGCCTTAATCTTTGCATGATCCATTGTAAAGTGTTGGTTTCTTTAATAATTAATAAATAAGCAAAAATATTGACTTTTCATCTCATGTTCTTGATATTTATTGCTTATTTCTTTGTTATTATTTCTTTCTTGTTGGATTTACACAAATAGTTGCCTTTTGCACACCAGTTGAACGCCAGGGTTGTTAATGGGAATCACAATGGACTGAGTGAGATGCTATTTAATTTGTTTACACTGCTTTTTTGTGCTTGAATTCTTTTATTCCTTTAACCTCAAATCTTTAAATCAAACAATGTTTAGTTTTAAATATTACTGTATTAGATTATCCAGGCACTTGACAATTAAAAGAGAATCCTAGAAGGATAGAGATATTGAACAACGATAACTAATAATGAGGCATCTGATGGACTGTACACCCTGCTCATGCACATTTCCTGTCAATGGCATGCATACCTCTTCCTGCTATGCTAATTCTGTCACTTTTCAAAATACAGTATACCAGTTTTACACTTGTCATTGAGGCTTGTTAGGTTCTGTCTACAAGGCAGGTGGTGCTGCGGCACTGTTCCACCAATCAATCTGAGGCCTTGATGGAGCAAACTTAATTAGGGTGGGATTTCTCAGAGGATTATTTTGTAACATTGGTCTGGGAAGACTGTTTTACTTTTGGTAAAGCACTGGAGAGTGGTCCAAGTATAATTTATATTCCTATGCCATATTTTATGCTCTAAATAACCTAGGTTTTCCATCCCAAGTCTGATAAGGCTCCCAACTTAGAGTCACAGAGTATTACAGCACAGATACAGGCCCTTTAGCACATCTAGACCATTCTGGCCAATTTTCTGCTTAATCCCACTCTCCCATTGATAATATCTTAAATGTTGCAATCAAACCTACATCCACCAATGCTGCTGGAAGGTTGCTTCATGCTGGCAATACCCTCTGATTGAAGAAGTTTTTCCTCAGATTCCCCTTACATACTTCAATTTTCACCCTAAACCAATTACCTCTAGTTCTAGTCTCACTCAAACTGAAGGGAAGACGCATGCATGCTTTCACCCTATCTATTGTATACAGTATCACTCATAATGTTACATATATAAGATCTCCCCTCATTCTCCTGTGCTCCAGGGAGTAAAATCCTAACCTATTCAGCTCAAGTTCTCGAGCACCAGATCATCCTTGTAAATTTTCTCTGCACTCTTTCAGGCCTGATAATATCTTCACAGCAGGTAGGTGAGCAGAAGTGTACACAGGACCCTAAATTCAGCTTCAACTACATCTTGGACAACTGTAATCTAAAATCCCAACTCCAGTACTCACTGCCCTGACCTGAGAAGGCTAATGTGCCAAAAGCTCTCTTTATGACATTATCAACCATTTGAAGACACTTTAAAGGAAAAAATCGCTTCTGGAACTCAAGTATGTATATTAACCCATAAACTTGCAGACCCTAGGTTTCCAGTGTCTCTAATTTGTTGAACTTCTACTCTATTCAAGTCTCACTGTTAGGTTGAAATGATTAAAAATTTGCTTTGTTTGTCACATACATTGAAACATTGAAATACACGGTGAAATGTGTTATTTGTGCCAAAAACAAGCACTGTCCAAGGAAGCTAGAAGTATTGCCATGTTTCCAGCACAAACATAGCATGCCCACAACTCATTGAACCTTGCCCATATGTATTGAGAATATGTGTGGAACCCAGACCACCCGGAATAATCACAGGGACGTAAAATCTCCTTACATACAGTAACACAAATCAAAACCCAATCGGTGATCAGCGGCGCTCTAAAGTGATTGGGCTAACCATTATGCTAATGTGCTGCATTAAACTTAGCCTCTGATTCAGGGCAAACCTGTTGGAATATCATAGTGTCAAAATTTATACCTCCATCCAATCACTGCAGACCTTGAAGTAGCCTGCACATGTATTATGTACAGCATCACACCTGTACATTAATCCTCAATTCATGACAACTCTGTGTCATAACAGGTGAGCATTTGATGGCTCTGGGCATGTACTCATTGGAGTTTAGAAGAATGAGGGGTGATCTCATTGAAACCTATTGAATATTGAAAGGCCTAGATAGAGTGGAGGTGAAGACGATGTTTCCTGTAGTGGGGAAATTTAGGACCAGAGGGATATAGCCTCACAATAGAAGGATGTCCTGTTAGACAGAGATGAGCAAGAATTTCTGTAGCCAGAGGGCAGTGAACCTATGGAATTCATTTCCACAGACAGCTGTGGAGGCCAAGTAATTAAAATGGAAGTTGATAGATTCTTGATTAGTAAGGACGCCAAAGGTTACGTGGAGAAGGCAGAAGAAAGGGATAGAGAGGGATAATAAATCAGACATGATTGAATGGTGGAGCAGACTTGATGGGGCAAATGGCCTAATTCTTCTCCTTCATCTTATGGTCTTATGGTGATTATAGAATCAGTGGATGCCCAGCAAGTTAGCCTGTCCCAACAAACAATGTCATTGTCTGAGATTGATTCTGCATATTCTGTGTTGTCTCTTCTGGTGCAGAGCTGGTTAATGAACCTACACCAGCTTCTTTTGTGAGCTATTTTAAGGTAGCCATTAACCTGTTTAAAGTAATTGGGTTAACAACCATGTTAAATTGAAACATTAACAACTTTTGTACAAATGTTTAACCAATAGAAATTATTTTGTCTGCTTTTTGATAAAAAAAGATAAATCTCATTTGAAATTAAAAATAACACTGCTTTCTTGTAACTGTGATCTGAGGTATGGAACTGTGAGACAGTAAATGTGCAGGCCTGGCAGAGCCTAGTCCCAGTGGATAAGTATTAGATTTCAGGCAATCTGGCTGAATCAGTATGAAGCCATGGAGATACTCTCTGCTCTTGACTGAAACAGAATTTGACTACAATATATTGAATTTCCACAATAATTTATATTTACATACTCAGGTAAATGCAATGCAAGCATTTATTTTGGTAGGACTAGAATATAAAATCAAGAATGTTACACTGATGCTTTATAAGGCATTGGTCAGATCGCACTTGGAGTATTGTTTAGGGCAGTTTTGGGCCACTTATCTAAGAAAGGATGTGCTGGCATTGGAGAAGGACCAGTGGAGGGTCACGAGAATCATCCCAGAATTGAAAGATTATCATATGAAGTGTTTTTGATGGTGATGATCTGTTTTCACTGGAGTTTAGAATAATGGGGGGGGGGTGATCTTATTGAAACCTATCAAATATTGAAAGGCCTAGATAGAATGGTCGTGGAGGGGATGTTTCCTATTGTGGGTGAGTCTAGGACCAGAAAGCACAGCCTCAGAATACGTCCATTAAAGCAGAGGCTGATAGATTGGTAATCAACCACATCCTTAATAACGTTTAGCACACTCCCGTAGCTGTAATGACATTACAATGTTCTAAAATTGAAACATATGTACCCTGGAAAATAAGCATTTCTCAGCCCACGATGCCTAAAGTGAAGGTTTTTGTCAATATCACATTGTTGCTTATGGGAACATTGTGTGTCTACCATACTTACCACATTTCAGCAGAGACTGCACTTGGCTGTGAAGTGGATTGGAACAGCCTGAGATTGCAGATGGTAATACAGGAATGTACATTTCCAAAAGATTGGTAAAGTGTTGCTCCTTTACTCTACAACAATGCTGAGGCTCAGCTGCTGCTTAACATGGACCCTCTGAAGTATCAGCAACGTTAATCGCTGATGCATAACACATAGGGGCATCAGAAAACTATTCTTGCTGGAAAAGTGTCAATTCATCATCACACAATCTCATAGTAGCTCTCACTTGGACTGACATATAACCTCATGCATAACATATCAATCAGACACCTTACATTAATTTTGTTGTAATTGCTTTATTTTACACCCTGTGTCAGTGGGCTGAACTGCTGAGATATTAGGCAGTACAGTATAGTGAACTGAGTATGTACAATACTTGCTCTTTTTCTTTCAGGTTTCTAACATTCAGATCTGCATTTCTAAAGTGGTTAAGAACTGGATTAGTATGCAAGAAGCCTGATCAGAAGACATGCTCAAATCTCACAGTGGCAAGTGCGGAAGTTAAATTGCATTAAATCAACATATCTCATTGTAATCCGGGCATGAAACAACTGGACTGTTGTTGAAAAACCAAGTGGTCCAACGTTGTCAAGTCTGATTGATGAGATGTGATTCATAGAATAATTCCTTAAATGAAAGAACGTGTCTAACATGGTGGCACAGCGGTTAGCACAAAGCTTTACAGCACCAGCTGAAAGATTAGAGCATGATCCCCACTGCTGTCTGTAAAGAGTTTGCATGTTCTCCCCATGGTCACATTGGTTTCCTCATAGTTCTCTGGTTCCTGCCCACATTCCAAAGACAGATGGTTGTGCTTAGTGAGTTGCTAGGCATGTAAAAATAACTAAGGTGACTAAGACTTTTGCACAGTACTGTATTTGTCAACATGGATGGAGGGTGTGTTCATAAATCTGGCAGGAGGAGTGTGGGAGGGGTGGAAGAGAAGGAGTGTCAGGTGTGGGGGTGTGGGGGTGTGGTGCGGGTGCAGACACACCTAGCCCTGAAAAACCAGACAAGGACCTTTGATTCCAAACAATCCGTTTGTTGGTTATAAGAGAATGTCTCACTGGGGCTTGCTGTTCACTCTGCTCTCCCTTCCCCTTTTCCCAAACATGATACCCCTCTCCTGCCCCCTTCCCACTCTCAGTCCACAATAGAGACCCTTACCAGAATCAGATTTATCAACAGCCATCTACGTCATATAATTTCTGTTTCTTTGCAGTAGCAGTACAGTACAATACATAAAATTACTACAATACTGTGCAAAGGTCTAGCTATATATGTGCCTAGGACTTTTGACAGTATTGTATAAATATGTATTGTTGTAATTTAGTTTTTTAAAATTATGATCTGCACCGTACTGCTGCTTCAAAGCAATAAATTTTACAACATATGCCAGTGACATCAAACCTGATTCTGATTTTAGGTTCTGATTCCGAAAATCCTCTCTGATTTAATTTGACACAAATGATGCATTTCACTGTATGTTTCGATGTACATGTGACAAATAAATCTAATCTTTTTCTTCTTCTAAATATGTCACTCTTCTCCAATCTAGCTCACATATCAAATCCATTGTGGTCCTCTAATATTTTTTGGTTCCCTCAACTTCTTTGGCCAGTTTTCTGTAAACTATCTGACCAGATAATTCTGGGTAGACTTTGCTTGCAAAGTCCAATGAATTATTGAATTGTATTTCACCAAAAGCACTGTACTTACAGTCAGCAGCTATTAGGTACACTTGTACACCTCCTCGTTAGTGCAAATATCTAATCAGCCAATCAACTCAATGCATAAAAACATGCAGACATGGTCAAGAGGTTCAGTTGTTATTGAGATTTACCATCAGAATGGTGAAAAATGCGATCAAAGTGACTTTGACCATGGACCGATTATTGATGCCAGATGGGTGGCTTGAGTAACTCAGAAAAAGCTGATCTTGGATTATCACACACAACAATCTCTAGAGTTCACAAAGAATGGTGCAAAAAAAGACAAAGCAAACAAAAAATCCAGTGAGTGGCTGTTTTGTTGGAGAAATCACCTCATTAATGAGAGAGGTCAGAGGAGAATGACCAGACTGGTAAGGTGACAGTAACTCAAATAATCACACATAACAACAGTGGTGTGACAAAGAGCATCTCTAAATGCACAACACTTCAAAACTTGAAGTAAATGGACTACAGCAGCAGAAGACCATGAATATACACTCAGCAACCATTTTATTAGGCACAGGAGGTACGTAATCAATTAACTACTGGATGAATGAATCTTCGTTGAGGATATTGTTTGCAGCAGGACAAATAAAAATGGCAAAGGTGTGTTTCTTGGCTTCCATTTTAAGAAGGTTAGACCTTTCAGAAATTTAAATAAAAGGGAAGAAAAGGGAAATGGAACAGATGCTACCTTCTGCACAGCATGTGTCTGCTTCCATACCAAGACAACCTAACAGCAAAAGAAATATTGTACATTACATTGCAAGATGTCCTGCATATACAAAAAAAAACACTGACATCCAGCTTACAGTGAGAAATGCCATTGGAGATCTACTGTTGCATTACATTAGTTCAAAGAGATATGTCAAATGATGACATAGAGTATTCTTAGTTCACTTTTCAAGAAGAATATTGATCTCTTTACTAATTGTTGCAGAAACATTAATGCATTTTTTGAAAAAGCTTTGTATTGAGCTCTACTGGATATGAACAAGTGCACTGCGCTGCTTTTTATTTATAGACTACGTTACCGGACTTTGCAACAAAGGATACGGTCAAGGGATATCTGAAATGTTGTGAATTAATGCAGGGTTGTAAGAGAGGTTCACAGTCAATAGAATTTCTGATGCTTATACTGACAGGTCCTATCCATTTACATGTACAAGACACTGAGAGTCACAGTAATTTACGAAGTGTTGTCTTGTGATATTCTTTTATTGTCACACTTGTTAACTTAAGGATGACTTGTTCCTACAAGTATTGGATAATATTGGTCCATTCCATTTATGCATGTTGAGTGGTAAGGCAATAATGTGCAACATGCTCAGGGATTGTTGGCTGCTTTCTCACCACACACTACTGAGAGCTCTCAGTACAGCATATTAACAGGCCCTTCAGCTCACAGTGTTGTACTAAACTAGTCATTGAATGTCTGATTAAACTAATCTCTTCTGCCTACCTATATCCAGAGCAACACAGACAAAATGCTGGAGGAGCTCAACAGCTCAGGCTGCATCTCTGGAAATGAATCAACAGTCGATGTTTTGGGCTGAGACATTTCATTATCAGGGATGGAAAGGAAGGGGGAAGATGCCAGAATACAAATGTGGGCAGGGGGAAGGAGGACAAACTTGAAGGAGAAATGCAAAACATATGAACCATGGGAGAAAGGAAAGACAGACAGGCACTGAGGGAAGTGATAGGCAGGTGAGGGGAAGAGGCAAGAGGCCAGAATGAGGAATAGAAGAAGGGAAAATAAAGAGAAAAAAAAATAACCAGAAGGTGAAATCAATGTTTATACCATCAGGGTGGAGGCTGGATTGGGACATAACCACTTCCTGCATATTTCTGTGTATATCTAAGAGCCTCGTAACTACTCGTATTATATTTGCCTCCACTACCACATCTGGCAGGCACCCATCACTCTTGGGATAAAATACTTGTCCCGTCCTATACATTTCCTTTGCATTTATCCCCTTCTCAGCTCAGTGCATGCCCTCTACTATTGGACATTTCAAATGGACTACGTGGAAAGAATCAAAAAATAAAAGCTAGTTATTGGAAGGAATGGTACAACTTTCTGCCATCTGTTTTAATCTCTATTTGTGGTTAATGGTAAGCACATTACCTGTCACAAATTTTATTCTGTTATCAGTTTACCCATTGGGTTTATGTTGGCTCCCAGAAGAGTAAATCCCCCCAGTCCATTCCTCATAGCCTAACAGCTTATTCTCACTCAGGCAGCACAGCTTGGCAGGGGGTCGTTCAGTTCTGGTATGGTCTGTGAGGAATTTCTACATTCTCCCTGTGAGCCGCATGAGTTTCCTCCTTTGCTCTGTCTTCTCCCACAGTCCAAAGACATATCAGTTAGTAGGTTATTGATCATTGTAAATTGTCATGAGATTAGGCTAGTGTTAAATAGGTGGGTTTTTGGGTGATCTGTCTTGTTAGGCCAGAAGAGCCTGTTCTGCACTGTACATCAAAATAAAAAAATGAATAAATAAAATAAACATACTTAAAAACTCTTCCTTTTATATGATTAACTAACACTAAAGAAGCCAGAAAGCAACTAAAAAAGTAATTAAGAAGGTAAAGAGGATACCAAAAGTTTCCTCAGATACATAAAGTGTAAAAGAGAGGTGGGAATAGATACCAGAATGCTGGAAAATGATACTGGAGAGGTATAATGGATGAACTGAATAAGTATTTGCATCAGTTTTCACTGTGGAAGACACCAGTAGTATGGTGGAAGTTCCAGGTGTCAGGGCTCATGAAGTGTGTGAAGTTACCAGAATTAGAGAGAAGGTTCTTAGGAAACTGAAAGGTCTGAAGGTAGATAAGTCACTTGGACCAGATGGTGTAAGCCACAGGGTTCTGAAAGAGGTGGCTAAAGAGATAATGGAGGCACTAGTCTCTTTCAAGAATCACTAGATTCTGGAATGGTTCCAGAAGACTGGAAAATTGCAAATACCATTCCACTCTTCAAGAATGGAGTGAGGTAGAAGGAAGGAAACTATAGGCCAGTCAGTCTGATGTCAAAGGATGGGAGGATGTTGGAGTCAATTATTAAGGATGAGGACCAGGGTACTTGGCAGCACATGATAAAATAGGCCATAGTCAGCATGGATTCCTCAAAGGAAAATCTTGCCTGACAAACCTGTTGGTATTCTTTGAAGAATAACAAGCAGAATAGACAAATGAGAATTGGTTGATGTTGTGTACTTGGATTTTCAGAAGGCGATTGACAAGGTGCCATACATGAGGCTGCTTAACAAGCTATGAACCCATGGTATTACAGAAAATGTTCTAATATGGATAAAGCAGTGGCTGATTGGTAGGGGGCAAAAAGTGGCAATAAAGGGAGCCTTTTCTGATTGACTATCAGTGACTTGTGGTGTTCCACATGGATCTGTGTTGGGACTGATTATTTTTACATTATATGTCAATGATTTGGATGATGGCATTGATGGCTTTGTTGCAAAGTTTGCAGATTATATGAAAATAGGTGGAGGGACAGGTAGTTTTGGGGAAGTCAAGCGGCTACAGAAGGACTTAGATAGATCAGAAAAATGGGTAAAATAATGGAAGATGAAATCCAGTGTTGGACAGTGCATGTTCATGCATTTTGTAGAAGAAATAAAAGAGCTGACTATTTTCTAAATGGACTGAAAATGTAAAAAACTGAGGCGCAAGGGGACTTAGGAGTCCTTGTATAGGATTCCCAAAAGGTTAATTTGCAAGTTGAGTCTGCGTGAGGAAGACAAATGCAATGTTAGCATTCATTTCAAGAGGGCTAAATGTAAAAGCAAGGATGTAATTTTCAGACTTTCTAAAGCACTGATGAGGCCTCAGCTGGAATATTGTGAGCAATTTTGGGTCCCAAATCTTAGAAAGCATGCATTGAAACTGTAAAGGGTTCAAAAGAGATTCACAAAAAAGATTCCAAGATTGAATGGCTTGTTTCATGAAGAGTGTTTGATGGCTCTGGGCCTGTATTCACTAGAATTCAGAAGAATGAGGGATGACCTAATTGAAACATATTGAATGGTGAAAGAACTTGTTAGAGTGGATGTGAAAAATGTATTTCCAATGGTGGGAGAGTTTAAGTCCAGAGGTTTATTATCACAGGTCTATTATCACAGATACACCATCATTCAGAATTTTATGAGGTACCTCCTGTAGTTAATAAGCTGGCCATTGACTGTATGTTTGTGGTCTTTTATGTTATTCCATCAACTTCAAGGTTCAATGTGAACTTTGAAGTGATTAGAGATGCTCTTGTGCACACCACTGCTGTAATGCGTTGTTATTAGAGTTACTGTAGCCATCCTGTCAGCTTGAACCTGTCTGGTTATTCTCCTCGGACCTCTATCTTTAGCAAGGCCTTTTCACCCAAAGAACTGCAGCACATTCCATCTTCTTTGTATGTTTTTTGCATCATTCTCTATAAATTCTAGAGCATCCATTTTAATGCCATGGACCAATGCTATTAAGCAAGGGGTCCATGGATCCCAGATTGGGAAGCCCTGTTCTAACAACTGTTGTGCCTGAAAATACCAGGGTATCAGCAGTTTCTGAAATTTCTGCAACTTGATTAGCTGACTAGATAAAGCCCAGCAGCGTTTCTACTTTCTGTGAAGGCTGAGGAAAGTCCATCTCCCACCTCTCATCCTCATCACATTCTACAGGAGTTGTATTGAGAGCATCTGAGCAGCTGCATCACTGCCTGGTTCGGAAATTGCACCATCTCAGATTGCAAGACCCTGCAGTGGATAGTGAGGTCAGCTGAGAAGATCATCAGGGTCTCTCTTCCCGCTATTACAGACATTTACACTACAGGCTGCATCCACAAAGCAAACAGCATTATGAAGGACCCCACACACCCCTCATACAAACTCTTCTCCCTCCTGCCATCTGGGAAAAGACACCGAAACATTCCAGCTCTCACAACCAGACTTTGTAACAGTTTCTTCCCCCAAGCCATCAGACTCCTCAATACCCACCGCCTGGACTGACACCAACTTACTGCCCTCTACTGTGCCTATTGCCTTGTTTATTATTTATTGTAGTGCCTGCACTGTTTAGTGCACTTTATGCAGTCTTGGATAGGTCTGTAATCTAGTGTAGTTTTTTTCTGTGTTGTTTTTTACGTAGTCCTGAAAAACATTGTCTTATTTTTACCGTGTACTGTACCAGCAGTTATGAACGAAATGACAATAAAACGTGACTTGACTTGACTTGACAGTAGTGAGTTGTTCTACAGGTGTACCTAATAAAGTGGTCACTGAGTGTATAGGGAATAGGCTTAAGGGACTGACAATAACACTAAAAGGAACAGGAAGAAGAATATTTCATTGTGAGATGATCTGGATTTGGAATGCATTGTCCAATAGATGAGTGGCCAGGAAATGATCTATTTATGATAGATCATCCAGGGTCTATAGTAAGGGAGGAACTGACACTGATTTCTATCACTCGGACTAGAGTTACTAGGTCTATGCTCTTGGTGGGTTCTTCTGAACAGCAAATGCCCTGCACTGCATTGTTTGACTTCTCCCACAGTCTAGCTGGATGTACAAGGCTTCCACCTCACAGGTTGGGTTCTTCCAGACCTTACATCAGCAAGACAATCCCCAGTTCAGGTGAATGTAGACACTGGTTCCCAGGTGAAGTAAGTGGAGTGAATTTGTCTTTCAATGATGTGTTACATTAAAAGTTTTTATAAATAAATTTGTTTATACCCTACTAATATATTCTCAGGGATATAAACAAGGTAGATGAAAACAGGCAATTTTTCGCTCAGATTGGATGAGACTAGAGACTTAGATCATAGGTTAAGGGTGAAAGATGAAATGTTTAAGGGGAACGTGAGGGGGAATTTATTTACTCAGAAAGCAATGAGAGTGTAGAAGTGCTGGATGTGGGTTTGATTTCAATACTTAAGTGTAGTTTGGATATGTACATGAATCAGAGGTGTATGGAGGGTTATAGTGCAGGTGTCAGTCGATGGGACTAGGCAGAAGATCAAATCAGCATGGACTAGCTAGGCCAAAGGGCTGTTTCTGCACTGTACTACTCTATGCTCTGTTTTTTTTCTATGCTAAAATTCTCATATATGAATAAATTAGTAAGCCTTTACCTTGAATTAGAACTTGGTTTGGAGAATAAGCAAAAGCCTCAAAGAACAGGAACAAAAGACAAAAGGAGAAGAAGAAGACTAAACTTGAATGTGGATATAGAACAGAGTTTATTTGGGGTAAAAATAAAGTAAGGACACAGAGCTTGATAAAATTATTAAGAAATTTCAAAGTGACAGCAGGAATCAAAGACAAAAATGATGAATCATTAGAGTGGACAGAATAAATTATTTTGGAGGATGGTTATGGAGTAACCAAGATAAGGATGGATTTGGGATGGAATGAGGTAGAATGGAAGGTGGATGGAAACTACATTCTTTTTTTTCATAATTTATTTTTTTTATTGAAGTTCATCATCAAACAGATACATCAACCAGTCTTTCACCATATTAGCAGAGGGAAGAATTGTACTGGTAAATGTGAAAAATTTAAATAATATTTTAACAATATATTTCAGGTTTTACTGCATGTTTGTTACTGTCAAAACTGTTCTGATTTATCATACTGTTGTTCTATAAAGCGTGCAGTGGAAGCCACCTGGGAACTAACACTACAGCCCATGGGTATACAGGCTGCCCCTATATTCTCAACAATGTCTGACGGTATTTTCTCCATTCCCACACCCAGATTCCAATTCCTTAACCTTGCCTTGACATTGCTGTGGAAAGTATTTCTCACCTTTGCATCAATTTCCAAGATAATGATTCATGTGGAAAGTAATGCCAGGAATGCATTGCTTCTGTGTTAGACATGATCAACCACAAAAAATGAAGCCATCACAATTTTTACAGAGTCCTGAGGCAATACAACGATGGGTCCTTTGGCACCAGTCTGTCTTGGTTTCATTGTTATACACAAAAAGAAAATCATCCAAGAAGCTCAGTTTCTACTTCTGAAATAAATTCTATGACTCAGCAGTCTTTAAATCTATTTTACCCAAAATTTCTGTACCTTGGGAGCTCTCTCATAAGGCAAAATTCACACAGAATCAAAACATACAATTCAATGCTCTATGCCTGTGCTCATTCTCCACATCATCCTCCTTCTCTACTTAAGAGTCAAAGAGTCTTAGGGATATACAGCACAGAACAAACCTTTCAGCCCAACTGGTCCATGCTAGCCAAGATTCCAAGGTTATTGCTGCAACACCACTCAAAAGGCTGGTATATTTTGCATCTGCCCTTTTGACTCCATCTAAGATTCTGGCAACAATGGTTGCATCATCAGCAAATTTGTAGATGGCATTTGAGCTGTACCTAGCCACACAGTCATGGGTATAGAGAGAGTATAGCAGAAGGCTAAACACACACCCCTGAAGTGTGCCAGTGCTGATTGTCAGCAAAGAGATATTTTTACCAATCCACACATATTGTGGTCCTCCAGTGAGGCAGCTGAGGATCCTATTGCAGATGGAGGTACAGAAGTCCAGGTTCTATAGCTTGTCGATCAGGACTGTGGGAATGATGGTGTTAAATCCACAAGGATTTTCTCTGTGTGCACCCATTTCCTCCTACTTTCCAAAACATACAGTTAGGGTTTGTGTTAATAAATTGTGTGCGTGCTATGTTGCCGCTGAAAAATGGTGACGCTGGTAGGCAGCCCCCAGCACAATTCTCATCGATCTGATGTAAGACAAAAATGACACATTTCACTGTATGTTTCCATGTTTCGATGTACATGTGATAAATAAAACTAATTTGTGTCTTTATCTAATCTCACATGTTGTCCTGATGGGTTTAAATTGCCATGTGGAAAAGATGTAAAGCAGGCCAAGTGTAACACTAGATGCATGGAGATATGTAGTAAGGATACAGGCCCTTCAGCCCAACTTGGCCATGCTAACCAAGTCCCCCGTTTGTGATGTTTCCTCATTTGTCTGATATTCCCCAAACTTCTCCTGTTCATATACAGGCTCAAATGTCCTTTGCAGATAATTGTACTTACCTCTACAACGTTCTCCTGCAATTTTTAAAAGGAAAAAATAAAATTAGCTTTATTTGTCATACATACAGTGAGATGTGCTGTTTGTGTCAAAACAGATCAGTGAGGATTTGTTCATTCTGTAGATATGGATAATCATGCACAATATAAATGGATGTCCCTTTGCATATGGACGGAGCAGACTCACACATCTGCACTTTGCAGAAGAAGTAGCCACTGTTCAATCCATGAGCACCCCTAAGGAATTACAACAAATGGATATTTCAAACACATCCCTGTAGTGATTGACTTTTTTTTTTCTTTTGCCTTTATCTTCCCTTTTCTTCAACTATAAAGCTCTCCATGTCTGGCTGATGTGTCTTGGATTTGCAGAGCAGTCACACCGGAGCAGAGTGCCAGTTGGCCTTTCAGTACCTGTTGGCTCTCTGCCAAGCAATGGAGCTCATCTCACTCCCCACAATCTGGAGCTGGTTCATACACTCAGGTTTCTCAGCTTGGAACAGAAGCCACTATTAGACCGCTTGTCTATCACTGAGATTTTGATCATTTAGAAGAGTGCATAAATGCTGAGGTCAGATGTTTGTTGAAGATTAGTCTTTCAATCACAGACTGATGAAGAAGTGGTATAATTCCTCTCTGAGATCACATCTTGCCTGCAGATAACATGATTAGAAGCAATTGTACTTTCTTCCTGGCAGTGTCAGATTGTACACCAAAAACAGATATCACAGAAGAATTAGCAAACATTTACATTGCAGCTGGTGACCATTCTGCCCATTACATTGATACTGTTCAAAATAAAACTGTAAGATATGGAGCAGAATGTGACATTCCACACATTAAAACTGCTTCACCATTGATATTATAGCTATCTTCTTTCTAACCCCATTCTATTAAGAAGTTACCAATTTCTGCCTTAAATGCACCCATTGACTTGGCCTCTACAATCCTTTGAGGTAATGAATTTCACAGATTCACTGCCCCCTAATTGTAGAAATTCCTCCACACCTCTTTTCTAAAAGGAAATTATTTTTATTTTGAGGTTGTACCCATGGATCATAGACTCTCCTAATGCAAACAACAGCTCCATGTCCACTCTAGCCATACCTTTCAGCATCCAGTAGGTTTCAATGAAATCCCACCTCAACCTTTGAACTCCATTTAATACAATCCGAGAGACATTGAGCATTCCTTTTATGTTAAACCTTTCATTCCCAAGGCTTTCGTGTGAATCTCCCCTGGACCCATCAGTTAGCCCATATCCCTGCAAATACCAGCTCCTCTTGTATACAACCACGTTTTATACTTGATGAGCCTGTCTGCTTCTACCACACTTTCAGGCAGACCCTTAGCAACTTATTTCCTCATTTCTAAACCTCTATAATTTTCTTCTAATCTCTTTGTCCTTATTTTTACACCTCCCACTTAAGAGAAATATATCTTTTTGATTGAATCTAGCCACTTCATAATTAACACAGCTCAATGAGATTTTCTCCTAGTCTCCTTTGAATCACGGAAAATTATGTTTGGTTATCCAATCACAAACAAGAGAAAATCAGATGTCGGAAATCCAAGCAACACACACAACGTGCTGGAGGATCTCAGCAGGCCAGGCAGCATCAATGGAAAAGATTATTCAGTTGCCGTTTCATGCCAAGAGGGTCTCGCTGTGCTGCCTGGCCTGATGAGTTCCTCCAGAATTTTGTGTGTTTGCTTGGTTAGCCAGTCTCTCCTCAGAGCTACAATTAGCCTGTCCCAGCAACATATATATCCTTTACATATTCTCTAGTGTGATCATCGTTCCAGAACTCAATGCATTACTCTAACAGTGGCTTGGCGAGCTCCTTACTCTTAAAAAAATCTTTGCTTCAATGAATAAAGGGAGCCGCATTGTAGCTTTTATAAGCATCTTAATGACTGCCCTGTTAACTTTAAGGATCTGTGCACTAACACATTAGTGTATTCATTTCCACACCTTCCACCTATTGTATGTTCCATCATGATGTATGGTTCAATCGTTCAGCTTGAAGTTGTTCATGCAGTCATGCGATAAAACTGATGTAATCTGTAACAAAAAAAAACAAACTGCTGAGGAACTTAATGTGCTGAGCAGCATTTGCAGAGATGGAGACATTTCAAATCAAGATTCTGCACTCAATTCTCATTCAGGGTGTTGACTTAAAATGTCAGCCATCCCTCTACATCTGCAGCTGCTGCCTGACCTGCTTAGTTCCTCCACCAGTTTAATGTTTATACAGTGTTCTGTCCGTGGAAAGACTTGTCTTAGTGATGCATGCAAAGTTTGATTGTTCTTTCCCGACTAAAGAATCACTTACAGCATTACAGAATCTACCTCTTCATACAGGTGGCATGGCAGTGGAAACTGCTAGCAGTTTCAAACTCCTGGGAGTGCATGCCAATATTCACAACCTTCTACGGATGCACAGTAGAGAGCATCCTAGCAAGCTGCATCACTTCATGGTATGGAAACTGCACTGTGGCACACAGGAGGGTTCTACAATGGGTCAAAACTGCCCAACGCATCACCAGAACCAGCCTACCCACCATCAAGGAGATACATACAGCAATACCAAGAAGGATTCCACACTGTTTGTCCCACTCCCGTCACCCCATCAGGGAAGAGTGGTATACACACCAGAATCACCAGACCCAAAAACTGTTACTTTCCCCAACCAGTAAAGCTGAGCAACATCTCCACCCATTAACCCCACCACCACACCCCCATCACTACTGCCACTTTATCATTTCTAGTCAGAGTCTGCCTTATCTACAGATACTGCTGGACTTTATGTATGTACGCACTATCAATCTATGCATTAAGTATTTATATTTATTGCATTTTTTAAATTATTCTATCCATCTTATTGTTCATTTTTGTTTGGCACCAGATCCAGAGTAACAATTATTTTATTCTCCTTTATATTTGTGTACTGGGAATGACACTAAACAATCTTAAATACAGAAGAGAGCCAAAGTGAGAGATTAATTATTTGACTGATCATTCAATTACAAAAATTTGACAGAAATAAAATGAAATAATGATGGGAGGATAATGAGAGAGGGAATAGGCGGGAGAGAGAATTACATCAAATATTGTGCATATGTTGATTATTTTAAAGTTGACTCTGGTATAAACTCTGCAACTCTAACAAGAATTCATACAGAAACAAACCATGTAACCCAATGGTCTATTCCTGTAGTTATGTTCCACATCACCTTCTTCTCCTTCCAGATTTCTATTCCTTTGTTTCTTATACACTTATCTAGCTTCACATTAACGCATCTATTTTCTGCTCAACTACAGATTAATTCTATGCACCAAAAGCAGAATTTCAGTAAAGCTGTAAAGAAAAAGAATAAAGTATAATTATTGCCTAATGCAGGGTTTCTCAACCAGGCTTCCATGGAACACTAGGGTTCCACAACAGGTCACTAGGGGCTCTGCGAGAGATTGTGATTAAATAAAACATCGTTTTTTGAACATCGCACAATGCAGAATGCTAGCCCTCAAGGTGGTGGGCAGTGACCAAACAGCCCTGTTAGCAATCTCGTTAGAGGTCTCTCAGCTAAGTATGGCAGTGCATGGTAGGACCGTGTTTATTTGCTTGTGTCCATTCACAGTTTTTGACACGAGATAGGGGAGACCATTGATAATTGCTTAGTGCAGTAATGCACGGAGGGGAGGAGAGTAGTCTGTTGGCAAGCATTATATTGCATAACAGAGAGGGGATGACGGTAGGCTGATGAGAAAGTGTGAAATGACTTGTCCAACTTGGGCTGTGAGGTCAGCCTCTCCCTCATGAATTACCTCCCCCAACTTCCCCTTACGCATCGCCGAGTGACCTATGGGAGCAAACAAACTCTACTGATGTAGCAGAAAATTGGAGGGGAATTTTCATTCTATAGAAGGATTCAACTGCTGCCTGCCACTTTGCTGTTGTAAATGTTGTAAAAGGTAGATTGTGTAGGTCAGAAGTGAATTGTATTGTGAAGTTTTCATATTCTGTGCCATTTTCCCATTTAGTTATTTATTATGCCATTCTTATTATGGAACAACGGACATAAAAGTGATAGTTACTCATGGAAGGGTCTTATATGGTTTGGGGATGCAAGTTGTCTTGTTCCATTGAGCCTAGTCTGTGACAAACAGCTTACAAATGTAGCAATGGCCCGAGTAAAATCAAAAAGACACTGAATTACAAATCACAGCCATACAACACGGAAAAGCGCTGATTATTTTAAACAAACTATTGGAACCTCAAAACAAACAGATTAAAACTTTTGAAAATAAAGTCACAGTTGGTAAAATGAAGCAAGAAGCAAGTTATTTAGTATCAGACTTATTACCCAAAAAAAAGTCTCACAGTTGTCAAGAACCTAATAATGCCAGCATGTAAAATTATAGTGGGTAAAATGCTAGGACAAAATGCAATACAAGGAATTGAAAAGATTTCAGTTTCCAACAGTATGATAAGTTGACGTATTGATGACATGTCACATGATGCTGAAGAGGTTTGTGTGATAAACTGAAAAACAACAGCTTCTCTATTCAGGTTGATGAGTCTATTGATGAGTGGATATCATGTTGTAGCATTTGTAAGATTTGTACATGATAGTAAAATTCAAGATTTTTTTTCTAATGCAAAGATCTGTCCGAAGCAAGCAAACATATATTTAATGTTTGGTCTTCATATCTGGAAACAAAAGGTCTGTCTTGGTGGAACTGTGCTGGCATCTGTACTGATGGTGCCCCATGAATGTTGAGTCCTTGAGAAGTTTTGTTTCTCTTGTAAGAAAAGAAACTCCTGAGGTTGTCAAAACACACTGCTTCAACATTGCAAATAAATTTTCATGTTTTAAATAGCATTAATTAAAATAAATTTGCAACCTTCATTTAATTAAATCTAGGAAGTCTACCTTTAGAAAAATTAAATCCCATTTTGGCTTAAGCCAGTTATTTAGCAGAAATCTGTTATGTTTGCCTACTGAGTTTTTAAAATTTATGGAAGAGAAAGAAAGATTAATTTCAAGAAAGGCAAACTAATCTTAACTACCTGTTGTTTTCAAGAAAGGGTAGCTAAAACGTCATTCTCGACAATTATTTTTGCATTGACAATTATTTTCCGATAATTCCGATTCAAGAGTTCCTCTAGGGAAAAAAATGTTGAGAAAGACTGACCTAATGCAATGAAATGTTCTGGATTCTGAAAGTAAAATGACCAATTTGAAAAAGCCAAGGAGTCAGCCATTTTGTCATAATCCTACTTCAAAACCTGTCCATCAGGTTATCAATTAGTTTGATCAGGATATACCCCAGAACAAGAAGGAGTGTGCCCATGATCTAATAGGGCCAGCTATTGTCCTCTGCTTTTTTGTACAGTGGCATGTCACCTACAGAAAACTTATCATTACATAGCAACAACAACTGCATCGTCCCTGAGAGATTAGCTGGACAATGGGTTCTTGAAACATTTTCTCAGAGGAACATACTTATACACCTTCCTCTGAGAATTATTGTCCTGGCATGGTGGAGAGGCTTGTGAGTTGCTGAGACCCAAGAGTAATGCTTCCTAGAGCTTAGCACATTGTAGGGTCACCCGTGGCGGTAAGTTCAAGGGCAATATCCCAGTCAAAGAGTGATGTAACCAAGTCCTCAATGGTGGAGTTGGCAGAAGATGATTACTGATCACAATGGCAGTGAAGGTGGTGGAAGGCTGACACAATGGAGGGACTCCAGTCAGCTTGCATACCACACTCTTGTACCCTGATGCCGATCTGTCAATAACTGTGTGGTGGTTGCTCATACATCAACCTTGCACTACTATGGATGTCTTTGATCTCTTTACCACTGATATCTAGGTTTGCACTCTTTTTTTCTTCACTGCCTTGTATCATTTATGTATAATTAATTTTCTATGTGTTTTCTGAATTTATGTGACTGTGATGTTGCTGCAAACACCTTTTTCATTGTACCTGTATCTCATTGTACTTGTGTGCATAGCACTAAACTCCACCTGACTTGATTGGAGAAAGTCGTAAATACTTAAGATAAACCCCTGGAAAATATTCATGGATTAACAATTCCCTCTTGATCCATTATTAACCTAGTAAAATGCCAGTGTCTGTCACCAGGAAAACCTACAAAGAAATTATGATCTACAGCTAGTTAGTCACAATTATATCCCCAACATTGAACCATTATGTTGTGGGAAGACTTGTGAATCACCAACAAGAAAGAACTTGAAGAAAGTATGAAAAGCTCTCACTGCCCTTGAAACAAGTAGTTTGTGGTTTCTTTTAAGAGTCCTTTAAGAGCCAATCACACACCTGAGGCAGGAGTCTCAACTAATCCAGGCCAAATACCACATTTTCTTTTCCAACATGAGATTATTTTTAACAATATCTGGTAAATGTGTGATCACAGTGCAGAACTTATTAAAAGATTTATTTAATTAATTTAAATTTCCAATATTCTCAGCTGGTGTTTAAAAGCCATGCCTCCAGGTTACGAATTTGCAAGAAATGTCTAGATAAAGCTAATCGTTAATCACTGGCACTAGCCTACCCATCATTAAGGACATATATGCAAACTGGTGCCAGAGAAGTACTAGTAACATCATGAAGGGTCTCACCCGCCCTGCCCATGGAGAGTTGGTCCCACTCCCATCAGGAAGCAAGTGCATTTCTTCCACACCAGGACTATTAGACCTAAAAACAGTTACTTTCCCCATTCAGTGAGGCTGATCAACAGCTCCATTCACTAATCCACCCCTCCACAACTCCATCCACTATTACTTTGCCATTTCTTGTCAGTCACTTTATGTACAGATACTCTTGTGTCGAATGTCACTTTATGGACAAACAATCAATCTATGTATACAAGCTATCTTACATTTTTATATTTATTTTGTTTTTTTAATTTTGTGCTGCATTGGATCTGGAGTAGCGATTATTTCATTCTCCTTTACACCTGTGTACTGGAAATGACATTAAACAATCTTGACATGAGTTTGATATCAGCTTAATTCAGTTTTCTGTTTAAGAAGTTCTGTGATAATGCTATACTACTGAAGTAGAACGACTGAAGAAGATAACAGGGAGGGTTGAATTTATCCCCATTTTTTTGCATCACCAATGGAAGTCATTTCACCTATTGAGTCTATGCCAATCCCATTCTCCCACTAACTACTTTCTTGTAATTTATTCTCTCTATATTCCCATCCACTTCTCCTGTCACTTACAGAGTGGAGACAATTTGCAATGACCAATTAAATCACCAACCCATTTTTCTTTAGAATGTGTGAGGTCTCTCCTGGAGTATTATGCACAGTTTTGGTCATGCTGTTATAAGAAAGATGTCATTAAGCTGGAAGTAGTGCAAAGAAGATTTACTTGCCCACAGAAGGCAAAGAGTTGTTGTAGACGGGTCATATTCTGCATGGAGGTCGGTCACCAGTGATGTGCCTCAGGGATCTGTTCTGGGACCCCTAATCTTTGTGATTATTATAAATGACCTGGATGAGGAAGTGGAGGGATGGGTTAGTAAGTTTGCAGATGACACAAAGGTTGGAGGTGGTGTGGATAGTGTGGAGGCTATAGCGGAACATCGATAGGACGCAAAACTGGGCTGAGAAGTGGCAGATGGAGTTCAACCCAGATAAGTGTGAAGTGGTTCATTTTGGTAGGTCAAATATGATGGCAGAATATAGTATTAATGGTAAGACTCTTGGCAGTGTGGAGGATCAGACGCTCAAATCAGCTGCGCAGGTTGACTCTGTGGTTAAGATGGCGCATGGTGTATTGGCCTTCCTCAATCATAGAATTGAATTTAGGAGCTGAGAGGTAATGTTGCAGCTATATAGGACCCTGGTCAGACCCCACTTGGAGTACTGTGCTCAGTTCTGGTCGCCACACTACAGGAAGGATGTGGAAGCCATAGAAAGGGTGCAGAGGAGATTTACAAGGATGTTGCCTGGATTGGGGAGCATGCCCTATGAGAATAGGTTGAGTGAACTTGGCCTTTTCTCCTTGGAGCGACGGAGGATGAGAGGTGACCTGATAGAGGTGTATAAGATGATGAGAGGCATTGATCATGTGGATAGTCAGAGGCTTTTTCCCAGGGCTGAAATGGTTGCCACAAGAGGACACAGGTTTAAGGTGCTGGGAAGTAGGTACAGAGGAGATGTCAGGGGTAATTTTTTCACTCAGAGAGTGGTGGGTGCATGGAACGGGCTGCCGGCAAAGGTGGTGGAGGCGGATACGTTAGGGTCTTTCAAGAGACTTTCATGGAGCTTAGTAAAATAGAGGTCTACAGGTAAGTCTAGTAATTTCTAAGGTAGGGACATGTTCGGCACAATTTTGTGGGCTGAAGGGCCTATATTGAGCCGTAGGTTTTCTATGCTTCTATGTTTCTCTGAGAATGTTGTCAGGAATCAAGGGCAGAATAGGACATTATTCCTTGGAGCATAGAAGACTCAAGCATTTGTTAAGTCATGAGGGGCATAGATATGGTAGATTTAGAGCAATGCACACAAAATTTTGGAGGAAATCTTTCAGGTCAGGTAGCATCTACGGAATGGAGTAAACAGATGGTGTTTCATACCAAGAACTTTCATTGGACTGGAAAGGAAAGGGGCAGAAGCCAGAATGTAATGTTGGGGTAAGGGGACAAGTAGAAGCTGGCACTTGTGAGAGAGGAGGTGGGTGGGTGGGGAGGGGACACCAAGTGAGAAGCTGGGAGGTGGTAGGTGGAAGTGAAAAGACTGAGGAAGAAGGAATTTGATAGGAGAGGAGCATGGACCATGGGAGAAAGGGAAGCAGGACCAGAAGCAGAGGGAGATGGTGGGCAGGTGAGGCGAAGAGAATGGATGAGAGGTGAGCCAGAATAGAAATTGAAAAGAGAGTGAAGGAAGAGAGGGGAGAGAAACTGATGCCTATGCCATGCCATCAGTTTGATGCTACTCAGATGGATAGAGTGAATGGGCAGTCTTTTTTCCCAGGGAAAGATAATTAAAAAGGAGAGCGCATGTTCACAGTGGTATGAGGTAAGATTTAAAAAGGGCATGAAGAGCAACCCCTTCATTGAAGGTGGTGCTTATATGGAATGAGCTGCCAGAGGAAGTGTATGGAGCAGACACAGTAACAACATTTAAAAGACACTAGGACAGGAACACAGTTAGGAAAGGTTGAAAGGGGTATGGACCAAACTTAGGCAAATAGGACTAGATTAGATGGATATGTTGGTCAACATGTACAAGTGGGGCTAAATGTTCAAATGCTCTATTTCCGTAGAACATTGAACGTAGAATATTACAGTACAGTACAGGCCCTTTGGCCTACGATGTTGTGCTGATCTTTTAAACTACCTTCAGATCAATCTAACCTTCCATTCTTCACAGAACTCTATTTTCCTATTTCCATGTGCCTACCAAAGGGATTTTGAAATGAACTTCATCTATCTATCTCTACCACCACACCTAACAGGGTGTTCCATGCACCCACCACTCTCTGTGTAAAGAACTTACCTCTAACTTCCCTCCTATACTTTTCTCTAATCACCTTAAAACTATCCCCTTTTGTATTAGCTATTTCTACCCTGGGAAAAGCCTCTGCTTCTTATCATCTTGTACACCTCCATCAAGTCACCTTGATGGGACTGTTGATTTGTGACTTGTTTAACTTGACCCATCTGAGAATTATACTAGAAACAGCTTTCAATGTGCCATTTATTTGGTCAGGATGTCATTTACGTGGTCAGGGTGTCATTTACGTGGTCAGCACGGCAATAACACCTGGAAAGAGCAGTGCAATGTGCCATCTCATGCAGCTGAATGCTCCTGCTTTCTGACATAAATTTGAACCAAATGACAGTGGGTTTTTGACACCACCAGCAAGACAACAATTAAGGCTGTTAATTAGACAGAGGATGTAATTAAATGCAAGCATTTTGTTGGTTTGGAATATTTAAATGACTTGATAACACGTCGGCAGAATGTGAAAAAGATGTCCATGTAGTAGAAGGAACTAAAATGGATGTAAAGAGAAGATAGGATCTGGAAGTCTGGCAAACTGGAAGACAAAGTATCTAAGAATAGAAGAAATTACAATTGGGATTTTGAGAAAGGAAGCTCATATGCTTATTTCATAAGATTAATTAGGAATGTGTTAGAACTACAGAGTTATGAACACTAACCGGGAAATCAGAGCCAGTATGTGTTAAATGTTTACACAACTATACTTACCTGTAAAGAAATAAATGAGATCTGCATCATAACACTTGACTTGTCACCAGCAGGTGGTAAAATGTTAAGGAGATTTTTATGTTAACCCCTGAACTTTAAAGATGCTGCTTTTTCTGCTTGTGTACTTGATCAATGAATACCGTAGATTCCGGACTACAGAGCGCACCTGATTAAAAGCCGCTGGCTCTAATTTTAGAAATAAAATCAATTTTTTAATTGTAAAGGCCGCACCGGATTTTAGGCCGCACCGCTACTTTTAAATATACATACGTATCGGTAACACAAATTACGTTGCATATACTTTTTTACTGAACAGCACGAACAACATTCCAATATCTCCTAGCGACTGGTAAAAATATATATACTGCAGCCTACCAGGAAAAGTTATTGATCGCCTTTAACTTAAAAGCAGCGTTTTCGCTCGGGTCTGACGCGCTTGCGTAACGCGATCGGGTCTAATCGGGTCTGATGCGCTCGGGTCTGACGCGCTCGGGTCTGACGCGCTTGCGTAACGCGATCGGGTCTAATTGGGTCTGACGCGCTTGCGTAACGCGATCGGGTCTAATCGGGTCTGACGCGCTCGGGTCTGACGCGCTTGCGTAATGCGATCGGGTCTAATCGGGTCTGACGCGCTTGCGTAACGCGATCGGGTCTAATCGGGTCTGACGCGCTTGGGTCTTGCTTTTCTTCGAGTATTTTCCATGTTGATGAGGGTGAGTACAAATGACTGATTTACAATAATTTAATTGTGAAAGTGCGCTTGATTTATCGTACAATTTCATTGGACCTCTGTGAACTACTCATCAATTTTATTGGTCTACTGTTACGAGGCAAAATGTTTACGAGGCGGCATGAAAAAAACCCATGTATTAGCCGCTCTGGATTAAAGGCCGCAGAGTTCAAAGCTGTTCAAAATGTGGGAAAAAAGTAGCGGCTTATAATCCGGAATCTACGGTACTTGGTACTTGGTCAGTGTTGAATAATTTTAAGCCACAGTTCCAAGACTCCCAAATACTGGGACCTGGCAATTTTAAAGAAACATATCTGTGAATTGTGATCCAAGAATAAATTCCAGCATGTCATGAATAACTTTAATGTTGTTAAAATTTAAGTTTAATAACAATAACTATTGAGAAGCTAGGAGCTGATAAGTGAAAGAGGCAACAGCTGAAAGAAGGATTCTGATCAGAAAGGACATTAAATCATGGAATAAAGAGAAGGAGGTGATAGGGAGATTGTATTGGCTGGGAAGGGTAAGGGAAAGGCAAGGGTATTACAAAAATGAGGGAGAATTAAGGGGGGTTCTTGGAAGTTTTATTAACTTATGGTTGGGTATTTCAGAAACAAATAAGTTAACATCAAACACAGGGCATAGAAAGCACAGCGCAGGCCTTTCAGCCATGATGTTGTGCCAACACTTTGAAGCAACTCCGTGATGAATCCAACCCCTCCCTCTATTTTTCTGAAGACAGATGGGATGAGATAGCCAACATCTGATCTCAAAGATGCAACACTTCCATCAAGGGCTTTCTGCAAAGAGAAACAACTTGTCCTTGACGCTGGAGAGTGTAGAAGGATATGGGGGAAGAAATGACAGCTAGTGGACAATTCTTACACATAGAAATATTTCTAAACAGATTCACTGGTTCTGGACCACTCAGCTGAATCACCTCAGGATCTAATGGTGACCCACAGTAGAGATGACGCTGAAATTGAGGGATCGCTGACATCTGTCTGTATTTAATTACAGGGCTTGCATAACAATGCTGTGCTGACATCCCTTCTTATTTCCTGAAGTCCAATGATGAATGCATAACAACCTGTCTGAACAAGCTCTTTTCTACAAAAGAGGAGGACTGAACTTTTGACTGTTGGTCTTCCTCTCAGGGGGAAAAAAACCACTATTTTTTGTACAACTGCCAACAGAAAGTAAGAATGAATTCTGAAGGAGCCAGACACAATTTGCATTAATTAATTACCACAAGCAGATTTTGCTTGCTGCTTTACAAGGAGTCATAGATAAAAATAAAACCTTTCTGTTTGCTGAACTGAATCTACGAGAGATTTTTTTCCCGTTATTAGCTTTATCACATGAATAATTGAAAAAACATTGAATTAAGTTTAATTTCAAGGAATTGTTTAGTGTGATTATAGAACTGCAACCGTTATGTGGAAAACTAGAATAATTAAAGGTTTGGCAATTATATATTAACACAAAATGCCCTAAAGTGCTTCACAGACAATGGATTACTTTAGAATTGGAGACACTGTTGTTAACATAGTCTAATGCAGTGAATGATTTAGAATTGGAGACACTGTTGTTTAACATACTCTAATGCAGTGAATGACTTGCAAGTGAGAAGGACCAATGAACGGCAAATAGAACAAATAATTTGGTTGTGGTGATAGGACTAGCTTTGTAATGTCTCCTGTGGGGGATGGGGGGTAGTGGTGATGGCTTTGTCTCTGTGGTAGAATTCATAGCAATTTTTTTCAAAAGGCTTTGCAGTTAAGTTTTTGTGCACAATATTTAGACTGTGAGACATCAATGGAGTACTGAGGGTTTGCTACACAGGCATAAACTGTACCTTTCAAATGAGATGTCAATAAACCATATAGCAGGCCACAAACCTAGTTGAGCCCACACTACCATTCAAAGTTCAAAGTATTATGAAAATGCGTATACGATGTACAACCTTGAGATTGACTTTCTTGCAGGCACTAAACCAACTTTCATGAAAACACCCACACCACCATGACAGACCAGCCCCAAGCATTCTCCAGCAACAGCCTCTGTGGCTATACCTCCAGATAAAGCAGATCTTTCACTTTGACAGCACTTTCCTGCTCAAGCCCCAATAACAGTGATTCCCCTAAAACTCAACGTTACTCAACATCTGAACATTTACATCTTTCTGAGCCAGAGAATTCCAAAGCCTCACAATTCCCTGAGGAAAGAAATTTCTACTCATCCCAGTCTCAAATTCCTGAGACTAGATCCACCTAATAAGAGTCAAGTCAAAGCAGGACATGAAGTCATAAAGTTATACAACACAGAAAGAGACCTTTTGGCCCAAGTCTTCCTTGTTGATCAAAGGTACCTTCTTGAGCTAGTTCCATTTGCCTGCATTTTGGCCCATGTCCCTCTATCCATGAACCTGTCTTTTAAATGATGTAATTATGTGCACCTCCACCACTTCCTCAGCAATATGTTCCATATATCTACCATCCTCTATGTGAACGAGTTGCCCATCAGGACCCTTTTAAATCTTTCTCTTCTCACTTTAACTCAATGCCCTCTAGTTTTAGATTCACCTACCTTGGGAAAAAAACTGACCATTGATGTGATCAATTCCCCTCATGATTTTAGGCACTTTCTTGTCTATAATGTCACCCTTCAGCCTCTTCACTCCAGGGAAAACAACCCCAGCCTATCCAGTCTCTCCTTATAACTCAAGTCCTTCAGTACCGACAATATGCTTGTGGAAGTTTTCTGCATCCTCTCTAGCTTAACCATAGCGTGGCAATTGGAACTGTATGCAGTACTGTATTCTAGCAGCAACACTCTCAATGCCTTGTACAGTGTAGCATAACCCCCAGCTCTTCACAATCAGAATCAGGCTAATTATCACTGTTCCATATGGCTCTGTCATATACTCCATTTGATCTAGATGCGATATAACATTATACCTGTCCACCACACCATCACTATTGGCATCATCACAAATATTCTAGCCATGCCACCTACATTCTTATGCAAATTGTTAACATAAATGACCAACAACACTGGATCCAACACCATAATCTGTGGCATGCCACTGGTCACAAGCCTCTTGTCTGAAGGAATTACCCTCCACTAACACCCTCTGGATCCTTCCACCAAGCCAGTTTATTTATTGAGTGATACAGTCAGTCCTTCGAGCCACACTGCTCAGCAAACTCTAACATATCCAATTAACCCTAACTTTACAATGATTGATTATCCTACCTGGTACATCTTAGGACTGTGAGAGGAAACCAGAGCACCCAGAGAAAACCCACGCATTGCACAGGGAGGATGTACCGATTCCTTACAGACAGCATTGGAATTTAATTCCAAACTCCAGAATGCCCTGAGCTGTAATAATGTTGCGCTAACTGCTACACTAACATTGCTCTGATATTTCATATCCAATTGTTTAGATCACCCGATATAACATGTGGTCTAACCTAGTTAACCTGCTTACAACATGGGACATTGCCAAGGAACTTGCTAAAGTCCATGTAGACAACACATACTGCTCTGTTCTCATCAGTCCTCTTGGTCACCTCTGCAAAAAACTTAATCAAATTTGTCAGACACGATTTGGCATATACAAAGCCATATTGTCTATTCCAAATCTGCCCTTGCCTTTACAGTTACAGGTCCATCCCATCTCTCACAATCCTTTCTAGAAACTTTCTCACTACTGTTGTTAGACTCATCGACCTGCATTTCCCTATCCTTGAAGCTCTTCTTAAATAAAGGCACAACATCAAATAGTTTTCTGGGAATTGCTCCCGTGTTAAATAATCTCCATCAGGGCTTCAGCAATTTTTTCCTCTTTTTGAAAAGGAAGCATTTTCTTGTGCTACTGCTTACTGCTAAATGTATTCTTCTCCTTGGATATAAACATTGATTCTGCAGTCATTAGGACTCCCATTAATATCCTTTTGGAAACTGTTGTGTAATCCAGTTGTCTGTACAGACTGCCTTTGGAAGGGCCCCTGTAGATTTCATTGTGGGATCAAAGTTATGCAAATTGGAAGCAGGTCATGCTGCTGCTAAATCGGCATGATTTATGTTCAGATCTCCCCTGAGAGGATGCCCAACACATACTATCTCTACGCCCATGAGTCTTACACAGAATCAAACTTGTTCATAACACTTCTATGGATTTTTGTTATATAGTCATTTCCAGCCTCTGTGAAATATTGAAGACGTCATTTGATTCTTGCCTCAGGTATCTATACTGAAGCTTAGATAACAATGAGACAACTCTTTAGCTGTCTTCAAAGCTGTCACAGTTCTAGCTGATTTAACCTTAAGGGCACATTGGTTTCTGCTTTAAGAAGAAATATTGAAGTATTTTTCTCTTCTGTCATAAGATTATTGTTTGGAATTAAAGACCTTAGCTCACTGTTTAAAGGGGCATTTTTGCAGAAAGTGCTTGTGAAGCATTTATAGATCAAGATTCTTCTGAAAAATACATAGATTTTCACATGAAGTAATAGACATTTTCCTCAGAAATGCAAGTTTATTAGGAGGGTTTACACACACAGGTACTGAAATGTAACAAATGTCCTGTTGACTGTTTGTTGTGTTTATTCTGATTGTGTTCTGTGGGGAAGTGGAAAGTTCTTTCACTATCCTAATTGGTTCTACTAACCTTGACATGGTGCTGCAGCAAGCAGAGTCAGTGCTTCACAATGCCAGTGGCCTGAGCTCAATCTTCAGCTCAGGCAATGACTGTGTAGAATTGTCATGTTCTCCTTGTGACCGCGTGGGTTTCCTCCAAGCGCTCCAGTTACTTCCCGCATCCCAAAGGATAACAGGCCAATGTGAATTGTCCTCAGTGTACAGTGATTTGTAGCTTTGGTGCAAGTTCAAAGTTCAAAGTACACTTATGTTACATATACCAACGCAAACTTCATTTTATTTATTTATTCATTCAGATACAGTGCAGAATAGGCTATTCTGCCCCTTCAAGCCCTGCTGTCCAGCAACCCCCGATTTAACCCTAACCTTACTCACAAGACAGTTTACAATGATGAATTAACCTACAGCAACACACACAAAACACTGAAGGAATTCAGCAGCTCAGACAGCATCAATGGAAAAGAGTTAAGCACTTGACATTTCAGGCCAAGAACTTTCATCAGGACTGAGAAGGAAGGAGGAAAATGCCAGAATAAATATTAATATAAATAAGTATTCTGGTATCTTGTTGATGCACAAGTCAGTACACAAGCCAGGGCAGTACAATATGGAGAGCAGCTGGCTCCTCCTCTCCATGCAGCTGGTGAATCCAAAGGAATGGTTCAGAATAATATAGTTTAGCGCTAACGATGTTGCAGGAGTTGCCAATCAGGATTAAACTCTGACTGTCTTAGGGATTCCAGCTCTGGATGTTTGCTCAGGGTTTACTCCCGAAGCCTTCCCCATGGGTATAGCCACAAGGCAGTGTAAGTTTGAGATCAGAGTTTTCCTTCTTCTAGATGAACTACCAACCACAGATGATGACCCCCATCTGCCCGAAGCAACTGGTTTTAAGGTTCCAGTAACCCGCTTTTGCCCCTTCTCCTGTCAGTAGAATTGGTGAAACCAGGTTTTGTAGCTAAGTCACAGATGAAGGCGAGGAGCTGGACTTGGTTGTCAGACGCTATTTGAGACACACACCACACCCAGCTATGACATTAATACTCCAACTTTCATTGCTTTCCACTATCAAGCTCAACTTTATTGTTCAAGTAGATTAGAAAGTTGATAAGAATACTGTATTTGAAGTGTATATATGAATTTTGAAATGCATGAATAAGCTAAGACTGAAACTTTATGAAATAAAGTTACCCATAATAAGGTAGATTAAAGGATTAACAATAAAATGGATAAGAGTTCACTTTGCAAGAGCTGGCATAGATACAGTTAGTCAAAGGGCCCATGCCCAAACTATGTAACTCTAAGGGGAGTCCAGGACTAGTGGTGAACATGTTCTTTTGGCCGCAGTAAATATGGTGTTTTCTTTGTATATCAGTTAATGCTAGGAACATAGTTGTTTTGTTCATATATATTAAAGAACTGTGCATTCCTGATCATAACATTATACATCTCTATAAATTCACCCCTTCTATGCTGGAGATCACAACTAGTTCTGGGCTTCCAGCTTGAAAAACAACCTCCCTACTGTGGTGAACTAGATATACCTGTCTGACTGCTCCTGTGGCTCCTCCCAAGACCCTGCTGACTACCCCTGTGGCTCCTCCCACAGACCCCTGTATAAAGGCGACTGTGGCCTGCTGCTCTCCCTCATTTCCCCAGGATGTAGTGTTCTTCAGTCAATAAAAGCCGATATCTCACTTCCTAAGTCTCGGCGTGAGTTATTGATGGTGCATCAATTTTATTGACTGAAAGTTACAACATGGAAACCGCTTTACGCCCAGAACGCCTAGACTTGGACCCCCGAGACCCTGGAGCAGCTCTTGCCTTTGAACACTGGCTGGTGTGCTTCCAATCGTACTTAGAGGAGGTTCGTGCCACCGACTCGGCTGTTCGGCACAAACTTCTCTTCTCGAGGGTCGCCCCAAAAGTTTATTCGTTCATCAGGGACATATCCACCTACGAGGAGGCGCTTGCCGCCCTCCAAAGACAGTACCTGCGGCCAGTAAATCCAGTTTATGCACGGCACCGCTTGGCAACGCGAAAACAGCGGCCTACGGAGTCGACTGCTGAATTTTTCCGCGAGTTACTGACCCTAGCGCGGGACTGTGACTGCAAAGCGCTCACAGCGGAACAGCATAAGGAACTCTTGGTCCGAGACGCTTTTGTGACTGGGGTTCGGTCAGTGTGTATCCGCCAGCGGCTGCTGGAAAAAGCTGATCTTACCTTACGCTCCGCGATAGAGACGGCCGATTCGATAGAGGCTGCGCAACTGTACGCCGAAGAAGTCCAACCGAGCCATTCCCCGGTTCCGAGCGAATTCGCCAACGCCGCTGCCAGTCGCGGTATCTCAAACCCCACGAATTCGCCAGGTACGAAACTCTGTTACTTCTGTGGGCTTCGGAAACATGCCCGGGTAAGCTGTCCGGCGCGCGAAGCGACGTGTTCCAGCTGTGGGAAGAAGGGCCATTTCGCCAAGGTCTGTAAATCTAAACCGCGCCCGGGGTCGAGCAGCGCCGCGTCTGAGACCTGGGGGCCGCCATTTTGCATGACCGGATGTGGACAACCATCTTTGCCGACGTCACCAGGCCCCGCCCCCGACTCGCCATCTTGCATGACCGGATGTGGACAACCATCTTTGCCGGCGTCACCAGGCCCCGCCCCTACCTACCCGTGTGCGACCTGGGAGCCGCCATCTTGCATGCCCGGATGTGAGCGGCCATCTTTGCTGGCGTCACCAGGCCCCGCCCCCGACACGCCCCGTTCTACGCTGGCTTCCGTGACCCTCGATCAAAGCGCTCCGCACCAGCTCGCAAGGTCGATGATGGACATCCTGGTGGAGGGGCACAGGACTAGCTGCCTGTTTGACACGGGCAGCACTGAGAGTTTTATTGACCCGGCCACAGTGAAACGCTGCGGACTCGTGACACGGCCGGTCCGTCGGAAGATCACCTTGGCTTCAGGGTCGCATTCCACAGACATCCGGGGGGGTTGTGTAGCGACATTGGTGGTGCAGGGCACAGAATTAACCCACTCTCCGCCTTCGGAGCACACACCACCTCCGGCACCTGTGCCGTCATCACCTCCGGCTCCTGTGCAATTGCAGCCGGAGCTCCGTAGATCGCAGCGAACGATTCGACCACCTGATCGACTTAACCTGTAAATATACTTGGGAATTTTTTTTTAAACAAAGGAGGGGTGAATGTGGTGAACTAGATATACCTGTCTGACTGCTCCTGTGGCTCCTCCCAAGACCCTGCTGACTACCCCTGTGGCTCCTCCCACAGACCCCTGTATAAAGGCGACTGTGGCCTGCTGCTCTCCCTCATTTCCCCAGGATGTAGTGTTCTTCAGTCAATAAAAGCCGATATCTCACTTCCTAAGTCTCGGCGTGAGTTATTGATGGTGCATCACCTACCATCATAGAAGTGTGATCATTCGAGATGAGAATGATGATCTCAGTAGGGGTTGTCTATTGGGTCCTCCAGTGGCTTTAGAGCCCGACTAAAGATCCCTGTGTTTTGGTGCAGTGTGGACATGAGTAAGTGGTGGCTGTGGTTAGTAGTTGGGGCTTTTGGTTGTTCGGTTTCTCCTTTCGTAACTGCTGCTTGTTCTCTTTGGCACAGCGGAGGCACTCTCATGATGCTGTCTGGCCCAAGAAGTGAGTGTTCTTTAAATACCAGTTTTTCAATCAGCACTAGGCAGATAAACTGATTCATTCAGTTTATTGAGGCACCTGACCCACTGAGCACTTCACAAAAATTCTGCTTCTATTTAAGCAGATTAGCTCATAATTCATCACATAACATTCAACGGTGATAATGTCAACTTGGAACAAAATAATAAAATAGTCAAAATCACTTCGGCCTTTTGTTCTTCAACTAAGTTTTATTTCAATGAGCTTCTATGGAAGACGATTTATAATAATAAATGTAGCCATATTGCTCTTTTTAAAGATCAACCAGTTTTAAAATTAATGCTAACAAACAATCTGTGGGCACTCTGCCATGGATGGTCCCAACCCCAGCTGTGAAAGGAGAAGCACTGGGCATGGGGCTTACAAAAACTTAGAGCTACAAGAAACGCCAATAGCAGCTCCAAACAGTTCATCCTTGGGTGAGGAAGGATCTTCAATGAGAAGACATATGAATTTGAGTGATGAAAGCAGAAGCCACAAGGTGGATTGACCTTCAGCACAGAACTGTGCAATTTGGTCAGTAGCCAATGCCCCAGTAGGGGTGATAGGCTTAAGAAGACAACCTGCTGGAGGAACTTAAAGCAGGGTCTTGATCTCAAACATCAGCAATTCCTCCCCTTCCCCCCAGAGATGCTACTCGACCTGCTGAGTTCCTCCAGTAAATTGTTTGTTGATCCCAGCTAATGTCGCCTTTTGTGTATTCTCTTAAGTTTAGTGGCAGTGTACTCAGTGGCCAGCTTATCAGGTATATAGCAGTACACCTGCTCGTAATCTACCAACCATGTGACAGCAACTCAATGCTTAAAAACTTGCAGACATGTTCAAGACATTCAGTTGTTGTTCAGATCAACCATCAAAATAGGGAAGAAATCTGATCTAACAGAAGTTGGCCATTGTTGGTGTCAGAAAAGGTGGTTTGAGTATCTCAAAAATGCTTATCTCCTGGGATTTTCACACACAACTGTCTCTGGTGTTTACAGAAAATGGTGCTAAAAACAAAGCAAAAAATGTGTTGTTAATGAGTTGCACAGAAGAGAATGACTAGACTGGTTGAAGTTGACAGGAAGGTGACAGTAACTCAGATAATCACATTTTACAACAGTGGTCTGCAGAACAGCAACTCTAAATGCACAGCATGTCGAACCTTGAAGTGGATAGGCTACAGCAAGAGAAACCCACAAACAGACACTTAGTGGCCATTTTATTAGGTGGAGAATATAATTAATAAAGTGGCCATTACATATCTATGAAATGATTGAGTCATTAAACATTTTCCAGATTGAAAGATTCCAAGAGGGGAAAGGAATTCAGGCAGGGAAGTATGGTTAAGATCAAGTCATAATCTTATTAAAGTTTCATCAGAGGGACTTTGGTCTACTCCCCCTATATTTTTCTGCATAGTTTGGAAACAAAGAATCAACAGGAACTCAGATTTGGTTCAATGCAGAAGGGGGCTATTTGCTCCATTAATCTCTCTGTAGAACAATACGATCAATCCCCTTCCCTGCTCTTTTTCCATTACTCAGTAATCAGCCTATAAATAATTGTTCCTTTTTCTTGTGAAAGCGAGAATTCTATATTCTTTCATCAGACTTTCAGGCAGTGCATTTTTGATCTGATCTTTTCACTGAAATGAAAGAAATGATTTGCAAGTAATGGATTGTCATCTCTGGCCCTTGACTCAGCCAAAAATGTGAATACTTCTCTTGACTTTTCCAATGTAAACACACTTAATCTTTTACAGACCTAACAAATGACCTCCATAATATCTTCCTCTATGGAGAACAACCCCATATTTACACTCTCTAACTGAAATCCTTCAGTATGGGAGTCATTCTAATGAACTTAGTCAAGTACTATTAATGCAATTCTGAGAAAAAGTGACAATAAAATTGGTCAAACTCTTTTGTTCTGCTTCCCTACCCTCTACTTGATCTGCACATTATCCACACATTTCCCATAGAGTGTTCCCTATTCTCCTTCTCCACTGTTCCTATCTGGACAAAACCTCACATTTTTCACTTTCCTTTTCTATCAGGGTCCATCATCTGTAGCCCTTTGTCAATGCCACCTATTACCTCCTACCCCTCCCCCAGCCATTGTCTCTATTTCAATTCTTCCCTCCTCTGTCCGCCAATCACTCCTCTTCACCTGGATTCATCTGTTATGTGCCAGCTCCTGCCCTTCTTACTCATTTTACCAGCCATCTTCCCTCTGTTGAGGATGAATGTGGCACAGTCATGTAGTGATGGTAGCATAACGAGAATGGTACGGTAAAGTACAACTACGTAGCACAATGTTTCACAGCACCAGCTGTAAGATTAGTGCTCAGTTCCTGCCACTGTCCATAAGCAGTCTGTACATTCTCCCCATGACTATGTGGGTTTCCTCTGGTTGTTTCACTTTCCTCCACACGCCAAAGATGAATGTTTAGGATTAGGAAGTTGTAGGCATACTATGTTGGCACTAGAAGCATGGAGACACTTGCAGGCTGCCCAACACAATCCTCGCTGATTTGACTTGACACAAAAGACACATTTCACTGTGTATTTCAAAGTACATGTGACAAATAAAGCTAATCTCTTTAATCGTTCTCAACCTGTTCATTCCAGATGCAGCATCTCACCAGAATCTGTCGATTGACCATTTCCCTTCACAGATGCTGCCTAACCCACAAATTTCCCCAGCAGCTCAGTTTTGCACCTTTTCTGTAGTATCATCCTGACGAAGGGTCTCGGCTCGAAACGTCGACAGCGCTTCTCCCTATAGATGCTGCCTGGCCTGCTGTGCTCCACCAGCATTTTGTGTGTGTTGTTGTTTGAATTTCCAGCATCTGCAGATTTCCTCGTGTTTGATCATTTTAGTATTATTCTTTTATGCAAAACCAATATCGATTTCCATTATTTTATTCTGCTGTTGAGGAAATATACTTCCAAAAGAATGTGATTTCCACCTTTACTATTAACCAGTTGCTGCAATAAGTGTTAAACTACCTATTCATTGAAAACCACTTCCCCATGCTATCTAGGGATTGGCCCATTTTAGGAGCATTGCAGCCTTTCCACTGTCTGCTGTTTGGCATCACAGCACTGGCCGATAACACCACGGTAGTGGTAGGGTATAAATGTAGCACGATGAAAACACCCAATCTGTTTTGCTCTTTTGCTTTTGCGTTTCACCAATGAACTGGGTTTCCACCAGTGCTGTGCTGCAGGGAGAGAGAGGCTGACACACACTGTAGATAAGTATTTATAACTGGGGTGTAACTTGAAAAGTTTACAGAAAGTTTAGTGTCTGTCTTGTCCTGTAAATAAATGGTTAACTTACTTACCTGTGCAAAGGGTCTTCAGCTCCCACTCACCAGACCCTCAAACCCGATTTCCCATAACACCAACTCCTTTTAAAGGAATTCAATGTGCATTTCACATATCTAGAGGGATGTTTTCTCTTCATTTCTAATCTTATATGAGGTGATCTAATTTTGTTTGAATGCCCTCTAGTACTGCATTTCCAATCCTAATTAAAAAACAAACAGCTCAATTTATTCCTTGCTGTGTCTTAAGGCCCTGAATTATGCTTCTTCTCAGTCTCTCTTTACTTTAATGAAAACAGATTCTGCTCAGTATTAGTTCTCAGGCTGGTCATAAGATCCACTACAACTGAGCAATTGCTGCAAAGTATTTTGTGTACAAATGTAACCTGAATCAGAAATGAATCTGGCACAACTGCAGATCAGAGAGGTACGGGCTTCAGTCTACTCCAGGGTGTAATAACAATTCATAGACCTGAAGCATAAAGACAATGAAAGAAAAAAATCACAGATGTTGGAAACCTGGGGGCATGGGGCCTAAAGTACAGAAACTGTTATTACCCTTCAACCATCAGGCTCCTGAACCAGTGTGGACATCTTCACTAACCAAACCACTGAACTGATCACTGAACGCAACCTATGGACTCATTTTCAAGGACTCAACAACTCATGTATTATTTATTTATTTATGTAGTTGTTTATTTACTAGTAGCATCACTTGTTTGTTTTTGTATTTACACAGCTTGTCAGTTTTTGTGTCGCTTTTCATTGATTCTATTTTGTTCTACTGCAAATGCCTGCAAGACAATAAATCCCCAGCATATGCATAAGAACTTTGATAATAAATTTACTTTGAACTTCGAAACGTGAAATTAAAACAGAGGAAACACTCAGCAGAAAAGCTGGAAGAGCTGGAAGGAGAAATGGAATTAACATTACTGGTTGAAGACTGGGGAAGAAAGTTATTAAAGTAGTTTTAAGATGTAGGCATTATGACAGGAGGAATGAGCAACACTGTGAGAACAACTACAGGTTAAGTGGGGAAATGGGATAGAAGAGGATGAGCATGTTTCATCTTCTGTGCTGTATGATTCAGCAGTGCATCTGTGTCACACATCCAGCAGGTCAGGCTGTACTGAAGGAGAGAAAAGAAGTGAGGGCTTACACCAAAAATTGACCAGTTTTAGTGTCTAAAATATTATTTGTGTATAACTAACATCTGCATGGTTTTGCTTTGCTTTGCTTGAAGATTACAGTTTATCTCTCCAGAAGAGCAATCCTGAGGTAAGCATTAATAAGCTGAGTGACAAAGGTTCATACTACATTATAGCTTCTGGGGAATTTTAATGCAGTTAATGAAAAAAGTTGGAATAACAAGACAATAAAAAATATAATAAAAAAAACTTTGTTCAATAATAATCTTTCAGGATGTCATTATCCTATTTGGTTTGTATGTAAAGTAAAAACAGAAAATGCTCGATATACACAGAGATTAACTTTATTTATTATATGTTCATCAAAACACTGGAGCATCCAGTGAAATGCATCATTTGCGTCAATAAGACACTGTTCGAGAATGTAAGTGTCAATGTGCTTCTGGTGCCAATTTCCCATGCCTACAACTTACCAACCCTTACCCATCAGTCATTGGAATATGGGAGGAAACCAAAGAACTTGGAGAAAACTCACAAGGTCACAGGGAAAACGTCTGAACACCTTACAGACAATGGCAGGAATTGAACCCCTATTCCTTGTGTTGTAGAGCATTGTGCTAACCACTATGCTACTGTGCCACCCACTTATCAGGTCCAGCAACGTGTGGAGAGAGAGGGACTGAATTAGAGACTCCTGTTCAGATGTTTCTCTTTTCACACACACTACATGACCTGCTGATACATTTCCAGAATGTTCTGATTTTTAAATTTCAGATTACAGCTTAGACAAAAAAAAATGTGAAATAGGAGAAGAATTAGGCCAATTAATTGCATTGAGTCTGCTCCACAATCTCATGAAGGCTGATTTATTTTCCCTCTCAATCCCATTCTTCTTCCTTCTACTCATAACCCTTTCATGCCCTGACTAATCAAGAACCTATCAACCACTGCCTTAAATACACCCAATGACCTGGCTTCCACAGCCACCTGAGGCATCAAATTCTACAGATTCACCATCTTCTGGCTAAAGAAATCCCTCCTCATCTCGTTCTAAATGGATGCCCCTCTATTCTGAGGCTGTGCCCTCTAGTCCTAGACTCTCCCACTAGAGGAAACATCCTCTCCACATTCACTCTAACTCGGCCTTTCAACATTTGATAGGTTTCTATGAGATCCCCCCCTCCCCACATTCTTCTAAATTCCAGTGAGTACAGGCCCAGAGCCATCAACGCTCTTCATATAATAACCCTTTCATTCACAGAATCATTCTTGTGAATCTCCTCTGAACTCTCTCCAATGTCAACATATTCTTTCTTAGATAAGGGCCCAAAACTGCTTACAATGCTTCAAATGAGGCCTCATCAGTGCCTTATAAAGGCTGTTTCAATTTATTTGGTTTGTACATAATTCCATATACTAATGCCATGTTTGATTCTTAACAAACATCGAAGGTGCTCTAATGGTGACCTAACCATCCTCTCAGTTGAAGGGACTAGCAAATAAGAAATATAATGAATGTACTCCCACAAATCTCTTGAAAAGAGTGTTCTGGGATTAAGAATATTCAACAGAGATGGAAATGCAAGATATAGTCATGGGTTTTGATGTTCCACAGCTTCAGTGACCCAAATTCAATCCAGATCCCCGATGCTTTGAAGTTTGCATTCTCTCTGTCGTCACATGGGTTTCCTCAAGGTGCTCTGGTTTCTTCACAAAGTCCAAAAATGTATGACTTGTAAACTGCTCCTGTGTACTCAGGCTGGGAGAATTGATGGGAATGTGAGGAAAATTATGGGAAAATCGGAGGAGAATGGATAATGGGTTTGCTCTGTGTGTTGGCATATAATATGATGGGATAAATGACCTCCTTCTAAGCCATGAAGAATTATGGAAATATCAGAATTAATATAGTGTATAATTTATTGGGGAACCTGCAGTTGGTGGTGTTCCTTCACATCTTTGGCTATTCTCTTTCTTGAGGTTAGAGATTATATATTCTTAAAAAGTGTTAGCAAAAAGGATCTTGCTGGGCACCACAGTATGTAGAGTCATAGAGTCATTTTCTCCGAGGATTGTCACTTTGTTGTGATGGAAGAGGTTTGTAAGTTCCTGAGATCCCAACAGTGATGCCTTGTGAAGCTTAGCTCTTGTTAGGGGCACACATGGCAATAAGGTCAAGGGGAGGTTCCAAACAAAGAGCAATCTAACCAAGACCTCAGTAGTGGTGTTGGTGGAAGATAATGCACATCGCAATGGCAGTGAAGGCAGAGGAAGGTCCCCCATTCATCTTGCATTCCATGCCACAGTTGATGTTTCAGGTCAAGGCCCTTCATCAGGACTGGAAAGGAAGAGGGCTGGAGCCTGTATAAAAGGGTGGGGTTAGGGGAGGAGTACAAACAATCCTATCAGATTCCTTCTTCTTCAATCCTCAGTCACTTCTACCTATTGCCACATAGCATCTGACATCACACGCTCCCCAACTAACCACCTTGACATTCACATGGTCTCACCTATCACCTGCCAGTTTGTACTCCTCCCCTTCCACTAACCTTCTTATTATGGTTCCTGCCCCATCCTTTTCAGTCCTGATGAAGGGCCTTGGCTTGAAACATCAACTATTTTTCCCCTCCATAGATGCTGCCTGACCTGTTGAATCTTTCCAGCATTTTGTGAACCAATTAGGACAGGATTTGGAAGCAATGGGTTAAATCTTGCCGGACAAATCATGCAGGATTTATAATGGGTTCAGGAATCATGCCTACTCTGGTGTGAACTGCTTGTCTTACATGAAGAATAGCTGAAGTTGAACAAGACACCCTATGGCATCTAGCAAAACAGAACAAGCCCTGTATGAGTCAACACCTTCAGGCAAGGGAAAAAAATGGACAAGACCAAAGAATTATTTGTGAACGCCTCTCGCTCAAATTCTCTACAACCTTGTCATAGACTCTACCTTATCAGTCAGCCAGCATTTCAGGAATTTTATTGACTAACAAGTTATGAAATATTGAATTGCACAATTTGTGTTACTAACCTAAGCCAGGAGCTACAAATCGTTCCAGCTGTTCTTCAAGTGTAACTCATTAGATTTCACATCAAAGAAAGAAAAAAAAAACAAGATATGCTTTGAACTTCTTGGAGAATGTTCAGTAAGAATAGCTGATCATCAAGCAAAAGGGAGATAAGGCTTTTTTTTGAAGTCCCTCAGGAGATTATAGAACATAGACCAGTACAGCTTTGGAATGGATCCTTTGGCCTACAATATTTATGCTGAATATGAAGCCAAATTAAACAAAATCTCTTCTGTCTGTACATGAACCATGCCTCCCCATTCTCTGTATATTTATGTGTTGATCTAAAAGCCTCTTAAAGTCCACAACCCCACTCGCACATCTGCTTCTACCTCTATCCCTTCTATCCACTCTCTGGGTAAAATGCTTGCCTCACACATTTCCTTTAAACATCCAACCCCTTCACTTTAAATATATGCATTCTAATCTGTACCCCTGAAAAAAAAACTCTATCTACCCCATCTATGCCTTTCATAACTTTGTGAACTTCTAGAGTAACACATTCAAAATGTTGGAGGAACTCAGCAGGTCAGGCGTCGATGGAAATGAATGAAGTCAATGTTTCTGGCTGAGACCCTTCATCATGGCTGGAAAGGAAGGGGGAAGAAGCCAGAATAAGGAGTGGGGAGGGGGAGAAGGAGTATAATGTAAAGGTGATACATGAAACTAGGTAGGTAGGGGAGTGAGGGATGAAGTGAGAAGTTGAGCATTGATAGGTTTTAAAGTTAAAGGGTTGAAGAAGGAATTTGATGGGAGAGGAGATTTGACTATGGGAGAAAGGGAGGGAGGACTTTGATGATGCTTCCTTGTGGCAGAGAGGAGGGATTCCTCTCTGCAGCCATATTTGTCTGTTTTTGTGAAGCTGATCAATATTTTTGGTATTTCTGAGGTGCTCTGCCATCTTCTCCAGCCAAATACGGGAGATAAGATTCAGAATTTGTGACAGCAGTCCACACCTGCCAAGGTTTAGAGCTCCAGCAGAGATACCGTCTGTTCCGGAGCCTTCTTGTTTATCAGCTGGCCATATGGCTTTTTGCACTCTGTGTCAGTCAGGGGGTGGCAGAGAATCTGGACTGCACAGCTTACACTGGATTTTAATCAAAGGCACTCCTGTCATGGATGGAGGCATGGTTAATGAGTTTCACATTCCTTGCCTTTTGCTCAGGACGTCTCTTTTTCAGTCAATTTCACTTATGTTTCTGGCTCTTATGAGAGTGGGTTCTCCCATATCCGAGCCTTTGATAAAGCTGATATCAACGGAAGCATCGGATAAGGTGCAATTTTCTGAAAAGGCATGACAGGTATGGAGCAAGTAGGGAAACTCATAGCAAAATGCCAGGAGCATACTTCTATCATACCCAACACCATATGTTGCCAGACAGATGAGTCAGTCCGTTGCCACATTAATATAGTGGTTAGTGCAGTTCATTCCAGAGTTCAGAGTTCAATTCCGGCACCATTCTGTAAGGAGTCTCTCTACGTCCTTTCCGTGGAATGAATGTGTTTTCCTTGGGTGCTCTGGTTTCCTCCCACAGTCCAAAGACGTACCAAGTAGGTTATTTAGTCAGTGTAAATTGTCCTGTGATTAGGTCAGGTGTTATTCAGCGTTGCTGGAGTGGTGTGGCTTATGGGCTGGAAGTGTTTACTCTGCACTGTATTACTACATAAATAAGTAAATATGAGTCAGAATCATTGAACTATACAGCATAGAAATAGGATCTACTGGCTAACTTGTCCACACTGACCAAAATGTCCATCTGAGCTAATCTTATTTAACTGCATTAAGGCCATATCCATTCCATGTTCCAGAGCAAATGTTATTTCAAATGTTGTAATTGTACCCGGCTCTACAACTTCCTCTGGTAATTTGACCCACCAACCTATCATGGTCAATGTGACAGAGTTGCCTCTCCAGTCCGTTTTAAATCTTTCCCCTCATGGGCTCATAGAGAGGATGGCAATGTAATAATCCCAATCCAAGCACTGATATCTGTTTGGTTATGTATGATATTAATGGAAGACCAGAGGAACGTCTGTATCACTTGCACCTGGGCAGACACAGATTCAGATACAGATTCATTTATTTGTCGCATGTACATCGAAACGTACAGTGCAATGTGCCATTTGTTTTAACAACCTACCCAAGGATGTGCTGTGGGCAGCCCGCAGAAGAACACAAGCAACAACAACAACAAAACAAGCCCCATTCCCTCACGCCCACCAATTCACACACACAAAGGCAAGCATCTAACCCCAGCAGAGGCCGCTTTGGCCCCGGACTCTCAGATGCTGACGTTGGGCCTCCAATCTCCATGCCCTGGCCCAGTTTGACCTTCAGGCCTGATTATTCAATTCCGATTGTTTCCAGACTGACAACCACCTGATCTGCTCTGTTGCCTTCATCTTCCTGACTCCAAAAGAAGTAGAATGACAGAAATAATGATGTAAGAAAATCAGACTTGAAGTCTTCAAGGATTCTTCAAAGAGAGTGCTCTCAGTTACGTATATCCTGATAAATTACTACAAGCAGGAGTTAAAAAGTGCCCACAACACCTGGACCTTTCCAAAGTCCAGCATCATTAGCACCTGCAAAGAAATATTTGGCTATTCTCCCAGAAAACACCAGAAATAGCTGGATGAGATTGACCAGGCGATCCATGGCTAATAACTACAAATGCATTACACTCTAGGATTGGAATTTCACCACGTCTCAGAGGAAAAATAAACCTCTCTTTAGATACTAAATGAGAAGTCCAACAGTAATCTTGTAGGGCGTGGAAAGATGGCAGCAGGTTCCACAGTTTACTGATGATGATAATGTGTGTAGATTTTTTGGCATCTTCTTACATCAAGTTACAATCGAACAGGAAATCATTCCCCCAGTCTTTTTTAAAATGGGTTTGTGTGAACATTGCCTCTATTCTGTGCCTCTGCTGATAAATACATGCGCACTATTAATTATCAAGACAAGAGATTCTGCCGTTGTTAAGCATCTTCAGTTCATTCACCACAACTAGCAGGATTTCCTGGTGACCACCCATTTTAATTCAACTTTCCATTCCTATTCCAACATGTTAGCCTATTGCCTCCTTGATGCACCATCAATAACTCTCGGAGACGGGAGGCGAACGATAGGTTTTTATTAGCAGCAAAACTGAGCACAGCATCTCGGAGACTGAGGGGGGAAGCAGTGCCTCCAATCACCTTTATTCAGGTGTCTGTGGAAGGAGCCACAGGAGCAGTCAGCAGAGGGGTGTGTCCAGACAGGTATACATAGTTTACCACATTCACCCCCCCTTTGTTTTAAAAGAGAGTCCCCACGGGGCGAAGTTTCTTACAAGTATATTTACAGGTTAAGTCTATCAGATGGTCGAGTCTGTCGCTGCGATCTACGTAGCACCGGTGGTGATTGTGCTGGCTCCGGCCTGACTTGAGGTGCCAGCCCGTTAGGCATCAGTAATCCTTCACGTGTGTGCGTGGCGCCCGGTATGGGAGTGTTGTGAGGAGTCTGTATAGGGCTTGGTGAGCGCGGTGTCTCGTGGGTATATACATCGGTGGGTACGGGATTCATAGTCTCCGTGGAGTGTTCGGGGTAGTGGTCTGGTGCTCCTGCGGGCGCCAGGTCGCGGACGGAGACCGTGTCCTCCCGCCCATCAGGTAAGACCACGTAGGCATACTGGGGGTTTACATGAAGTAGGTGAACCCTCTCGACCATCGGGGAGTATTTATTGCTCCTCGCATGTTTCTGGAGCAGCACTGGCCCTGGGGACGTCAGCCAAGCCGGTAGGGTGGTCCCAGTGGCAGACTTCCTGGGAAAAGAAAAGAGTCGCTCATGAGGGGTGGCATTGGTGGACGTGCATAACAGGGAGCGGATGGAGTGGAGTGCCTTGGGGAGGATCTCCTGCCAGCGAGAGACCGGCAACCCCTTTGACCTAAGGGCTAAGAGTGTGGCCTTCCACACCGTGGCATTCTCCCTCTCCACCTGTCCATTCCCCCGGGGATTATAGCTCGTGGTCCTACTAGTAGCTGGCATTGGTAAGGCTGAATTTGGAGTATTGTGTACAGTTCTGGTCACCGAATTATAGGAAAGATGTCAACAAAATAGAGAGAGTACAGAGAAGATTTACTAGAATGTTACCTGGGTTTCAGCACCTAAATTACAGGGAAAGATTGAACAAGTTAGGTCTTAATTCTTTGGAGCATAGGAGGTTGAGGGGGGACTTGATAGAGGTATTTAAGATTATGAGGGGGATAGATAGAGTTGACGTGGATAGGCTTTTTCCATTGAGAGTAGGGGAGATTCAAACAAGAGGACATGAGTTGAGGGTTAAGGGGCAAAAGTTTAGGGGTAACATGAGGGGGAACTTCTTTACTCAGAGAGTGGTAGCTGTGTGAAATGAGCTTCCAGTAGAAGTAGTAGAGGCAGGTTCGGTATTGTCATTTAAAGTAAAATTGGATAGGTATATGGGCAGGAAAGGAATGGAGGGTTATGGGCTGAGTGCAGATCAGAGGGACAAGGTGAGAGTAAACATTCGGCATCGACTAGAAGGGTCGAGATGGCCTGTTTCCGTGCTGTAATTGTTATATGGTTATATAGACATCAGGTTGAAGGTGTTTGACAGCCTCCGGACTCACACCACCAGGTTCAAGAACAGTTACTACCATCAGACCTTTGAACAAATGGGTTAACGACATTCACTTGCCCATCCTATGAAATGTTCTTACAACCAATGATCTCACTTTCAAGGAATCATTATCTCATGTTCTTGTTATTTATTGAGATTTATTTATATTTGCATTTGCACAGTTTGTTGTCTTCTGCACTCTGATTGATCTTTCATTGAACCTGTTATATTTATTATTCTATAGATTTGCTGAGTATGCCTTTTGGAAGATGAATCTCAGGGATGTTTATGGTGACTTTGATAATAACATTTACTTTGAACATTGAACCCTAAGTATTGGTGCAGCGTTTTGTTTTTAAATCATCATGCTGAGATGACACGGCACAGAGCTAAAAAGATCAAAGCATCAGGTGAAGGATCAACTGGTGTTCAGCTTACTACTCGAAGAGGCTTTCCTTGCCCCAGTGCTGAACTGGCTCTGTGGCTGTGGCCTGCAGCTATCAGCACTGAACCTGATTCCATGGCTGTGGCCTGCAACCATCGCACTCCTAGACTGGCTGCAGCGCTGAACTGGCTCTGTGGCCGTGGCCTCACTTTTGGGGACTCTATGATTCATGATCTGTGTTATTTGTTTATTGTTTTTGTGTTTGCACTATTTGTTCTTGTTTTGGTACACTGGGTGTTTGACAGTTTCTGTTGTGTGTTTTTCTTTGGGTGGGTTCTATTGTGCTTTTTTGTTTTGTGGATGTGCGCAAAGAAGATACATCTCAAGGTTGTATACGTTGTGTAAAAATGTGTAATGCCCTGGTTAAGATTTTTATGCTGTGCTGTGGGTATTTCATTTTATCAGTTCTGTAAGAGCAGTCTGTTCTGCTTTCAGCCTGTTTGGGTTTGAGCCGAGATAAAAGTCTTTGTTGTTCACCTTAGGAATGTGGTGTCAGCTTGTCAAGATTGTAGAATTTGGAGAAGGTTCTAGCGAATGCTGTTGACAGGAGCTGGAAGCTGTTGCTTAAGTTAACATTCTTAAATATACTTATTAATTGTATGCAGTGGACGATCCGTTATTCCTTGCTGACAGGTAATTGCTGGGGGCAGTATATCTCACAACATTTGCACACACTAGTGTTTGGGTGGGCAAGACATCCCGACCTCATGGATTTGGTGGGACCAATGTCAGATACACACTTGATGTATGAAGCCTGAGAAAGGTGGGTTTCTCACCGCGGAGTCGAGGGGCTAACGAGGCACATTTCCAGAGATGCCCAGTAAGAGGGGGTTTAATAATAAACGCACATTGATTTTAATACAGCTTCTGCCTCAGAGCTCCACTGAGCCTGGGTTCGATATTGACTATCTCTGTGGAGTATGCATATTCACCCTGTGACCGTGTGTGTTTCCTCCACGTTCTCCAGTTCCCACTTACATCACAAAGACTTGTTCCTGGGTTGTTAATTGGCCATCCTAAATTATCCATAGTGCATAAGTGAGTAGTAGAATCTGGAGGCTATTGAGAGATACGTGGGAAAAATAAAAAAATTGAAATAAAATAAATGGGCGCTTGATAATTTTTGGCTGTAGGGCCTGTTTTACGTTATTTGACTCTCCAGCTCTTTATTAATCTCTCACATTCCATTCAATCTGATCAGAGGCAGACAATTTACTTTTTATTCCTGAGTTGGAATAAAAAAGGCTATCATCAGAACAAAAGCAATTCTGCAGATACTGAAAATACAAAGTAACGCACACAAAGTGGTGGAGGAACTCAGCAGACCAGGTAGCATCCATGGAGGAAAACAAACGGTCAACATTTCAGGCTAAGATTCTTCATAAGGAATGTAGAATCTCTTTATCAAGGAGCCTTGAGGAAGATTTAAATTATCATTATTTGAATTAGACAGATAACTCCACATTTTTGTTAAGCAAATGCATGCAGGAGTGTGCTATAGTGTAAAACCTTGAATACTACATGTACTGTTTTCTGCTATCTTTTTCATTCTCGGTCATCGAGATAGTCCCATCCTCAGTGTTGACACACAGAGTTGTCATGGTTGTGCAGCAACAATGCCAACATGGGATGATAGATCTCTCCCTCTCTGGTCCATTAGTAGGCTAGACAGGCAGGTCAATCATCAATAGTACATGAGAGTGCTACATGCTGCTTGCTTGGCTCAGGTGCTGAATTAAATGGTTGGCCTCAGATGGGTTCACACAATACTAACCTTCCACTTTCAAGATTTCAACAGAGTCACCTTGACCCCAGAAACATTTCCTCCTCAAAAGACCTAAAATTCTTCAATTTAAAATGAGTTCAGTGTCTAAAAAGCTCTCCTGTGAACATCACTATAAAGTATATAATATATAATAAAGTGAGATTTATGGGCTGTTTCAAAGGAAAATCCATCAATACTCACTGCTGCCAAAGATAGATTGACTTGTATTAGATCAGGTTATACATTCTTCTCAAAGTGGAAGGCAATGAAAATTGCTTTATTTTGTGGCTTGTCCTTGTGATGTTAAGACCCTACTGTTGGCATCCGGGCTGTGAGCAGATGGAGAAAGTTGTGCAGAACTGATTTAAGGGATTACAATTTCCAATCAAAGCCAGACAAACTAGAAGGCTGGCATTTGAGAAATGGCAGCCTGTTATATATGAGGAATCCTCGCAATTCAGATTGTCCTTCTGTAAAGCAACTTGAGAGCTGAATTTAGGTTGGTACAAATAATTCTGTACATGACTACAAGAAGAAATAAAATGTCAATTCTTTTGTATTGATTGGACCACATTCACTACTTACAACAAAATAGAACATAATGTGGAATGAGTTTATTTTACACTGTAGAAAATTAAATGATTTGCAAAAGATGTCTAAAAGCTGCAAATAGGGAACTCAAGGACAAGATGATGCACAAATGTCGACCACTGTTGTTAACGTGTTCATTCTATTGATGTCCTTTATAAGTGGTGATTCAATGTAAGAATCTCACTTCTCACCTCCATATTAGAGCACTTTTAGATTCAACAGTGCTACATGTCAGAATTATAACTGACAAAGTTCATGAACTCATAAACAGATCAAGCAGTATCTGTGGAGAAAAGGAAGAGTTACTGTTTCAAATCAATGAGTAGTCATAAGCACAGCTGAAAGTCCACTGAACGGCATCATTATTTTTCCCCTCTCTCCTCAGATGTGGTTTGATTTAATGAACACTTCCAACATTTTAGCTTTTTACTTTATATTAGCTCACTCTGCAGTATTTTGCTCTTTTATTAACTGGAACTCAAAAAGGATTGGATTAATAATCCAGACATCTGAAGTAACAATCCAGAGACCTGTGATCAAATCCCACCAAGGCAAATGGGGAATTATTTTAATTAAATAGTTATGGTAAAAGGGACTATAAGACCCTGATGAAGGGTCTCGGCCTGAAAGGTTGACTATTTGCTCCTTTGCATAGATGCTGCCTGATCTTCTGAGTTCCTCCAGCATTTTGCATGTATTATTCTGGGTTTTCAGCATCTCCACAATCTCTTGCGTTCATGAAATTCTAAGATTTTCATTTAAAAATTATCTGATTCTAGTGCTCTTCAAGTGAGGAAGTAAGCCAAACCTGACATTTGCAGAACACCAACCCAGAGTGGGAGGAAACTGGGTGAAGCACCCAGTCACCAGTATGCCAAGTTCACACATAGAGAACATCAGAGGTCTGAGGCCAGATCTGTAAGGCAGAGGTCAATTAGCTGTGCCACCGTGGCTGAGCTGGTCAAGTAAGGCAGGATCAGAATCAGGTTTAATATCACTGGCATATATTATGAAATGTGCTGTCCTGTGGTAGCAATACTTAATAATAAAAACTACAAATTACAATAAGATATATAAAACATTAAAGGAATTAAGTATAACCATATAACCATATAACAATCACAGCACGGAAACAGGCCATTCCGGCCCTCCTAGTCCGTGCCGAACTCTTAATCTCACCTAGTCCCACCTACCCGCACTCAGCCCATAACCCTCCACTCCTTTCCTGTCCATATACCTATCCAATTTTACCTTAAATGACACAACTGAACTGGCCTCTACTACTTCTACAGGAAGCTCATTCCACACAGCTATCACTCTCTGAGTAAAGAAATACCCCCTCGTGTTTCCCTTAAACTTTTGCCCCCTAACTCTCAAATCATGTCCTCTCGTTTGAATCTCCCCTACTCTCAATGGAAACAGCCTATTCACGTCAACTCTATCTATCCCTCTCAACATTTTAAATACCTCGATCAAATCCCCCCTCAACCTTCTACGCTCCAATGAATAGAGACCTAACTTGTTCAACCTTTCTCTGTAACTTAAGTGCTGAAACCCAGGTAACATCCTAGTAAATCGTCTCTGCACTCTCTCTAATTTATTGATATCTTTCCTATAATTCGGTGACCAGAACTGTACACAATATTCCAAATTTGGCCTTACCAATGCCTTGTACAATTTTAACATTACATCCCAACTTCTGTACTCAATGCTCTGATTTATAAAGGCCAGCGTTCCAAAAGCCTTCTTCACCACCCTATCTACATGAGACTCCACCTTCAGGGAACTATGCACTGTTATTCCTAGATCTCTCTGTTCCACTGCATTCCTCAATGCCCTACCATTTACCCTGTATGTTCTATTTGGATTATTCCTGCCAAAATGTAGAACCTCACACTTCTCAGCATTAAACTCCATCTGCCAACGTTCAGCCCATTCTTCTAACCGGCATAAATCTCCCTGCAAGCTTTGAAAACCCACCTCATTATCCACAACACCTCCTACCTTAGTATCATCAGCATACTTACTAATCCAATTTACCACCCCATCATCCAGATCATTTATGTATATTACAAACAACATTGGGCTCAAAACAGATCCCTGAGGCACCCCGCTAGTCACCGGCCTCCATCCCGATAAACAATTATCCACCACTACTCTCTGGCATCTCCCATCTAGCCACTGTTGAATCCATTTTATTACTCCAGCATTAATACCGAACGACTGAACCTTCTTAACTAACCTTCCATGTGGAACTTTGTCAAAGGCCTTGCTGAAGTCCATATAGACTACATCCACTGCCTTACCCTCGTCAACATTCCTCGTAACTACTTCAAAAAATTCAATAAGGTTTGTCAAAGTAGTGCAAAAAGAGGGGAAAAACTCTTTTAGTGATCATGGGTTCATTGTCCTTTCAGAAATCTGATGGTGGAGGGGAAGAAGCTGTTCCTAAAACATTGGGCGTGTGTCTTCAGGCTCCTTTATCTCCTCCTCAGTAATAGCAATGAGAAGACAACATGTCCTGGGTGATGCTGCCTTTTTGAGGCATCACCTTTTGAAGGCATTCTGGATGCTGGGAAGGACAGTGCAGTGCTCACGTTTGAGTTGCCTGAGCTTACAACTTCCCGTGGATTTTTCCAATCCTATGCAGTGGCCTCACCATACCAGACAGTGATGCAACAAGTTAGAATACTCTTCACAATACATCTGTAGAAATTTACAATTCCGATCAAAAATATAATTGTTCAGGTCAGGGCCCAGGAAAGGTCCTCCAATATAAAATTAGTACGTGCATTTTGGTGAGGGAACCCATAACCCCTCATGGTGCCATGGTACTGAGGGTAGTTAGCATGATGTTCTTACAACTTGGGGCATTTCCAGAGTTTGGAGTTCAATTACAGCACCATTGGTAAGGAGTTTGTACATTTCTCCCATGTGACCGTGTGCGCTTCCTCTGGCTGTTTCGATTTCCTCACACATTCCAAAGATGTATTGCCTGGTCATTGTAAATTGCACTGCGTTTAAGCTAGGGTTAAATAGATGGATAGCTGAGCAGTGCAGCTCGTTGGGCATGAAGAACCTGTTCCACGCTGCATCTCTAACTAAATTAAATACATTTATAAAGCTCCTACCAAGCCACCCAGTTGCATCAATTGCAACAGCATAAGCCAAAGATGACGAAGAGCACTTCTTCAGAGCATCAGGTATGGACAAACAATGCCAGATTTGTCTTTCATATCACCATCCAACAAAGAATTAATTAATTTTACTACATTGCTCGTTTGTATAAAAAGAGACAGTGGCTCACCAGACGACCAAACCTAATTCTGGGTGGTATTATTTACCTCTATGAACAGTAATTGCTCACAAACAAAATGACATTTGTTGAAACCAAATCTCCCTTGGCAACAAAGCATATGCAATAAAGACTAAATAAGTTGGATTATGCCACTTAAATCAATATTAGATCCTTATCAAGGGGTGAGCAATCTACCACTACCAACCAGCGATAATTCCTGAGACGCTAATTTACGAAGCCTAATATTGTACTTACCAGTCAGAAAATCTTTAACAGGCTATTTCAATGAATAAATTTAAATAAAAATGAATCAAATGGTTATATTCCATGTTCTACTGTTTATTGTTCATTACTATTGACCTACTGAATTGAGACATCTTCATTATAATAACCAGAGGTGAGCTATAATATAAAAAATAAATGCAGCAAATAAAAGTAGCTCAATTTTGTGCACTGGGTTTTAAAATACAGCTTCATATTAATCTGAATATATTACCTTTGAATGGAATTTGATTCCACACGATAAAATAGTCATGTAATAAGAGAGTACGTAAAAAACCTTAGGTATCAGAAGACAGGTGCATCCTTGCAGTTGGCTAAAATACTGTCATGGTTAAAGCTCAAAATATATTTCCTCTGCAAAAGCTGGCAAATAGTGAATGTCTACTTTACACCCAGCAGATATCTCATCTCTTTTTAAATTTTTAAGCATTTTTCTTTTTTGTTTTTTTCATTGATCCAGATACAGCAAATGCAGTCTCTCACGTCTTCACTGAGCCCTTGTCTCTTTATCCACAGATAAGCAATGTCGTAAAATGAATAAATTCATTTTTTAGAGTGTCATCTTCCCAATTTCAGCAGAATTTTGAATAGTTTCCATAGATTTGAAGGTAAGAAATGGAACCCCGGGAAGCAGCTACAGGAGCCTTAGATCCCACAGACCAGATTCAGGGGCAGTGATTACCCTATATCCATTAGGCTCCAGAATCAGCGTGGATAACTTCATTCACCTCAACACTGAAATGACTCCACTTCCTACAGACTCATTTTCAAGGACTCTACAATTCATCTTCTCAGTGTTATTTATCTATTTTTGCATGATTTGTCTTTTTTTGTACATTAGTTGTTTGTCAGTTCATGTATAGGTATTTAGAAATTCTATGCTCCTTTATTTTCCTGTAAATGCCTACAAGGAGATGTATATGGAGACATGTACATACATTGGTGATAGATTTACTTTGACTTTGAACATCATTGTCTAATAAAGGAGAGAGAGACAAAACAGGGAACTCCAAACATCAACTGCAGAGAAAATACCAGAATCCATTATCAAGGAAGTGGCAACAGGACATTTGGAAAAGGAATAATAAGACTAGGCAGAGCTGACATAAATTTATAGAAAGGAAATATGTTTAATAAATCATGTGGAATGATAGAATTGATAGAGCGCAGAACAAGGTTATTTGACCCATCATCTCCAGACTAACTTATTACCAGAGAAAATCACTAAGTTCACCTTTGTCCTTTTCTCTGTAACCTCGCGAATTTTTCATTACCTTATATTTATCTGATTTTCTTCGGAGGGCATCAATGGAATCTGCCTCCAGTACATATACAGGCAGACTACTCCGGATTCCAATCACATGCTGTGTAAAAGTTTTTCCTGGTGTTTAGTTTGAAATTCTCTTCACTTTTATTCATTTACTTATTTTATTCAGAGATACAGCATGGAACAAACCCTCCTGGCCCTTCAAGCGGTGCTGCCAGCAACCCCCGGTTTAACCCTAGCTTCATCAAGGGACAATTTACAATGACCAATTATCCTACCAACCGGTATCTCTTTGGACCATGGGGGGAAAGCAAAGCACCAGGAGAAGACCCATGCATTTAATGAGGAGGATGTACAAACCCCTTATAGAGGACACCGGGATTGAACTCTGAACTCTAGTGCCCCAGGATATAATAGTATCACACTATCATGGCTCTCTAGAAAGTGAAGAGTGATACAGCAGTTATTGCTGCAGCCTCATATATCCAACAATCTTGACCTGCATGGAGTTTACATATTCTTACAGTGACTTTAAACTGTGTACTCCAGTTTCCTCTCATGTGCCAAAGGAGATGGTAGATGGTGATAGGTTAGATATATATATGGAGTGAATGATAAAGCAATTAAAGGGAAATGAATGGAATTGTGATGATAAATAAGTTGCATGGCTACATGAAAATATGAGGAGCAATGTGACTGATGAGGTTGTTCTGTTAAGTTTGGGATGGTCCCAGTGTGTCATACTGCCTCCTTTTCAAAGATCAATTGATCCCTGAGCATTAAGAGGATCAAGGGATTTATGGATATTGCTGATTCTGAGGTGGAAGGTCAATCCAAATCGTATAAAATGGCAGGGCAGACTCAAATGTCTAGATAGACAACTCTTGTTTCCATTTCTTTTGTTCTTATAAACTTTCAAGGTTTTGAATTATTGCCAGAGCTTGCAAAATATCTACTCTGCACTTCAATAATTGGTGTTTGTATTGGTTTATTTTTGTCACATGTACCAAGATAGAAATCAGATCATTACCCAATGCATTGAGCAGGAATAAGATGAAGCATTAACAATGCAGAATAAAGTGTAAAGACAGAGAACTTAGATCTAAAAGAGTAGAACAATTATAATGGGAGTTATGAGTGGATCTGCAGGGAGCAGACTGCACCACGTTGCCATGCTCTGACATCATCATTGCAGCTGATGTAACCAACAGGAAAACTTACCATGAAAGGAAACCACAACATTTGCTTTATTACAAATGATTTGGTTTCCTTTATAATTTCAATTTACTTGAAATGTCAAAGGGACTACATGGTAGCGTAGCGGGTAGCACAATAGCTTTACAACACCAGCAATCAGCAATCGAGGTTCAATTCCCAATGTTGTCTGTAAGAGTTTGTACCTTTTCCCTATGATCACATGGCCTTCCAGATGCTCCGATTTCCCCCCACATTCCAAAAATGTCCGTATGTGTTAGGTTGTTGTGGGCATGCTATGTTGGAATCATGGTGTCACTCGTGTTTTTTCCCCAGCACAATCCTCGCTGATTCGATTTGGCGTCAATGATGCATCTTACTGCATGTTTCGTCTTTTCAACGTACACTTGACAAACAAAGCTAATCTTCTTTATAAATCACCAAGATGAGAAACATAATTTTTGTGTAAAATGCTGAGTGTATTTAAGATTTGGTTGATGCTTCCTCAGCATATGGATATCACTGCCAGTTGTCCATCCCTAGTTTTAAATGAACAACTGGAATTGTTGCAGTCCAAATAGTCAGGATCCAATAGTCCCCATTCTATGATGTAAGAGTGTTTTAAAATTTTGACCAGGCAACCATGAAAGAACTGGAAATTATACCCTATTTATCAAGTTTGTGACTTCCAGCAGGAAGGTATGGAGTTCTGATGAAGAGTCTCAGCCCGAAACATTGACACTTTATTCCTGTCCATAAATGTTGCCTCACTTACTGAGTTTCTCCATAGTTTTATATGTATTACTCTCGATATTGAACATGTTTAGTGTTTAAGAGATGGACTTCTCAGGACCTGCTGCCTTTGATAAAATAACTAATGATATGACCCCTTAGACCTACTCTTTTACTTACTAAACTCATTGATGATTAAATTGTCAGCTTCATCTTTGTTTTCTGGGCTTATATCTTGTTTCAGAGTTATTATAAAAACATCACATAATTAACCTAGAATATGCTTAATGACTGCAACTTTGGAACTCTTGAAAACTGAGTTCTGAAGACTCATGACTTACAAAAAAGAAGTTCTTCCACAAGGCATTCTTCATTAGGGAAAGGCCTGAAGACCCACATATCAAGATTCAACAACAGATTCTTTCCCACGACCTTCAGTTTCTACAACTGACCTGAGAAGCACTAACACTGTTTTGGACTGTATGGTTTTTTTCTCTCTCTTTCTCCAGCTTCCAATGTCATGACATTCATTTTGTTTATTTGTTGGGTATGTTTTGTATAAGTCATGTTAATTTAGGTTAATATTAACTTATATTTGTCACATTTGTAATATATGGTACTGTGGCTGCAAAAAGCTTATTTTCATGACATTTATACTCTGCGTATGTACGTATGCGGGTGACAAAGAACTTTAACTTGAAGTTAAACTTAACTGGGCATCCCTTTAGTCTGGGATAAGACCGTATGATCATAAGATGTAGTAGCAGACTTAGGTCATTTGGTCTATCACATGTGTTCCACCTTTCTATCAAGACTGAATTATTATCCTACTCAACCCCATTCTCCTGTGTTCTCCCCATAAACTTTGACACCCATAAATCAAGAAACTATTAACTTCCTATTTAAGTATATCCAATGTCTTGGCCTTCCCAACCATCTGTGGCAATGAATTCCACAGATTCAACAGCCACAGGCTAAAGAAATTCCTCCTCATCTCTTTCCCGCCACTGCCCGTAAGGCAGTTGTATGTTCTCCCCATGACTATGTAGGTTTTCTCCGAGTGCTCCAGTTCCCTCCCACAGTCCAAGGACGTACTGGTTGGTAGGTTAATTGATCATTTTAAATTGTCCCACGATTAGGCTAGGGTTAAATCGGGGAATTGTTGGGCAGCATGGCTTGAAGGCTCACTCTGTGCTGTATGTCAATCAATAAATTAAAGGGGCATCCTTGTATTCTGAGGCTGTGCCCTCTAATCTGAGAGTCCTCCATAATATGAAACCACCTCCACATCTTCACTTTCAATATTCAATGAGATCCCCCCCCCCCCCCCACACCATTCTTCTAAACTGCAGAGAGTACAGGCTCAGAGCTATCAAATGCTCCTCATATGTTAACTCTTTTATTTATGGGATCATTCTCCTGAACTGTTCTGGTGCTTCTCCAATGCCAGCACATCTTTTCTTTGATAAGGGACCCCTAGTTGTTCACCTTATACCAAGTATGGTCTGACCAATGCTTTATAAAGTCTCAGAATAAGTTCATTGTTTTTTCAGTTATGCAGTCCTTTCAAAATGTATACTAACATTGGATAATGCTCACTCGTTCTAGACTTCCCCACCAAGGGAAACATCCTAGCAGTGTTTGACCCTGTCAACTCTCTCAGACACTAACGTTTTACAATCACCAAGGCTGGAATAGATTACATTCATTAATTAAAACCGTCTTCGATAAAATTGCTGACGGAAGGCATGTTGCAGTTTTTTTAATTGCTTCATACTGAGTATTTGATATTTGCTGAAACAGCAGAAGAAAAATAACGGCAGAATTTTTAAATAAATTTATAAGTGGGCTGAAAGTGTGAAACAAACACATTCCATAAAAACCTTGAAAAGGCAACATAATATATACCTGGATGGAAATACAAATGTTGGGGTGTGGTTAAAGGAGAAGAGGTAATAGGACTGATTGAATACTTCTACAAAAAAAACCTGACAGGAATATGATAGTTTCCTTCTGGGTTCTTTAAAGGACAGGCGTATGTACTACACTAGTTTTCTACTATACAATCTATCTAAACAAAAAGTATATCTCTGTACCTGAACCAGCATGGATAAATCCACTCACCTCAACACTATACTGATTCCACAACCTACGGACTTACTTTTGAGGACTTTACCACTCATGTTATCAATATCATTTATTTATTTACTGTTTGTATTTCTGTATTTGCATAGTTTGCCTTCTTTTGCACATCTTTTGTCCATCTTTGTGTGTAGTTTCTCAGTGATTCTGGTGAATTTCTTTGTTCTACTGTGAATGCCCGCAAGAAAATTAATATCTGGGTTGTATATGGTGACATATGTATACTTTGATAATAAATTTTCTTTGAACTTTACACTATGAACTTACTTCTCCCAGCATATTAGATATTTATTACTGAGTGGAAAATATACAAAAGCTAATATTTGTTTTAAATGCATACTTTAATCAATTGAAGTACATCTTCTGCTCTAAATGTTCTGGGTGAACTTGAAGTAAATTTCTCAGTTTACACTTTAATGGCTGGTCATATTTTATCCAATAAGCTGAATGCTTTTTCTCCAACCATGTTTTATCCTGATTATAAAAAACAAGTCTTACAAAGCTGCTTATATTGAAGAAACTATCTCTGTGACTCTGGACAGCAATTATCATGTAGGATGCCTTTCCATAACACTGATTAAGTAATTATGAAGTGAGTAATTTCGGAAGGTCAAATTTAAAGGCAGGCTAGAGGGTTCTTGGCAGTGTGGTGAAACAGAGGAACCTTCTGGTCCACATCTATAGATCCCCCAAAGTTGCCTTGCAAGTTAATTGTGTTGTTAAGAAGGTATATGGTGTATTGGCACTCATTAGTCAGGGAATTTAGTTTAAGAGCCACAAGGTAACTTTGCAGCTTTTGAAAACCCTGGTTAGACTTCCCTTGGAGATTATGTTCCATTCTGGCCGTCTCTTCATAGGAAGGATGTAGAAGCTTCAGAGAGGTTGCTGAGGAGATTTACCAGAATGCTGGCTGGACTAGAGGGCATGTGTTATAAAGGTCGGTAGGGTGAGCAATGGCTTTTCTCTTGGGAGCGAAGGAGGATGAGGGGTGACTTGATAGCAGAGTACCAGATGATAAGAGGCATAGATCAAATGGAAAGCCAGAGACATTTACCCAGGGTGGAAATGGCTAAAATGAGGGGCATATTTTTAAGGTGATCGGGGGAAACTATAGAAGGATGTCAGAGGTAAGCATTTTAAACAGAGAGTGGTGCGTGTGTGGAATGCCCTGCCAGGGGTGATGGTAGAGGCAAGTATATTAGAAGCATTTAAAACTGTCTTAGATAGACATATAGATGATTAAAGAAAAATGAAGGGCTATTTAGGAAGGAAGTGTTAGATTGATCTTTCGTAGAGCACGTTAAAAGGTCAGCATAGCATCGTGAGCCAAAGAGCCTGTACTTTGCTGTAATACTCCATGTTTGCATGCTGATCAAAAATAATTGCTGAAAGAGTGGGGGTGGTGAGGAGACAGTCATAGAAAATGAAAGTTGAAGATGACCTGATAGCATAGTGGTTAGCACAACATTATAATAGCTTGGGCCTTCGGAGTTCAACCCCAACATCCTCTGTAAGGACTTTCTGTATGACCTCCCCATGGAATACATAGGTCCAAAGGCATCCTGGGTAGGTTAAATAGTCATTGTATGTTGACCTGTAAGTAGGTTAGGGTAAACGAGGTTGTTAGGAGTCGCTGAGCGGCATGGCTGGACCAGCCAAAATGGCCTTTTCTGCCATCTATCTCCAAATAAAAATAAAAATAAATAAGATATTAAACATTTTCTAACACTGATCGCATTGATCTTTCTCTTTTTTGCACTTGTTTGTTCATTCTAGTAAGGCCTCGTGTGGCAAGATATTAATTCACTTTCCCTCAATGAAGTCGTCAGAAAAAAAACATAAGGAAAGTCAAGGGCAAGATAATGTTGTTCGGGCTGTTGATCTTCAATATGTTTTTATTCCTGCTTTCTTATTGTAGCAATCGCATTTCAAATAGAGCTGAAGCCATCTGAATCTGGTGCCAGCTCTCCCAGAAGATTAAACATTTATCATTCTGAGTAAAGAAATACCAACAGCCCAATATTTGTTTTAAATTTACATTTCAATCATTTATACTTATATCTTTTGCTGCAAATTGAATGAATTTTCTGAGTTTACCTTTCAATACCAATTAATATTTCATGTTCAACCTCTTAACCATTTTCTTTCCTGGTTACAGTGCACGGGCATTTCATTTGGTCTCATGGTTCACTTGGAGAGACAACGGATACTGCAGAAGGTGGAATCACAAAATGCTGGAGCAGATCAGTAGGTCAGGCAGCATCTACCCAGGGAAATGGACAGTCGAACTTCGGGTCCGGAATCTTCATCTGGACTAGTGTCTACATACTCTTGTGTCTCTACATTATTCACATGACAGACAGCAGACTTCCAAATAGAGAGTCTATTCCAAGCTTTGTCATGGTACAAGATTAAGAGATGAATAAAGGAAAGATTCAAGGCTCTTTGCAAAAAAATGTGCTATCATCTGAATCATGAGAATGTCTGGTCCTTGACTACTTAGAGAAGGAATAGTTGTTTTTATTTATTTTTATTCAGAGATACAGCATGTAACAGACCCATCTGGACCAACAGGTCGCACTGCCCAGAAACCTATTTAACCCTAGCCTAATCACGGGACAATTTACAATGACCAATTAATCTACTAACTGGTACAGCTTTGGACTATGGGGTGAAACCGGAGCACTCAGAGGAAACCCCCGTACATGCAGGAAGAATGTGCAAACTTTCTTACAGAGGATGCTGGAATTGAACTCTGAATTCCAATGCTGCAAGGTTTAATAGTGTCCCACTAACCACTATGCTACTGTGGTGACCAACAGATGAACTAGTACTGAGAACCTTGAGGTAATGCACCAGAAACATACAGACTGCCATTCTAAACATTAGGAGTGCTCCACTTCATAAATTATCCAACCATCCACAAGCCAGACATCTCCTGTTGATGCCAGAACATACAATTCCCACTCCAGTCTCAATAATCGCCTCAACACAAAAAGCCAGAGTTGAAGCAAGTTATTTTTGATTATGGAGCCCTACTTAAAAAAGAGAAACCATACTGAGTACAGTGGACTTAAACTTGTGTGATAATAACAGACAAGCTAATAGTTTTCTATTTTATAATGGATAATTGGTGTGGCAACATCAGGCACCAGGTCTGGTTAAATATGACAATTTAAAAATTGTTCTAAATTAGCTTTTAAATGGGCACCATTTCTTAATGTTCTAAATTTTGTTAGACAACTTGCATTTTCCAATTTATAAGACAATTAAACTTGCCACAGAAACTCCAGTCTTGCAATTGCACAAGTGACTATATAGAATCAGAATTTGGCTTTATATCACCGCATACACTCAGTGGCCACTTTATTAGGTACACCTGCTTGCTCAGGCAAATATCTAACCAGTCAATCATGTGGCATAAACTCAATGCATAAAAGCATGCAGACATGGTCAAGAGGTTCAGTTGCTGTTCAAACCAAACATCAGAATGAGGATGAAATGTGATCTAAATGACTTTGACTGTGGAATGATTGTTGGTGCTAGACAGTTGTTTTGAGTATCTCAGAAAATGCTGATCTCCTGGGATTTTCATGCACAACAGTCTATAGAGCTTAGAGAGAAAGGTGTGAAAATAAAAAAAGTCCAGTGAGTTTCAGTTCTGTGGGTGAAAATACTTTCTTAATGAGAGAAATCAGAGAAAAATGGGAGACAGGAAGGTGACAGTAACTCAAATAACCTCAATGTTGTGCACTGGAACATCTCTGGATATACAACATGCCAAACCTTGAACTGGATGGGCTCCAGCAGCAGAAATCAGAATCTGAATCAGCTTTAATAACAACAGCATATGTTGTGAAATTTGTTAACACTATGGCAGCAGTGCACTGCAATACATAATAACAGAGAGAAAGAAACTGAACTGCAGTAAAAATGTTAAATCGTTAAATTAAATAAGCAGTGCAAATAAAAAAGTAGTGAGGTAGTTCATGGACCCAATATCTATTCAGAATTTGGACAGCACAGGGGAAGATGTTCCTGAATTGCTGAATGTGTCCTTTTAGGCTCTTGTATCTCTTCCTGATAGTAGCAATGAGAAGAGGTCATGGCTGGGGCAATGGGGGTCCTTAATGATAGATACCAAGGCACCATTCCTTGAAGATATCCTGGATACTACAGACACCAGTGCCCATGATGGAGCTGGCTAATTTTACAGCTCTCTGCAGCTTACTTCGATCTTCTGCAGTAGCCACTCCATCCTCCATACCAGACAGTGACGCAGCCGGTTAGAATGCAGATTATGCCGGTTATGGTACAGCAGAATTTTGTGGGTGTTCAAATGAAATATAGCTTCGGTCTTGCCATCTTTATAGCTGCACTGATATGCTGGGATCAGGTTAGACCCTCAGAGATCTTGACACCCAGTAACTTGAAATTGCTAACTCTCTCCACTCTGATCCCTCTGTGAGGATTGCTTTGTGTTCCCCCCATCTTACCCTTCCTGAAGTCCACGTTCAGTTCTTTAGTCTTCCTGATGCTGTGTGCAAAGTTGTTGCTACGATACCACTGAACCAGCTGGTATATCTCACTCCTGTATGCCCTCTCATCACCATCTGCAATTCAGCCAACAATGGTTGTATCATCAGCAAATTTATAGGGGGCATTTGAGCTATGCCTAGTCACACAGTCATGGGTGTAGAGAGAGTAGAAGAGTGGGCTAAGCACACTTTCCCGAGGTGTGCCAGAGTTGATAGTCATTGTTATGGAGATGTTATTTCCAATCTGCTCAGATTGTGGTCTTCCAGTTAGGAAGCTGAGGATCCAGTTGCAGAGAGAGGTACAGAGGTCCAGGATATAGAATTTTTTGATCAAAACTGTAGGAATGATGGGATTAAACACTGAGTAGTATTTAATAAACAGATAAACAGGTATCTGTATTGTCCAGGTGATCCAAGGCCATGGGAGTGCCAATCCTATTCCATCCACTGTAGAACCTCTTGTGGCAATAGCAAATTGCAGTGCGTTCCAGTTTCTTGCTGAGGCAGGAGTTGGTTCTAACCATAACCAACCTCTCAAAGTAGTTCAGTACCATAGATCTGAGTGTTACTGGACGATAGTTGTTAAAGCAGATCACCCTTCTCTTCTTGGGCACTAATATAATTGTTGCCCTTTTGAAGCAGGTGGGAAATTCTTAACGCAGCAATGAGAGATTGAAAACGAAGAGAGAGAGAGAGAGAGAGAAAATGAGTGTGTGTGTGTGTGTATTTTTAATATCACTGTGAATCAATATTAGGGATAATTTTTTTTATGACTGTGAATCAAAATCTCAGACAACAAAAAATAAACATTACAAATAGAAATTCATCCCTAATCAATAATCAATAATGTGTGTCAACACAATGTAATTCTACCTCAGAAATTCAGTTTCATCAAACTGATACAGCTATAGAGAAAGAGTAAAATGCACAGATGTTACAAAAGAATATGTTTATTGCTGTTGACTGGCTATGAAATTCGAGACAAATTCTACTTATGCCTTCCATTGCTTTTAATATTTCCAATACTGTTTGCTTTTACCTTTTTTTCTTTATACATAATGTTTCTTTCCCTCTCTTTAGTTCTCTTACTGCATACAATTTGCCTCTTCTACATGCTTCATGTTCACAGACCTTTCAGTGTTATGTTTCTGTCCTTCACTCTGATTGGTTGAGGAGACAGCCTCTTGCTTGTCTTGTTACCCTAGGCCCACTTGCTGTGTGCCCTCTTTGCACTATTATCTGCTTGTACTTTCAATAAGACTAGAAGCAAAAACATTTTGAGTTGGCAAGAACAATTACTGATAATATCAGTACAATAGCTGCTTTGCCATATCAGAGTGACTTACGCCAGCTTGACCAACTGCAGCAGTGTTACCTACGTTATCTGATGATCACCTGGAGAGACAAGGTCTCCAATACCAAGGTCCTCTCTCGAGCCCGGATGCCAGCAGTTTCAACCTTGGTAATGTCAGCCCAACTGCGCTGGGCAGGCCATGTTGTCAAAATGCCTGACAGGCGACTGCCCAAGAACATCTTGTACGGCAAACTGTCCAGTGGTACCCAAAAACAAGGAGGCCAGTGACTACAGTACAAGGATATTCTGCACAGGAGCCTCAAGAAAGCTGACATTGCCCCAGAAACATGGGAGGATCTGGGTCATGATCGCTCACAGTGGAGGGATGCCATCAGGAAAGTTGTGGATGCTGCTGAGAACAAGCTCATATAGGCAACAGAGGAAAGGCACAGGAAGACCCCCCCCCCCCCAACAGAGCTTCTGCCCCTGCTGCTCCTCCAGGCCTCACCTGCCAAGTCTGTGGCAAGCAGTGCCTGTCAGGGATCAGCCTGTACAGCCACTCCAGGATGCACATATCAAACCCCACTAACTGACTGAAAGGAACCATCATCATCCTGTGGGATGGATAGCCAGAGAGAGAGAGAGAGTGAGAGAGAGAGAGAGCTGCTTTGCCACAGTAATGTTTGGGACTGAAGTTTACCTGTATGCACCACATGTAGGCTGACTTTTATACTGGTAAAGTCAGTGACTTCAGCTGACACATACACTCAATGGCCAGTTTCTGAGGCATACCACTATTGTAACAGGTGGTTATTTGAGCTACTGTTGCCTTCCTGTCAACTTGTCCATTCTCTTCTGACCACTCATTGACAAGACATCTTTGCACACAGAGCACCAGCTCACTAATGTTCTTTTTGGCCTTTTCACAACATTCTCTGTAAACTCTAGAGATTGCTGTGTGTGCAAATCCCAGATCTGCAATTTCAGAGATACTCAGAACGCCCTATCTGGCATTAACAATTATTCCACTGTCAAAGTCACTTAAATCCACACGATCAATGCCTCTGATCTTTTTGTACACATCTATCAAGTCAGCTCTCATCCTCTGTTGCTCCAAGGAGAAAAGGCCAGTTCACTCAAACTATTTTCAAAAGGCACACTCTCCAATCCAGACAGCATCCTTGTAAATCTCTTCTGCACCCTTTCTATGGTTTCCACATCCCCCCTGTAGTGAGGTGGCCAGAACTGAACACAGTACTTCAAATGGGGTCTAACCAAGGTCCTATATAATTATAACATTACCTCACGGCTCTTGAACTCAATGCCACAGTTGACGAAGGCCAACATATCATATGCCTTCTTAACAACACTGTCAACCTGTGCAGCAGCTTTGAGTGTCCTATGAACATGGAACCTAAGATCGTTCTGATCCCCCACATTGCCAAGAGACTTACCATTAATATTACATTCTGTCCTCAAATTTGACCTACCAAAATGAACCACTTCACACTTACCTAGGCTGAGTTCCACCTGCCACTTCTCAACTCAATTCTGCATCCTATCAATGTCCCACTATAACCTCTGACAATCCTCCAGATAAGTCACAACACACCCAACATTTGTGTCATCCGCAAACGTACTAACCTACCGTTCTACTTCTTCATCCAGGTCATTTATAAAAATCACAAAAAGGAGGGGTCCCACAACAGATCCCTGTGGAACACCACTGGTCACTGGTCTCCGTGCAGAGTATGAACCATCTACAACCATGCTTTGCCTTCTGTGGTCAAGCCAATTCAGGATCACAAAGCAAGGTCTCCTTGGATCCCGTGCTTCTTACTTTCTGAATGAGCCTTGCATGGGGAACCTTATCAAATGCCTTACTGTAATCCATATATGCTACCTCCACTGCTCTACATTCATCAATGTGTTTTATTATGTCCTCAAAGATTTCAATTAGGCTCATAAGGTATGGCCTGCCCTTGACAAAGCCATGCCGACTATCTTTAATCAGATTATGTCTCTCCAGATACTCATAATACTCTCCAAATCCTGTCTCTCAGGATCTTCTCCAACAACTTGCCCACCACTGAAGTAAGACTCACTGGTCTATAATTTCCTGGGTTATCTCTACTCCCTTTCTTGAACATGGGAACAACATTTGCAACCGTCTAATCCTCTGGTACTTCTCCCATCCCTATTGCTGTTGTAAAGAACATCACCAGAGGTTCAGCAATCTCCTCCCTCACTTCCCACAGTAGCCCGGGATATATCTCATCCAGACTCTGTGACTTATCTATCTTAATGCTTTTCAAAAGCTCCAGGACATCATGTTTCTTAATGCCTATATGCTCAAGTGTTTCAGTCCACTGCAAGTCATCCCTACAATTACCAAGTTCCCTTTCCCTGGTGAATACTGAAGCAAAGTATTCATTAAGTACCTTCACTACCTCCTCCGACTCCATGCAAACGCTTTCAATATTGCATCTGATTGGTTCTATTCTCACACGGCTCATCATCTTTCTCTTCATATACTTGTAGAATGCTTTGGGGTTTTCCTTAATCCTGCTCGCCAAGGCCTTCTCATGGCCCCTTCTTACTCTCCTAATTTCATTCTTAAGCTCCTTTCCGGCAACCTTGTAATTTTCTAGAGCTTTAAAAGTACCTAGTTTCTTGAAACTTTCATAAGCTTTTCTTCTCTTCTTAACTAGATTTTCTACATAATTTGTACCTCATGGTTCTTTTACCCTACCATCCCTTCCCTACCTCAATGGAACACAACTATTCAGAACACCATGCAAATGTTCAGTGAACATTTGCCACATTTCTGCCATGCATTTCCATGAGAACATCTTAATGCTCCCAAGTTTCTGCCTAATAGCATCATATTTCCCCCTACCCCAATTAAATGTTTTCCCAAATTGTCTGCTCCTATCTTTTGCCAACGCTATGGTAAAGGAGATAGAGTTGTGATCACTACCTCCAAAATGCTCTCCCACTGAGAGATCTAACACCTGACCAGGTTCATTTCCCAATACCAGATCAAGTACAGATCTCGTCTAGTTGGCTTATCTACATATTGCGTCAGGAAACCTTCCTGAACACACCTAACAAACTCTAATGCATCCAAACCCCTTGCTTGAAGGAGATGCTAGTCAATATTAAGAACATTAAGATCACTCATCACAACAACCTTATTATTATTGTACTGTTCCAGAATCTCCCTCTCTATCTGCTCTTCAATATCTGTTACTATTGGGGGGTGGTCTATAAAACCCCCCAATAGAGTTTTTGCCCCTTCCTGTTTGTGACTTCCACCCACACTGACACAGTAGGCAATTCCTCCAGGACTTCCTCCTTTTCAGCAGCCATGACACTATCCCTGAGTAACTATGCCACACCCCACCTCTTTTTCCTCCCTCCCTGTCCTTTTTAAAACATCTAAAGCCCAGCACACCCAGCATCCATTCCTGCCCCTGAGTCATCCAAGTCTCTGTAATGGCCACAATGTCATAGTTCCATGTATTGATCCAAGCTCTAAATTCATCTGCCTTGTTTATGATATTCCTTTCTTTCTTTCTTTTTAAATCTTTTTATTAATTTTAAACAAACATAAGTGAAACATGAATACAGAGAGTTTGAGAGTACATAATTAATAGATTAAGTATACATTCAAATAGATGATAATCCATACATATATAATAACCTCCCAAATTCATTGTGATTACAAAAAAGGAGAAAATTTTTTAAAAAAATCCCCCCAAAAAAGAAAAAAAAAACTAACCAACATGGGCCATTGCATTATGTCAAATATACACAGTAGCATCAATAACTCCATACCTCCATCCAAATAATTAGGGATAATAAAAGTAAGGTTTAGGAAAAGTCGGTTTAGCTCATATGAAAATGTTGAATAAATGGTCTTCAAGGTTCTTCAAATTTAACTGAAAGATCAAAGACAACACTTCTAATTTTTTCTAAGCTCAAACAAGAGATAGTTTGAGAAAACCACTGAAATATAGTTGAAGGATTAATTTCTTTCCAATTCAATAGGATAGATCTTCTAGCCATTAGTGTAACAAATGCAATCATCCGCCGAGCTGAGGGGGATAAACAACTATTATCCACCATTGGTAAACCGAAAATTGCAGTAATAGGATTTAGTTGCAATTTGATATTCAGAACTGTTGAAATAGTACCGAAAATATCTTTCCAATAATTTTGCAAACAAGGGCAAGACCAAAACATGTGGGTCAATGAAGCGACTTCAGAATGACATCTGTCACAGGTTGGATTAACATGAGAATAAAATCGAGCAAGTTTATCCTTGGACATGTGAGCCCTATGTACAACCTTAAATTGTATTAGGGCATGTTTAGCACAAATAGAGGAAGAATTGACTAATTGTAAAATTTTCTCCCACTGCTTAGTGGGTATAAGACAATGAAGTTCTTTTTCCCATTCCTTAATTTTTTCTGATACTTCTGGCTGTATTTTCATGATCATATTATAAATGGTGGCTACTAAACCCTTCTGGCAAGGATTCAGAGCTAAAAAAATTTCCGTAATGTCCATTGGACATAATTTCGGAAAAGACTGTAACATATTATTTAAAATATTTCTAACTTGCAAATATCTAAAAAAATGAGTTTTAGGTAAATTATACTTATTAGATAGCTGTTCAAAGGACATAAAACTGTTATCTAAAAATAGATCACGAAAACTTGTTATACCTTTTGTTTTCCATAATACAAAGGCTTGATCCATAAAAGAGGGCCGAAAAAAAAAGTTAGATATAATAGGGCTTGATAGGATAAACTTATTCAAGCCAAAAAATTTATGAAATTGAAACCATATTCGCAATATATGTTTAACTATAGGATTATGTTTATGATATTCTTTGCAAAAAAAATACACACCTCAAGCCATCTGGTTGAGTGCATCTTTTTGCTATATCATCTGCCTATCCTTCCTCACAAACTCCCTACAAGTTGTCCCTACTTGTGTGCCAATTGCCCCATCCTCTGCCTCTTCACTTCAGTTCCCAGCCCCATGCAAATCTAGTTGAAATCCTCCCCAATAGCATTAGCAAACCTCCTTCCCAGGATACTGGTTCCCCTCCCGTTCAGGTGCAACCCGTCCCACTTGTACAGGTCACCCCTTCCCGAGAAAATGTTCCAATGATTCAAGGACTTGAAATCCTGCCCCCTGCACCATCTCCTGAGCCACTCAGTCATCTGTGCTATCTTCTTGTTCTGACCTTCCCTAGCTCATTGCACTGGAAGTAATCCAGAGATTACCACCTTGGAGGTCCTGCTCTTCATCCTCCTTCTTAACTCCCTAAATTACTGTGCAGGACCTCTACCCATCTCCTGCCTATGCCATTGGTACCAGTATGTACCATGACCTCTGGCTGCTGACCCTCTCCTTCAAGTATATTCTGCAACCAGTCAGAGATATCCTGGACCCTAGCACCCAGAGGGCAACATAATATCCTTGCAGCAGGACAGGCAATTGTTGATGTTTAGACCATAAGACCATAAGACATATGGGCAGAATTAGGCTGTTCAGATCATCGAGTCTGGTCCGCCATTCCATCAAGGATGATCACAAATCTCACTTAACTCCATAGCTTCTCGCCATATCCTTTGATGGCCTGACTGACTGGGAAATGATCAACTTCCACCTTAAGCACAGACTTGGCTTTCACTGCAGTCTGTGGCAGAGCATTCCACAGATTCACTACCCTCTGGCTTGTTACGTAACCCCGTAACCAGGTAACTTACCAGCAAAGATAGATGGATCAGCTGAGTCGGATGCTACTATTTTCAAACGTTTTATTCAAAAAGGGCACAAACGTATGGTTAATACAAAACATTCAGATCATATACATCGTCAAAACTCAATCTAAAACACCGGTGTAATAATAATCAATCAGAAATAAGCTCTATAGTTGTCTAGGAGTAATACTGAGTCCAATTGAAATATAAAGAGTCACTCAGAAGTTTGTAGGCTTTTCCCTTTTGGGAACCGCTGGGGTTTTCACGTTGTAGAGAGAAAGAGATGATTTAGAAAAGATGAACACTTGCCCGTTGTCTTTGCAGAGCAAATCCTTGGAATCAGGGGAGCAGGCTTCCCCGTTGTTAGTTAAAAGCAGTCTTTCGTTGGTTCTAGCCACAGATTCAGCATTTGGAATCTAACGCACGTGGCTTCCTTCAAAATGGCTTCCCGCTCCCACGGGAATCGGTATCGTGTCTCCTTGGTGCGTCTGAGGGTTCCCCCCCCTCAGACCCTCCTTTATACTTCTTCACGGGATCGCAGGTGTCAATCAAGTTGCAGGTAATGCGATCTCTCTCTCAACCAGCCCACTTTGCCCGAGGGCTTTTCACGTGGTCTCCATGAGACAATAGTCAAGGTCACCTTTATTCTGCTTCTTGGGAGAACGTGGTCTCTCTCTCTCTCTCCCATTTTCCTGTGTCTATTCAGCACGTCTCTTCCTCTTTTGGGTCAGCTGACCCCCCCCTTGACTAGGGTTCTTGAGATTCTCACAAAGGAGGGGGCCGACGGCATAACAGGCTAAAAAAAAAATCCCTCCTTACCTGTGTTCTAAAGGGTTGCTCCTCAATTTTGGGACTGTGTGCTGTAGTTCTGGATACCCCACTAAAGGAAACATCTTCTCCATATCCACCCCTTTTAGTCCTTTCAACATTTGGTAAATTTGAATGAGATCCCCCGCATTCTTCTAAATTCCAGTGAGTGCAGGCCCAAAGCTGCCAAATGTTCCTCATAGGTTAACCCTTACATTTCTGGAAACATCCTTGTGAACCTCCTCTGAACTCTCTCCAATGACAACACATCCTTTCTGAGATATGGGACCTAAAACTATTGACAATTCTCCAAGTACAGCTTGACTAGTGCCTTATAAAGCCTCTGCATTAACTCCTTGCTTTCATATTCTATTCTATTCCCCTTGAAATAAATGCCAACATTGCATTTGCTTTCTCTACCACAGACTCAGTCTGTAAATTAACCTTCTGGGAGTCTTGTTCAAGGACTCTTAAGTCCTTCTGCACCTCAGATATTTGAAACTTCTCCCATTCAGATAATAGTTTGCACTATTGTTCCTTTTACCAGAATGCATTATCATACATTTCCAAACACTGTTTTCCATTTGCCACATTTTTGACCATTTTTCCAACTTTTTTTCAGCCCTGCTGCAATCGCATTGCTTCCTCAGCACTACCTACCCTTCCACCTATCTTTGCCACAAAGCCATCAATTCCATTATCTAAATCACTGACAAACATTGTTGAAAGCAGTGTCCCAATACGGACCTCTGAGGAACACCACTAGTCACCAACAGCCAACCAAAAAAGGCCCCTTTTATTCCCACTCACTGCCTTCTGCCTGTCAGCCATTCCACTAACCATGGCAGTATCTTTCCTGTAGGATCATACTCGTACGAATTTTAACTACTCAGCCTTCTTGACCTCAACATCATTTATATCTTTATTCAACACACACAAAATGCTGGAGAAAATCAGCTGGTCAGGTCATGAAGATAGGTTCTTGATTAGTAAGGGTGTTAAAGGTTAGAGGGAGAAGACAAGAGAATGGCGTTGGCAGGGATAAATGATGGAATGACAGAGCAGACTTCTTGAGCCAATTGGTTTAATTCTGCTATTTCTTGTGGTCCTATGGAGCAACTGAGTCCATGCCAACCATCATGCATGTATTTCACATTACTCTGACCAAATCCAGTTTATCCACCCCACATTCTCATCACTCTCCTCCCCACAATTTCCATCACTCATAATCTCTTGAGTGAAATCTACTGAGGCCAATTAACCTACCAACCTGCATGCCTTCAGGACGCAAAAGGAAACTCAAACAATAGGAAGAAACATGTAGACTCCACAAAGAGAACACTGGGGAGCAAGACTGATCGCATATTGGTGGAAACGTGAGGTAATGGCTGAACCATCACGTTACCATTTTTTTTGCAGGCATGGAGATGAATAAGTGGTCTCTAGCTTTGATGCACCATTCTATAACACAGAATTCATTTATTTTACATGAACAATAGTGATTAGTCATTGGACTAATCACCCAAAGCAAACAATTCAATTATGACCAGGAAGAAAACAAGCTAAAGTCTTGGCACAATCACAACAACTTGCATCTGAATGCCCTCAAAACTGTGGAGGTGCTTATCAATGTGAGGAGAAATGTGTCTCCTCTCCACCCACTCATTATCAACTACTCTACAGTTAGCACTATTTCAACAGTCAAGTTCCTGGGCATCATTATTTCACAGGACCTCGTGTGAGAGAAGCATACCTCCTTTAATAACAAAAAGGCTCAGCAGAGGATGTACTTCTTGTGGCAGAAGGTAAAATTCTATCTCCCCAGAACATACCGGTGCAATCTTACACTGCCATCATAGGGAACATCCTCACATCAACCATTACCACCTGGTTTTGTGCAACATCCTCTCATAGTAAATGAAAAGCACAATGAACTGTCAGTTCAGCAGAAAACATTATTGGCTGCAGTCTACCATCACTTCAGGACTTCTCTGTGTCCAGGACAAAGAAGCAGTCAGAAAATATAATTGCGGACAATACTCACCCAGCAAATTGGCTTTTCAAAAAGCTCTCTTCTGGCATGTGCTATAGGGCTATTACAACAAAAACTTCATAATGTCTTAAAAGTTTCCTCCCCTGAGCACATAATCAGATCAACCACTCTAGGCATACCTGTCCTCCACCCTCTATCTATTACACCCAGCACTGCACTGCACTGTAAACACTTTAAGCTACATCTATCTCATAAGTTATGAGAGCCTTTGGCCATGAAGTGTGGTTGATTGAATACTAGGGTCCCAAAGCCATCTCAGCAAATGATGAGACTGCACTTCAGCAAAGAAAACTAGCCAACATTCTCCTCCAATTACTCAAATACAAGTGCCAACATTTAAACCAATGGAAACTAATGAGTTCAACCAGTCTAGTTTCTAATTAGACATTGCAATTAGGTCTATGCTCACTTTAGTTCCTGACTTGAGCTCAATTATAATGAAACATCACCAGAAATGGCTAGGTTCAGCAATTTATTAACTTCCATTCCCTGCATGTCAGTAAGGATGACCAAAAAAAGGATGAATGGAATAATGGACATCATCTCATTTCCCCTTGGATTCTTGTCCACTGTGATACTGTGATGGAGATTCTACCTTACAAGGGTCTGAAGTGAAGTGAGCTCCTTTTGACAGCCAGTCTCAAAGTAAAATAGAAGCTGATAGCATAGTAAAAGTTGGTGCAGGAACCAGTAAAAAGCATAATATGGTACTGTGATTAAGGGAAGTTCATCAAAGTTGACAGCTTGGGAATAAGGAGCAATACTATTGCAAATTAGAGGGAACATGTTCCTGCAGCTAACCCACGGTGTTCCTCTGCTAAAACTGTTACAACTGAATGCTGGGTGCAAGAAATGTTTCATTTCCAGGAGTCACTGAGCATGAAAATTATCTGGCATTTGCCCTTGAAGTGTTCACATTACACAAGTTTCCCTGCATGGGCTAAATACATGCTTCAGTCAGCAGCAGTCAATACTGAATGAACAAAACAATTGGCTATTGTGTTTGACAAAAACCCTGCATGGGATCCTTTGAACATCAGAAGATTCTGGTATTGTACAATTAAGTCAAAATTTAGCATTTAGCAATGTAAGATTCTGGTCCTTATCCAATAGTGAGATCAAATGATTTATTACTGGTTTTGAACCATTATTCAAGTTCATTCTGTGATTTAATAATTCATAATGGGGAATATGGGAACAGCTGAGGAGTTAAACATCCATTTTGTGTCTGTTTTCATGAAGGAATGCACAAAAATAACTATCAGAAACAGCAGAGAGCTAAAGATTTAGTGAAAATGAGGAACAATAAGAAAGAAGCAGTAGTTAACAAAAAATCTAGAGAAACTGGTGAGACTAAAAGACAATATCCCAGCAACATTTTATACAGATCCCATAATTTTGAAAGTACTTTGGTTATCATCTTCAAAAATTCTATAGACTCTGGAATTGTCAGTCATAATTTTATAGAGCATTACAGGTAAAAATCAAGCCCTTCCACCCAATATCTGCCTAGTCTCATCCACCAGCATCTGGACTATATCCCACAAACCACTCCATCCATCTACCTATTCAAATTTCTCTTAAATTTTGTAATTGTAATTGAAACCATCAGCAGCTTGTTCCATACTTGCACCACCCTCTGTGTGACGAAGATTTAATTTAAATATTTCACCCTTCACCCTAAATCTATGACCTTTAATTCTTATTCTCACGCAAGCTGAGAGGAACAGCCTGTATTCATTCGCCCTACCTATATCCCTTACAATTTTGTATATCTCTATAAGATCTTCTCTCACTCTCCCGAGCTCCAGGGAGGAAAGTCTGAACCTATTCAACTTCTCTCTGTAGTTCAAGTCCTCAAGACCCAGCAAAGCCTTGTAAATTTTCTCTACATTTTTTCAGGCTTATTGATAGATTTCCTGTAGGTAGGTGACCAGACCTGCATATAATACTCCAGACTCAGCCTCACCAACTTCAATTTAACATCTCTACTCCCATACTACTGAATGCCCTGATTTATGAAGGCCAACGTACAAGCAGCTTGATTTGTGACCTTATGTATCACACACCTCTAAATCTCAGAGTCTTAATCTGGTTTGTCTATCCAAAGGTAAACATCTCACACTTAACTGCATTAAATTCCATCTGCCATTTTCAGTTTATTTCCCAAGCTATCCTTTGTTCCTGTGGATTGAAGAGTAGCGCTTGCAATCTTACTATTTCAGAAAGGCGAAAGTCAGTAAACAGGAAACTACTGGGTGATTAGCCTAACAACAGTAAAAGCGAAATTATTACAGATAGATTTGAATGTAAGAGTAAAGGTATCATACCACATATATCTAAGGCCTTGTTGAGACACCTCTAGGAGTATTATGTGCTAATAATGATGTAATAATCAGTCCCTATGCAAAACACTGACAACTGCCCTCCACACTCTCACCCTGTTCAATCCCCCAATTTGCTGAATTCCTCAGGTAGATTTTTTGTTGCTCCAGATTCAAGGTCTTGCAAGTCTCTGGAGTATACAACCCATCATTAGGTGGATTTTCAGGATGGTGGGTTTATCTTATGAACAATGATTGAGTAGTCTGGGCCTGGATTCTCTAAAGTATGGAAGAATGAGAGAAGGCAAATGCAAGGAGAATACTTTTCCTAGTTGAGCAGTCAGAGTTTTAGAATAGAAATTTGACAATGTAGGATTAAAATGAGGAAAAATTTTATTATAGTGAGTGTGCTAAACTTTTGAAATTCTCTATCTCCAATGACAATGGATACCTAGTCATAGAGATTTAGAGATCTCTGGATATCAAGGAGGTCTGGGAGTTCTGGGATTTTGGGATTGTGCATGAAAATATCGTTGAGGTGGAATATCAGCCAAAATATTGTTGAGGTGATTTTGATGAATGGTGCATCAGTCTCAAATGTCTCATTGTTTATATGTTTAAACATTGAACGTTTTCTACGTACATACAAACATACTTTATTAGATAAAGTACATATTAATGATCACTTTATTAGATACACCTGCTCATTAATGAGATATTTAATCAGCCAATCTGGTGACATCAACTCAATGCATAAAAAACATGCAGACGTAGTTAAGAGTTTCAGTTGTTGTTTAGACCAAATGTGAGAATGGTGAAGAAATGTGATCTAAGTAACTTTGACTGTGGAGTGATTGCTATGGCCAGACAGGGTAGCTTGAGTATCTCTGAAACTGATGATCTCTGGGATTTTCCAGATACAACAGTCTTTAAAGTTCACAGAGATTGGTACAAAAAATGAAAAAAAAAATCATCCAATGAGCAGCAGATCTGTGGTCAAAGGAGAACAACCTGACTGATCCAAGCTAATAGGAAAGCATCAGCTACTCAAATAACCGTGCCTTACAACCGTGGTGTGCAGGAGAGCATCTCTGATTGCACAACACAACCAGCCATGAAGTGGATTGGCTACAGCAGCAGAAGACCAAACCATACACTGAAAACTCATTTTATTAAGTACGTAATAAAGTGACCACACAATAAAGTGATTTAGCACAAAAAAGAATGGCATCTTGATCATCAACCCCAAAACCCCTCCTCCAAGACAATATAGAACAGAAGCATTGAACACCAAAAACAGCCCCACTCCTGCACAAAAAAAAACTAACAGAACACAAATGAACATTAACTTCGCAACATCCTCCCCTTACACAACAAAACAGAAAATAAATGAGCAATAAAAAACACAGAATATAAAAACTATAAGTCTGAAAAAGTGCACAGTCCATAACCACAGAACCACGATGCCATCCTTCAATGTTACCGATATTCATCGAAAGAGAGGGACAGCAGTGGCCTACCCGCCTGCCACAGTGAGCCACACAGCAATCGGCCACTCACAGACTCCTCCGTGGCACCAATCAAAAGAAAGGCAGTCAGCGCTGAACTCTCGCTCACCGTCTGCATTCACCTCCATGTCTCAATCTTCCTCAATGCTTTAATCATCCAAATGGAGTCAAACATTGGCTCGTGCCCTGTTGTGAAGTTTCTTCGCATCAAGGCTATTTGAGAATGCAGACACATCTTCTCAGAGACAGCAAAGTGCTGGATTACTCAATTGCTCTCCAAACTAAATCGTAGGTACTAACAATCCCAGAAACACATTTAAGGTGAAAATGAAACAAAAGGAAGTAGAAAAGATATTTTTGTGAGCTATCTGGAAGATGTTGAACATACATCTGGAAGATGTTGAACATACATCTGGAAGATGTTGAATATACATCTGGAAGATGTATGCTGGCGCCATCTTGACAGAACGTGCTTGCAAACCACTGACTTCTGATAACTTCACACTTGATTTACTGATCCAACAGTAATGAAAGGGTTAATGTATAGGGGCATTTGATGGCTCTGGGCCTGTGCTTGTTGGGCTTAGAAGAACAAGAGGGTTTTTATTAAAATATTGAATATTGAAAGGCCTAGATAGAATGGACTTGGAGACGATACTTCTATTGTGGGTGTGTCCAGAACCAGAGGACACAGCCTCAAAATAGAAATATATCCCTTTAGAACAGAAATGAGGAAGAATTTCTTTAGCCAGAAGCTGGTGAATCTGTGGAATTCATTGCCACTGACAGCTGTGGAGGCCAAGACATTGAGTATAATTAAAGCAGAGTTTGGGAGGTTGTTCGATAGTCACAGTATCAAAGGTTAAGGGGAGAAGGCAAGAGAATGGAGGGATAATAAATCAGCCATGATGGAATAGTGGAGCAGACTCAATCGGCTAAATGGCCTAATTTCACTTCTGTGTCTTTGGTCTTCTCATGACAAATTGTAGAACCCACAGAATGTACTCAAAAGCTACCAGTGTGAGATGAACTGTCCAGGCTCACTCCAATGAGGATGGGAAGTCTTCGATGACCTCGGAAAGCAGGGTCCCCTTTCCAGGGATGGTTAGTCCCAGTTGTCTCTGACATCCCCTCTTTTGTATAATTTTCCTTTCAATATTCTGGAAGTTGTCTTTTTTCTTCTTCTTGAACAGGACCCCCACAATTTAGAAGTATGTCATCTGAGGTGTCATGTATTAAGGGACTTCGGGTACAAAACATCTGTTGCTGCTTTCACCATACTTAGAGTCATAGAGTCATAAAACACTACTGCACCGACACAAGCCCTTCAGTCCATCTAGTCTGTGCCTACTTCCATTGACCTGCACCCAGATCATAGATATCCATAACCCTCCAATCCTTGTACATTACCTATCGAAATTTCTCTTAAATGGTGAAATCAAACCCACATCCATTACTTGTACTAGTGGTTCATTCCTCACTCTCACCACCCTCTGAGTGAAGACGATTCCCCGCATGTTCCCTTATACATTCCACTTTAACCCTTAACCCATGACCTATGGTTGTAGTCCCACCCAATATCAGTGGAAAAAGCCTGCCTACGTTTACCCTATCTATATCCCTCATAATTTTATATATTGTACTTCTATCAAATCTCCCCTCAATCTTCTATATTCTAGGGAATAAAGTACTAGCCTATTCAATGTTTCTCTGGTCCTCAAGTCCTGGCAACACCCTTGTAAATTTTCTCTGCACTCTATCAGTCTTATTTACATCTTTCCTGTAGGTAGGTGAACAAAATTGCACACAATGCTCCAATGTCTTATACAGTTTCAACATAACATCACAACTCCTTGACTCAGTACTATGATTTATGAAAGCCAACGTGCCAGACGCTTTGTTTACAACCCTGTTTACCAGTGATGCCATTTTCAAAGAATTATGGATCTGTATTCCCAGATTCAAATAGGAGCAGGATCCGGCCCATCAAGCCTGCTCCGCCATTCAATAAGATCATATAGATCTTGGCTGATCTGGCCATGGACTCATCTCCACCTACCTGCCTTTTCCCCATAACACTTAATTCCCCTACTGTGCAAAAATCTATCCAACCTTGTCTTAACTATATTTACTCCTTCTATATAGCCTCCACTGCTTCATTGGGCAGAGAATTCCACAGATTCACCGCTCTCTGGGGAAAGCAGTTCCTCCTCATCTCCATCCTAAATCTAATCCCCCAAATCTTGAGGCTATGTCCCCTAGTTATAGTTTCACCTATCAGAGGAAACATTTTTCCTGCCTCTATCTTACCTATACCTTTCAATATTTTATAAGAGCACAATTATCACAATTCCTCGTTGTGAGACCATTGAAGCCAAACAGGCAGTCTCTCAAGAGTATTGATAATGGTTGGGGTCACCCACCTTGTAAAGATACTGCCCAGAAGAAGGCAATAGAAATCAACTTCTGTAGAAAATTTGCTAAGAACAACCATGGTCAAGACCAATCATATGATAATAATGATTCCCAGTTCCCTCTGTTCTACTACAGCTCTCAGTGCCCTGCTGCTCACCATGTAAAACCTACCCTGGCTTCTCTTCCCAAAGTACGACACCTCACGGTTGGCTGCATTAAATTCTATCTTCCATTTTTCACCCTATTTCTCCAACTGATCTGATTCCCACTGCAAGCCTTGATAGTCTTCCTCACCATCCACTATACCCAATACCTTGGTGTCATCCACAAACTTGCTGATCCATTTTACCAAATTATCATCCATATCATTGACCCAGTACTGATCACTGCAGCACACCACTTCCAGTCAAACTGAACTTAGACTTTAACTTTCCAGGATTGTATAAGCAAGTTTTTTTTTCTTACCAGACTTGAAAGTTCTTTGAATATAAAGGTGCTAGTTCATGCTTTGACAATTATACGATTGTGCTTTTCTTAAAATGGCAGTTCCCAGACACCCTTATCAGCTTGATCTGGGTTCAGGATAAGTGTTACAATGCCAGATTAGTGTTACACTACATTCTCCCATTGATACTAAATGAGTTTTTCACAAGCTTCCATTCACTGTATCTCTGTAGTGCATGGTTTTCAGCATCTATCCATTCATCTCTCTCTTTCCCTCTCTCCCTCTTTCCCTCCTCTCTCTCACCTTCTCTCATACACATACATGACCTCTTTTCACTGTATCTCTTTGATGCATCTATCCATCTACCTCTCTCTCTCTTTCTCCCTCTCTCTCTCTCACACTCTTTCACTCGACCTCTCTCATAAACACACGCAGATACCCTCTCACTCTGCATGTGTTCCTCTCTCTCACACATACACACACTCTATCAGTTGCCCTCTCTCTCACACATACACTGTCTCTTTCTCCCTCTCTCGCAGAACATGATGTCAGACTGCTTGACATCTTGTCTCAAATTACATACATCTAGCATTATTGACATCAAAAGTAAATGATTACAGATACTGGAAAACTGAAATAAACCAACAAGACTGGGAATCTCAGTGGGTCAGGCTGCACATGGAGAGCTAACCTTTCCAGTCAATGACCTTTATTCAGAACTAGGAAAGGTTAGAAGTAAACCAGGAAAGTGGCTAGAGGAAGAGTTACAAGTGACAAGAACATGAAGGAAATTTTGTAATACAGTTAGAGAGGGCAGATATTAAATGAGGGAAGAGGTGATGGAGCTATGGAAAATGATTGGTGAATAACAAAAATATTTGAAAGAAATTCACATTGGAGGAAATGAACACGTATGCCACACTGCCAGCAGAAAGAGAGAAAACAATCAAAAGTTGAAATAATTGTTGATTATCTGCAATGGATGAACTCAGTGTTGAATCCCGGATGCTGTAATCTAACTGAGGAGGAAGATGAGGTGCTGCTCTTGAGCTTTCATTGGGCTTCATTAGAACAGTGTAAGTGGTCTAAAGTAATGAAGTCAATGAGAGAATGGAATGGAAAATTAAAATGATAGGACGTTATTAGTTCATGGTCATACTTGAGAAAATATTGTGCAAAACTAGACATTTTTGATTCAATGAAAGGAAACTTGGCTGCAAAGACAACACACTAATCTGACTATGTTGAAAGAATTGAAGGTCAGTGCGCCTCTGATTGGAAAGGAAATGTCTCAAAAGATAATATCAAAATCTATTTGAAGAAATTCAACATGACATCTAAAACTAGGAAGACATTGCAGTCAACAAATATACTTGGAGGAAATCTGTTCAAGAGGGAGCTGTGCTACCTGCGAACAACATCTGCTGTGCCACAGAGAACAAGCGGCAGCTGCAAAAGGAGAGACTGAGCAATCAAAAGACCCAAGCACTAACCATATCCAGCACTTACTTGCGTCCACACCACACCAGCATACGTGGATCCCGAATCGGCCTCTACAGACACCTGAGTACCCAGCAATAGACAGTCCCTTAAGAGAATATCATACATGACTCAAGTGATTGCACTAAAGTGCTGCTAATTGGGTTTGAATACACCGTCAATTGTCTGCCACCACGCATTCATGTTCATTGAGTATCTTTCTGTAATGCTGCATATCTCCAAATGTTGCACCTCCAGAGTATCAAATAACAAATATTGCCAATGCTCCCAACACTCTCCTTGATAGTGAATAAAAACAAGCCACACCTCCATTTTAAATATTTTCACTTCAGCAAGAAACCTGACATAAATTTTTCCCTCATAAAACTCATGTTGGAAGGCTCAACTTCCACATGAGATATAACAGTAGCCGATAATGTAATGACTTCTGGAAATATTTTGGCAAGCTGTCAGCAAAGAAGTATACCTTGAACAACGAAGACTGAAAATGATTGAGCACCTCTTTTAAACCACAGAAATAGACCTTTTGATATATTTCTAAGGTCTTGCATCAAGTTTACTATCCCGCCAAATATAATTCAGCGGTTTGATATTTCACATTCTATGATTCCGACTGTGCCTTGGGTGCACGTGCAAATCAGTCATATACTGCTTGACCTATTTCATGCACCACTGGTCAAACAGCAAAAAAAAAAGGTCAATAATGTTCATAAGGATTCAGAAAAAAAGTGTTGTGTTCCTATCACATGGACCGCTTTGCAATTTTACGTTCAGAAAGGAACTTTAAAACCACCAATCATTTTTGATATTAGTACGGACTTGTAATAATTTCATGTAAATTACCTACCCAAGTGTTGTCTTCTTGCCGGTATTGTTTCCAGTTTCTTTCAGTGTCACTGAACATCAGCACATAACTCGTCACCCAGTCTGAGCTCCCATATCGGCCTTGGGTTGCTATGGCAGTAATCTCCGTTCTCTCTCCCAGATCTATCTGTAACCATTGGTATTTGTTCGAATCCAATGGGGACCATCCACCTGCTCCTGTAATAATGAAACAGCACTGTTCAGTTAAGCAGTACTCTCAAAAAGGGCTTTTCATCTTCAACTACAGGGAGAGACTTGATAGACTGTTTTTATTTGTTCCCTTAGAGTACAGGAAGCTGATAGGCAAACTTATGGAGACTCATAAAATCATTAGGGATATAGATAAGGTGAGTGGCATAGGGGAGTCTAATAGTCATAGAGTCATAGAGCACTGTAGCACAGAAACAGGCCATTTGGCCCATATGGTCTGTGACAAAATACTATTCATCCTAGTCCTGCACCTGGACCATAACCATACATGCTCTTCCCATCCATGTGCTTACCCAAACTTCTCAGAATTGTGGAAATCAAACCCTCATCCATCACTTTAACAGTCAGCTCATCCCGCATTCTCACCATGCTCTGAATGAAAACGTCTCCCGTCATGTTACCCTTAAACATTTCGGCATTCAACTTTAGTTTAATTCAGGTCCTCGTCCTAGCAACCTCCTTGTAAATTTTCTCTGTATTCTTTCAATCTTGGTGATAATTTTCCTGTCAGTAGGTGGCCAGGACTGCACACAATACTCTAAATTAGGCCTCACAAACATCTTCTACAACTTCAACATAACATCCCAACTCCATATTGGGGAATATAACACTAAATGGCAGAAATATAAGGTGAAATGGGACATTGAAAGGGGCTTGTATAGTTATCTTTTTCACACAGAGGGTGGTAGGTATATGAAATGAGCTGCCACGGGAATGTGGCTGGAATGTGGGTACAGAAACAATGTTTAGAAGTTATTTGGACAGCTTAATAGGATAAAATTAGATGGAAAGGGGCCAAATACAGACAAATAAGATAGATTCAGGTAGGCAATATAGTTGGCATGGATGAGTTAGGCTAAAGGTTCTAATTACTAGCAATAAATCTAAAAAAAATTATGATTAATCATTATTTGATGTATTTTTGTTTGATGACCCTATATCTAACATTATTTTTCACAATTAAGTGTTTCACAAATGAGTTACTGTCATTGTGCACTCAGTGGCTACTTTATTAGGTACTCCTGTACCCCGGCTTGTTAAAGCAACTATCTAATCAACCGATGACATGGCAGCAACTCAATGCAAAAAGACATGGTCAAGAGTTCTGTTGTCATTCAGACTAAGCATCAGGATAGGGGAAAAACTGTGATCTAAGTGGATTTGGCTATTGAATGATGGTTTGTGCCTCATGGGGTTGTTTAGAGAATCTCAGAAAATGCAGATCTGGGATTTTCACACGCAATGCTCTCTAGAGTTGAGACAATGGTGCAAAATAAAAACAAAAAAAAAAATCCAGTGAGCAGCAGTTCTGTGGATGAAAATGTATTGTGAATGAAGGAGGTCAGAGGAGAATGGCCAAACAAGTCCAAGTTGACGGGAAAGCGACAGTAATTCAAATCACTACGTATTATAACAGTAAACACGAGGAAATCTGCAGATGCTGGAAATTCAAACAACAACACACACAAAATGCTGGTGGAACACAGCAGGCCAGGCAGCATCTATAGGGAGAAGCGCTGTTGACGTTTCGGGCCGAGACCCTTCGTCAAGACATTTTACTTATTCCTGCCTTTTTTAAACATGACTAAATTTCTTTAAATAGGATTAGATTTTAATAAATGTATATTCGATGATTACGTTTTCCTAATAACAGGCAAAACATGAGGGTAGGTTTCAAACAAAAAAAACACAAGTTGAGCAAACTCCACCAGTAATTCAGATGCCAGATACAGAGAACCATTTTACGATTGGTTATGCAGTCCTCAGGTTCGATACGCTTAAGCTATATTCCCAGGGTGCATGGAGGTTAAAGACTGATCTGATTGAGATGATTACAATAATGAAGGGAATTGACTAAAGTCTACAGAAAATGATCCTTCTCTCCAGGAGAGCAATCCAGACTCAGCACAGGTAATCATAGCATTAGCATGAAGCCAGCTAAGGGTGATATAACACAATATGTGGTGAAAGTATGCAAAACACATTCCCTGCACATTACTGATGCCAGACCATGTTCTGTCCTTTAAAGTTGTATAAGACATTGGTGAAGCCCAATTTGGAGTTCTCTGTACTGGTTTGGTCACCTTCCTTCAGGAACTATGTCAATAGGACTGAAAGAGTACAGAGAAAATTTACAAGGATGTTGCAAGTACTTCAGGATCTGAGTTATAGGGAAACGTTGAATATGTTAGGTCTTTATTCCTTAGAATGTAGAAGCATGAGAATAGATTTGATATAGGTATACAAAATTATGAGGTAAATGCAAACAGGTTTTTTTGCCCAATGAGGTTGGATGGAACTAGAACTCGAGATCATGGGTTAAGGGTGAAAGGCGTAATATTTAAAGGGAACACGATGGGGAAATTCGTCACGCAGATGGTGCTGAGAAGGTGGAATGAGCTGCCAGAGGAAATGGTGAATGCAAGTTCAATTTCAGTATTTAAGAGAAATTTGGATAAGTAGGATATGGATGAGAAGGGTATGGAAGGCTCTGATCAGATGCAGGTAAATGGGAATGAGGCAGATTAATAGATCAGCACATACTAGATGGACCGAGTGGCCTATTTCTGTGCTGTAGTATTCTATGACAATGACCAACTGAGATGCTGCAGGATTTACTCAAGCAATAATTGTAATACATGTGCAAATTGACACATTAGGAAAAATCCAATAAATTTGATTTATAATACTGAGCATGAAACTGTCCGGAAACTAGACACCTTCTAAATTTTCTTCCATCCATAATTTGTGCTTAAAACCCATTTGGAGTTCTGTGCCTATTATTTATTTATTTCTTTAGAAATAAAAGCATGGTAACAGGCCGTTCTGGCCCAAGAAGCCCATACCACCCAATTACACCCATGTGATCAATTAACCTATTAACCCATCTTTGGAATGTGTGAGGAATCATTAATGAAGAATGGTTGTAGTTGGGAGCTGATTGCCCAAGGTTACACATTGTATCGGAGAGATAGGAAGCTAGGCAGAGGGGATGGTGTAGCTCTACTGGTGAAGAATGGCATCAAATCAGTCGAAGGATGTGACCTAGATCAGAAAATGGTGAATCGTTGTGGGTTGAGTTAAGAAACTGCAAGGGTGAAAGGACGTTGATGGCAGTTATATACAGGCCTCCCAACAGTGGACCACAGGTTACAACAGGAAATAGAAAAGGCCAGTCAAAAGGGCAATATTAGGGTAGTCATGGGAGATTTTAACATGCAGGCCAATTGGGAAGATCAAGTTGGTAATGGATGTCAAAAGAGTGAATTTGTTGAATGCCTAAGAGATAGCTTTTTAGAGCAGTTTGTCATTGAGCTTACTAGGGGATCGGCTATACTGGATTGGGTGTTATGTAATGAACCGGAGGCGATTAGCGAACTTATGGTAAAGGAACCCTTAGGAACCAATGATCACAGTATGATTGTGTTCAATATGAAATTTGATAGGGAGAAAGTGAAGTCTGATGTAGCAGTATTTCAGTGAAGTGAGGAAAATTACAGTGGTATGAGAGAGGAACTGGCCAAAGTAAATTGGAAAGAAAGCAGCAATGGTGTGTGTTTCTGGGAAAAATAAGGAAGGTGCAGGACATGCGTATTCCAAACATGAAGAAATACTCAAATAGTAAAATAGTACAACCACGGCTGACAAGGGAAGTCAAAGCTATTGTAAAAGTAAAACAAAGGGCATACAAGTGAAACCACTTTGGTTTCTTTGGCTGCATAAGTCTAGGGAAGACAGTCTCTGGCCCCACCAAACTTGTGAGATTGAGGTGTGCTTGATCCCACCCCAAACCTCCGTTTGTGTGGATGCTGTGTCATTTGGTATCCTGTTACAAATTAATGCCACAAATTAACAGATAGTGCACTGCATATGATAAAATGAATTATATTTATGAATCTTAACTGAAGGGTTAGTAAAGGATTACAAAAAGAAAAGGGCCCATTCTAATTAAACCGTCAAATGTGCACAAGTTGGAGCTCATCTTGAACTTCTCTGTCACTCACGCACTGGGCCCTCAGTCAACGTGAAAGCACACACCACCTTCTGAACATTGCTCGTAATCCATCTCGAACAAGTGGATCTCCCATCGGATCGTATACTACGACCAGTTCTCTCCAGCATCTCTCTCTCCATCTCCCCAAGCCCAACCTTATTGTCCCTCACTGAGAAAACCTTCCACTAACTGAATGGCACACATTCCACATCATCCCTTATCTTCAACAAGAGCCCAAACAAGCTGAAAGCAGGACAGCACAAAATGAAATAAATACAGTATAACAGTAAAAATATGAAAACAAACAGCTTGCGCAGACTGCCAAAATGAAATATGGTAAAAAATATGAACCAGGGCATCACACTCTCCTCCCACCAAAATAGTCACGTCCTCCTGACTTTGAAATAATTTGTCATCCCATCATTAATAACACTGTTTGCAAAGGAATTTTGGGATGTCAGAACCCCCAATCCATTTGTAAATGGTAGTCTCCGATCTCACTCGGGGGATGGTCGTAACACTGTTTTCCCGGTGTTACATAGGCCAGCCTATCAGGGGGTCTCCTGATTCTTTGAGACCTCCTTACCCCATCATCTACTTCATCAATTTCAGATACTCCTCAGGATACTTCAGGTCTATATGGCGAGACCAATCACTACCAGAGGTGTAGTACACATGGTCAACCACGACCGACGGAGGCCATACACACATACGGCGAGACCTCGCTCGGTCTATCACTCAACCCCGCCTGCAACTCGGATCCCTCTTGCTCCGAAAACTCCAGCTTCAATGACAAGTAACCATCGTACGGATAGTCATCCACACTAAGACCCCAGATCTCTAGCGTACTGAGTGGTGTCCATGGTAAATGTGTCAAATATTGGTTATAAAACGAACAGTACAGCAGAGTAACCTAAGAGCCGCTGTCAAGTATGGCTGTAGCATAAACACCCTCTATCTGTAGTGATACACTGGAGCTTGGCCCCACAAAGCCTTCAGGAATAGGGTTTTTCCTTTAGGGTGTTACCCCGAGATACCATACCGTTCCCTCACTGGGTCTCTCCGCTTAGGCACCCGGGGCTCATTCTCCGAGGGGTGTCCCGTCGTTCACACTGCTGCCCGAAGTGTCCCTCTTCAACACAGTTATAACAGACAATATCTGCTGCTCCCCTTCTCGCAGGACCCCGGCCACTAGCAGCCCTCTGCGTAGTCCATCCCCTTAGGGTTCTGCTTCTCTATCACATCTATCATACGGGGAAACCGAACCCGCTGATAACAGCTGGGACATCTCAGTTCTAAACTCTGTCACGAGCTCCTTCACTCCCCATGGTGGGTTATCAGTGATCACCTCAGCAAACGGGAACCTCTACTGAGGACTGTACCCTGCGGACGGAGGTCTCCCGTGCCTCCATTGCATCCTTCTCCTCTCTTACTTCTCTGATCAGCTCGACAAATGAGGCAGGGGGACGTGTCTTACGAGACATTCAGAGACCCCAAGTGATCAGGTACGGTGAATGGGTGCCTTTCACCACTGGGCCCATTTCTTAACAGATTCACTTCAACCATTTTAATGGCCCCTCTACGCCACAATCAATTTAGCTGCCTCTCTAGCTGAAAAATATAGGCAGAAAGCTTCTCCCCCTTCTCCTGATACATGTTCTGAAGCCCCGTCATCAGCTCCAATGGGCTTATCATCGCGCCAAACAGCTTTTGTAGCGCTTGAATGTGGGCTGCAGAGGCAGCAAAGCAGCTCTGTGTCTTTACGGATCTCACTATGTCAACAGCTGGCCCTTCAAATTTTCAACCAAGCAGTGTTTGTTTTCTCGTCACCAGGGCACTGCCAGCCATCCAGCAACTGAGAGGTCTGCTCTGCCCAAGTCTCATACTCCTTTTCTCCTTTAGGGGTGGGCTTTGTTCCTGAGAACAGGCTGAGTCTACGATAGCTGGGACTTTGAACCTGGGCAGTTTTCCATTTATTCGTCAGGGAAGTAAGGGCCACCATCAACTCAAAATGCTCAGCCCTCGCTAGAGGATTCAACAGACCTTCTACATCAGACCTCGCCTTCCCCTCGCTCTGTAGAAACGAGAGCAACTTGTCCTTAAAGTCACTGCCCCCAGCTACGGAGAACTCAGCTTCCAATTCAGCACGCTCGCCTTCACTCCCCTCCTCTCAGGAAGCATGCCCCCCTTCTCCCGGGGCCCCACTAGTACCAGGCAGTTCAACTGTCATTCCATCAATGCTAGTCTGAACTAGAACAAAGTCTTTGCCCACCATTTTATCAAACCTCCGTTCCACCCCTGCAGCATCCATAACCAAGTATCGGAATCACTTTACCGAACAATAGTTTAACACAGACTTAACAACCAGGCAACTGGATCAATGCTCAGGGCAATCACACAGCATCCAACAAAATCGATCCCAGACGAGTCCCACAATTAAACCACCTTGGTTTCTTTGGCTGTATAAGTCTAGGGAAGACAATCTCCAGCCCCAACAAACTTCAGAGATTGAGAGGTGCTTGATCCCACCCCAACCTCAGTTTGTGTGGATGCTGTGTCATTTACAAGTTAATATTACAAGTGTCCCTGTTACAAGTTAATGCCACAAAATTACAGAGAGTACACTGCATACAATTAAAGGAATTATGTTCATGTATCTTAACTAAAGGGTTAGTAAAGAAAATCAAAATGGAAAGGGCCCATTCTAATTAAACAGTCAAATGTGCAGAAGTTGGACCTCATCTCCAACGTGTCTGTCACTCACGCATTGGGCACTCGGTCAACGAGAAAGCACACAACACCTTCTGAACTTCACTCGCAATCCATCTCGAACAAACATGTATCCCACCGGGTCGTAACCTACGACCAATTCTCCCCAGCCTCTTCTCTCTTCATCTCCTCTCGAACAAAATCCCAAGCTCAACCTTATTGTCCCCCACCAAGAAAACCTCCTGCTAATTGGATGGTACACATTCCACATCATCCTTTATCTTCAACAATAATGAGAAATGATCTTGCAAAAATCACTGAACACTGGCATGGTGCCAGAGGACTGGGAAATTGCAAATGTCTCTCCAATGCCAGTTTTTAAGAAAAGAGGAAGGCAGCAGAAAGGAAATTATGGACCAGTTAGTCTGACTTCAGTGGTTGGGCAGATGTTAGAGCCAATTGTTAAGGATGACGTGATGAAGTACTTGGTGACACAGGACAAGGTAGTGCAAATTCAGCATGGTTTCCTTCAGGGAAAATCCTGCCCGATGAACCTGTTGGAATTCTTTGAGGAGATTACAAGTAGGATAGATAAAGGGGATGCATGGAAGTTGTATATTTGGACATTCAGAAGGCCTTTGACAAGGTCCCACACATGAGGCTGCCTACCAGGTTAAGAGCCCATGGTATTACAGGGAAGTTACTAATGTGGTCAGAGATTTGGCTGATTGGTCAGAGGAGGTAAGTGGGAATAAAAGGATCCTTTTCTGGTTGGCTGCCAGTGACCAGTGGTGTTCCACAGGGGTCGGTGTTGGGACCACTTCTTTTAATGCTGTATATAAATGACTTAAATGATGGAATAGATGGCTTTGTTGCTAAGTTTGCAGATGATACGAAGATTGGTGCAGGGGTAGGTAGTGTTGAGGAAACAGATAGGATGCAGAAGGAGTTAGATAATTTATGAGAATGAGCAAGAAAGTGGCAAATGAAATGCAACATTGGAAAATGCATGGTTGTGCACTCTGGTGGTAGAAATAAATGTGCAGACTATTTTCTAAATGGGGAGAAAATCTAGGAATTATGATGCAAAGAGACTTGGGATTCCTTGTGCAGAACACCCTGAAGGTTAACTTGCAGGTTGAGTCGGTGGTGAGGAAGCTGGAATAAGCAGTGGAGGGAATCGAACCCAAGTTACTGGTGCTGTAATAGCATTACGCTCACCACAACACTACCATACCACCCAAAGCCATAGGTTCGCACCAAGTTCCTCCAATTATAATTTGCCAGAAAAGTGGCTTAATTTTCAACATTAACAGAGGAATTTAGGAGTGCAAGTACGTAATTTCTTGAAAGTAACATCATAGGCTGGTGAAGAAGGCCTCCATCAGTCAGGTAATTGAATATAGGACTTAGGACATTATGCTGCAGTTGTACAAGATGTTGGTGAAACAGCTATAGACTTTTAGTCACCCTGTATGTCTTTACAATGTCTTTAAGCAAAGAAGATTTATGAGTATGTTTTAGACCTCAAAAACCCAAATTACTTACAAGGAGAGTTTGCACAATCATTGAGCACAGATCACTTAAGGGTGATCTTATGGAGGTGTGTAAAATCACTAGGAGCATATGAAGAGAGAAGGCACATGCTCTTTTTTAACTCCCAGGCAAAGCAGAGAGAAGTGGACTAGAGAGCATAGGTTTAAGGGGAGAGAAGGAAGATTTGAAAGGGACCTATGAGGTAATTTTTTCACAGATAGGGTGGTGAATGGATGAAATGAGCTACCAGAGGAAGCAATTCAAGTCAAGTCAAGTCAAGTCAAGTCAACTTTTATTGTCATTTCGACCATAACTGCTGGTACAGTGCATAGTAAAAATGAGACAACGTTTTTCAGGACCATGGTGTTACATGACACAGTACAAAAAACTAGACTGAACTGCATAATAAAAAAAAACAGAGAAAGCTATACTGGACAACAGACCTACACTGGACTGCATAAAGTGCACAAAAACATTGCAGGCATTACAGTAAATAATAAAAAGGACAGTAGGGCAAGGTGTCAGTCCAGGCTTCGGGCATTGAGGAGTCTGATAGCTTGGGGGAAGAAACTGTTACATAGTCTGGTCGTGAGAGCCTGAATGCTTTGGAGCCTTTTCCCAGACGGCAGGATCGAGAAGAGATTGTATGAGGGGTGCATGGGGTCCTTCATAATGCTGTTTTCTTTGCGGATGCAGCGTGTAGTGTAAATGTCCATGATGGCAGGAAGAGAGACGCCAATGATCTTCTCAGCTGACCTCACTATCTGCTGCAGGGTCTTGCGATCCAAGATGGTGCAATTTCCGAAACAGGCCGTGATGCAGCTGCTCAGGACACTCTCAGTACAACCCCTGTAGAATGTGATGAGGATGGGGGGTGGGAGATGGACTTTCCTCAGCTTTCGCAGAAAGTAGAGACACTGCTGGGCTTTCATTGCTATGGAGCTGGTGTTGAGGGACCAGGTGAGATTCTCCGTCAGGTGAACACCAAGAAATTTGGTGATCTTTACGATCTCTACCGAGGAGCCATCGATGTTCAGCGAGTAGTGGTCGCTCTGTGCCCTCCTGAAGTCAACAACCATCTCTTTTGTTTTGTTCACATTAAGAGACAGGTTGTTGGCTCTGCACCAGTCCGTTAGTCGCTGCACCTCCTCTCTGTAAGCTGACTCGTCGTTCTTGCTGATGAGACCCATCACAGTCGTGTCATCGGTCAACTTGATGATGTGGTTCGTGCTGTGTGTTGCAGTACAGTTGTGGGTCAGCAGAGTGAACAGCAGTGGACTGAGCACAGAATTGAGGATTCACAAAATTGAGGATATTTAAAAGACAGTTTGGTAGATGTATTGATAGGAAAGGCTGGGAGGAATATGGGCCAAGGATGGGTAAATCGAACTAGCTTAGATGGCCATTTTGATCATGAGTGGCTGAACGGCCTGATTCAGTGCTGTATTAATCCATGCCTCTATGACTGTATTTCCCCAGCATATCTTGCATGATTGTTGATGCATTCAATGTGTATGACTGAATTTAATGGGTTAACAACAGGAATTGGATCCTACAGCAGACTGAGGAGATCTGCACACTGAAAGCATGGCACTTTCCTTCAAAAATTAACTGACTGAGGGAAGTGTGAACTCATGTCAAACAGTCTTTTGATCTATGGCCCAAATAACTGCTGCTGATTTGAATGACTTTGGGACCACTCATTGTCATAGATTATTATGAGGTCCACTTCATAATCAGGGTTTGTGTTTTGAGGAGACCAATGCTTCAGGCTGCTTTGAAAAAATAATCTTTTTAGCAGAGATGATCTACTCACTATTTGCCTCGTCTGTGAAAGTGGCAGTTTGGGTTTTCAACACCCTTAAGAGAGATTAATCTATATGAACCCTGACATAAGACAAAAGAGCAGAATTAGGTCATTTGGACCATCCAGTCTGCTCCAGAATAATGATTTAAATAAATCATGATAATGATTTATTAAATCAAGGACATCACTGTTTATGGGACATAGAAAGTTTGCGTTATTGCCATATACGTCACTCACTCAGAGTGCCAAATTACTATTTCCATTTAAGTGACTTAACAGTGGGTGTGTTACCCACCCCAGACGTTCTCTTTTCTTCCCTCTCCATGTCCCAGCAGATTCAAGGACAGCTGCTATCTTGCTGCTATTAGACTATCGAATGGTTCAGTAGTTTGATAAAATTGACCTTGACCTCTCGTTCTACCTCGTTATGACCCTGCATTCTAGTCGCATTTTCTTTTCTTCTGTAATGTTTTGTTCTGCATTCTATAAATTTGTTATCATGTGCTGTCTCAATACACTGAATAATGGTTTGATCTGTATGGACAGTATGTAAGACACTATATCTCGGAGCATGTAACAAAAATCAAACAATTCCATTTCCAATTGATGGGGCAATTGAAGGGATTGTTTGGAAAGTTGGGAAATGGGACTGATGGCAATACTTTGTGAACCAGCATAATACAGATGGGCTGAATTCCCTCCTTTCTTATGTCATAGGCAGATACAAAAATTTAGATCCGAATAGAACACTGAACAGAAAAAAAATTCCAAAGCAATCAAAATTTGATATCAAGCACACAACAAATGGTTACCACAGAAAGACTAGGTTCCATAAATATTTCTAGTAATCTTACTGAAGGAATTGTGTAAATTCTGTGTGAGTATGGTCACAACTTCACAATGTTCTGACACAGATCAGTGCTCACCCAGTAATACAAGTCAATGTGCTGGGCTCATGTCATTCAATGCAGAAGTCAAATTGATAGCTACAAAATAAGAGGATCTTCCATTTATGAAACTGTTTGCTATTTAATGACCTTATTTCCGATGTTTCATCGCGAACTCTGAGTTATTTTTGAAATCTTTTATAACAGCACATGAAAGGTAGAAAGAGAGCATATAACTTTTTTTGTGATTACTTCATTAAATTGACATTTGCTGTTGACTATAAGGCTGCATCATAGCAGGAAAATTGCTGAATCATATAAAAGGCACACTTTTCTTTCCTGCGCTGTTTCTGTATCTGTCTGCACACACAATATTAATTCACCATCAGAGATGGATTCTCTGTAATGTTTCAGATTCATTTATTTATCATATGTCCATCCATCAAAATATACAGTGAAATTTGTCATTTGTGTCATGATTAGGATGTGGTGGGAGAAACTTAAAGTGTCGCCACTCATATCAGCGGCAACGTAGCATGCCCACAACAATCAGCAGGACAATGCAAACAACACATCTGCAAAAAATATATAACAACAGTAAAGTAAGTCCCTTTTCTTCCTTATACTCACTCACCCAATCACACAGACATAGCCAGACTTCCAACTCCAGGCCAGGCCACCACAGACCTCCAACCTCCTGTCCCTGGCCTGGACTTGTAGACATCAGACCTCTTGACCTTTGGTATGACCTCAGGACCCACTGATTACAGGACTTTGAACTCAGGGCCTCGGCTTCAGTACTCGTATGGACCGCCAGACTCAGAACTTGCTGACCTGGACTATCATCCATGGCCTGGACTCACTTTCCCCCAGATAGGCCATGACATCCACTCATGCCAACCCAGGGGCTTTGACTGTTGGTCCTCGACTTCCAGCCTCACTGTCTTCGCTTTTTGACCTTCAGATTTTAAACCTTGTTATCAACCCCAGGACTAACTAATCACAGGGATTTGTACTCCAGGCTTGAAAGTTTCGACACATATCGTCTGCAACCTCAGGACTTACCAACTTGGGGCAATCACCAGCTTCCTGCCTGCACAGACTCCGATCCTGTGACTTGCTGACCTGGGTGGACTCACCAAACTGGGGGTCATCACCCTTGTCCAAAAGTCCTGCCGATTTTGGCCATTGACTATGGGGATCACTAGTCTATGTCTCAGTGCCTACCAACCCTATGTCTGTCTGCAGGAATCACTGGTCGCTAACATTGAGTGATCTGACCTGGTCTCTGGCTCCTACCCTGACTTTTCTATTTATTGTTTCTTAACTTTAACTCCCCTCATCACTCTCCTGAAACCCTAACCTGTCGCTAACTCTTTGTGCTATCCCCAGAACCATCTCAATGAACCGAAGAAACAATATGTCTGAGCCACGATGGACGTTGCAGCTCATTAGCATCTTGATTGTGGATGGGGTACACACCTATTATTTAGAAGACATGACAGATTGAGATGTGAGATAAAATTGACAAATGAGATGGGTCAGATTCTTACAGCCATTGTTTAATATACATTTATTCACATTTACATTGTTGTTATCAGGACTTGCAACAGGATCTTGATAAGCTAAGTGGGCCAAAGAATGGCAAATGGAGTTTAATTCAGGTAAGTGTGAGATGTTGCATTTTTGGAAGACCAATGAAGGTTGATCTTTCAGAGTGAATACTAAGGGCTGGGGGCTGTTGGAGGACAGCAGGACCTAGGAATACTGTGCACAGTTGCCTGTCAAGTAGACAAGATGGTCAAGGAGGATTGTGGCACCCTTGCCTTCATCTGTCTGAACAATGAGCATTGGTATATTCAGGGAGGCCACTCTTAGGTTGGATTAGCAACACTTTATATTCTGTCTGGATATTCTCCAACCAGATGACATAAACATCGATTTCTCCAACTTCCAGTAATGTTCCCCTCCCCCTTCCCTCTTCTTCATTGCTTAACTCAGGCCTCTTAACTGTTCTCCTCACTGGCCTATCACCTCACCCTGGTGCCTCACCTCATTTCCTTTCTCTCAGGATCCACTCTTCTCTTCTCTAAGTTTCCTTTTTCTCTAGCCCTTTACCTACTTGACTTCACCTATCATCTTCTAGCTTGTACTCATCTGCCTCCCCGCACCTTGTTATTCAAGCTTCTTCCCCCTTCCTTTCCAGTCCTGCTGAAGGGTCTTGGCCTGAAGTGTTGCTTGTCTATTCATTTCCTTTGATGCTGCCTGAACTGCTGCACTCCGCCAGTATTTTGTGTGTGTTGATTTGGGATTATTGCATTGGGTTTTGGTCAACCTGTTATGGGAGGACCATTGTCAAGCTGGAAAGACTGTATATGAGATTTATCAGGATGCTGCCTGGAATAAGGGCCTGAGTTATGGAGAGAACTTGAGCAGGTATGGACTATTTTTTATTGGAGTGCACGAGGATGGTGTGATATTATAGAGATGTAATAAACAATGAAGAGCACTGATGGGGAGGATGCAAACAAACATTTTCCCAGGATTGGGAGATCAAGGACTGGAGCGCATTGGTTTATGATGAGAGATTTAGTAGGAACCTGAGAATTAGAAACAGAATTAGGTTTATTATTATTGACATACGTTGTGAAATCTGTTGTTTTGCAGGAGTACAGTGCAATGTATAAAATATACTATAATTTACAAATATATATCTATATATATATAATAGTGCAAAAAGAGCAAAAATAGTGAGATAGTATTCATTATCCATTCATAACTCTGATGATGGAGGGGAAGAAGCTGTTCCTGAAATGTTAGGTGTGTATATTCAGACTCCTGTAACTCCTATCTGATAGTAGTATTGAGAAAAAGACATGTCCTGGGTGAAAAGGGTCCATGATGATGTATGCTGCATTTTTAAGGTTCTGGGGAGCAACTTTTTCACCCAAAGAGTGATCAGCATATGGAATAAGCTGGTGGAGGAAGTGGTTGAGGCAGGTACATTAACAATATTTCAAGGTACTTGGACAAGTACATGAATAGGAAATTTTTAGGGAGATACAGGCCAAAGGCAGGTAAATGGCTATAGTACAGAGAATAATCCTGGTCAGCATTGATCAGTTGGGTAAAAGCATGTGTCCCTGTAGTGTCTGACTCTATGACCCAGGTTGTGCTGCTGATGAACTGGCAGTTCCAGAGGGAACACATGGGATATTTGTGTCTGAACATTGTGCATTCCAAACCAATGCTTATACAAATGTAACACCCCAGTTCACATTTTTACTACTATGCTGTAGGTATTTCATTTAGGAATTCTGTAAGAGCAGTCTGTTCTGCTTTCAGCCTGCATGGGTTATTGTTGAAGATAAGGGATGCTGACGAATGTTGTCACCCAGTTAGGATGGTGGAACTGGGGAGTGGGGAGGTTTTGTGAGGGACACCAAGGTTGATCCTGGTTTTTTTGTTTAACAGGAGATGAAGAGAGAAAACACTGGGGAGAACCAGTCATAGGATTCAACCCGATGCGGGACCCTGTTTTGATGGAGCAAGGTGCCAGGGTCTAGTAAAGATCGGTGAATATGTGTGACTCTTGGAAGAGTTGAGCTCTAACTTGTGCATATTTGACTTTTAAATTATAATAACCATATAACCACATAACAATTACAGCATGGAAATAGGCCATCTCGGCCCTTCTAGTCTGTGCTGAACGCTTACTCTCACCTAGTCCCACTGACCCACACTCAGCCCATAACCCTCTATTCCTTTCCTGTCCCTTTGGACAATGGCCCTTTTTGATTTTTTCTTCCTTTTCTTTACTAACCCTTTAGTTAAGATTCATAAATATAATTCCTTTAATCGTATGCAGTATGCTGTCTGTTATTTCTTGGTACTAATTTGTAACAGGGGAGCAAATTACACAGCATCCACACAAACCAGGGTTTGGAGTGGGAGAGCCATCTCAATCTTACAGGTTTGGTGGGATCAGAGTGGGTATTCCCTAGACTTAGGAAGCCAAGGAAACCAGTGGGGTTTCATAATATGTGGATTGAGTGATGAGTCATACGTGTGGGGAAAGAAGACAAATGATCCGACCCCCAGCTGCTATTCCTTGTTATACAATAGAAATGCATCATGAAACTATTTAGTGGTGGTGGAACCAAAAAGTGCATTTTGGCCATTCTGATGCAATCCATTTCTGTGCATAGAGAATGGCAGGCTGTCTGCCACAATGACAGAGTGTGAGTGTGGAATAATTGGCTAGATTAGGACCATAAGACATAGGAACAGAATTAGGCCATTTGGCCCATCGAGTCTGCTCCACTATTCAATCATGGCTGATACTTTTTTCCTCTCCTCAGCCCCACTCCCTGGCCTTCTCCCCGATTAAGTTTGATTTCAACATTTAAGAGCAAGTTGAAAAGGTACATGAATGGGAAAGGTATAGAAACATAGAAAATAGGTGCAGGAGTAGGCCATTTGGCCCTTCGAGCCTGCACTGCTATTCAGTATGATCATGGCTGATCATCCAACTCAGAACCCTGTACCTGCTTTCTCTCCATACCCCTGATCCCTTTAGCCACAAGGGCAATATCTAACTCCCTCTTAAATATAGCCAATGAACTAGCCTCAACTGTTTCCTTTGGCAGAGAATTCCATACATTCACCATACTCTGTGTGAAGAAGTTTTTCCTCATCTCGGGCCTAAAAGGCTTCCCTTTTATCCTTAAACTGTGACCCCTCATTCTGGACTTCCCCAACATCAGGAACAATCTTCCTGCATCTAGCCTGTCCAATCCCTTTAGAATTTTATATGTTTCAATAAGATCCCCCCTTAATCTTCTCAATTCCAGTGAGTATAAGCCTAGTCGATCCAGTCTTTCTTCATATGAAAGTCTTGCCATCCCAGGAATCAATCTGGTGAACCTTCTTTGTACTCCATCTATGGCAAGAATGTCTTTCCTCAGATTAAGGGACAAAAACTGCACACAATACTCCAGGCGTGGTCTCACCAAGGCCTTGTACAACTGCAGTAGAACCTCCCTGCTCCTGTATTCGAATCCTCTTGCTATGAATGCCAACATACCATTCGCCTTTTACACCGCCTGCTGTACCTGCATGCCCACTTTCAATGACTGGTGTACAATGACACCCAGGTCTCGTTGCACCTCCTTTTTTCCTAATCGGCCACCATTCAATAATAATCTATTTTCCTGTTCTTGCCACCAAAGTGGAAAACCTCACATTTATCCAAATTAAGTTGCATCTGCCATGAATTTGCCCACTCACCTAACCTATCCAAGTCACCCTGCATCCTCTTTGCATCCTCCTCACAGCTAACACCGCCACCCAGCTTCATGTCATCCATAAACTTGGAGATGCTGCATTTAATTCCCTTGTCTAAATCATTAATATATATTGTAAATAACTGAGGTCCCAGCACTGAGCCTTGCGATACCCCACTAGTCACTGCCTGCCATTCTGAAAAGGTCCCGTTTATTCCTATTCTTTGCTTCCTGTCTGCCAACTATTTCTCTATCCACATCAATACCATACCCCCAATACAGTGTGCTTTAAGTTTGCACACTAATCTCCTGTGTGGGACCTTGTCAAAAGCCTTTTGAAAATCTAAATATACCACATCCACTGGTTCTCCCAAATCCACTCTACTGGTTACATCCTCAAAAAATTCTATAAGATTCGTCAGACATGATTTTCCTTTCACAAATCCATGCTGACTTTGTCCGATGATTTCACCGCTTTCCAAATGTGCTGTTATCACATCTTTGATAACTGACTCTACCATTTTCCCTACCACTGATGTCAGGCTAACCGGTCTATAATTCCCCAGTTTCTCTCTCCCCCCCTTTTTTAAAAAGTGGGGTTACATTAGCCACCCTTTAATCCTCAGGAACTAATCCAGAATCTAAAGAGTTTTGAAAAATTATCACTATTGAATCCATTATTTCTTGGTCTACTTCCTTAAGCACTCTGGGATGCAGACCATCTGGCCCTGGGGATTTATCTGCCTTTAATCCCTTCAATTTACCTAACACCACTTCCCTACTAACGTGTATTTCTCTCAGTTCCTCCATCTCACTAGACCCTCGGTCCCCTACTATTTCCGGAAGATTATTTATGTCCTCCTTAGTGAAGACAGAACCAAAGTAGTTATTCAATTAGTCTGCCATGTCCTTATTCCCCATGATCAATTCACCTGTTTCTGACTGTAAAGGACCTATATTTGTCTTAACCAATCTTTTTCTTTTCTCATATCTGTAAAAGCTTTTACAGTCAGTTTTTATGTTCTCTGCCAGCTTTCTCTCATAATCTTTTTTCCCTTTCCTAATTAAGCCCTTTGCCCTCCTCTGCCGGACTCTGAATTTCTCCCAGTCCTCAGGTATGCCGCTTTTTCTGGCGAATTTGTATGTTTCTTCTTTGGACTTGATACTATCCCTAATTTCCCTTGTCAGCCACGGGTGCACTACCTTCCCTGGTTTATTCTTTTGTCAAACTGGGATGAACAATTGTTGTAGTTCATCCATGCGATCTTTAAATGCTTGCCATTGCATATCCACCGTCAACCCTTTAAGTATCATTTGCCAGTCTATCTTAGCCAATTCATGTCTCATATGTTCAAAGATACCCTTCTTTAAGTTCAGAACCTTTGTTTCTGACTATGTCACTCTCCATCTTAATGAAGAATTCCACCATATTATGGTCACTCTTACCCAAGGGGCCTCGCACAACAAGATTAACGACTTGCACAACTAACCCTTCCTCATTGCTCAATACCCAATCTAGAATGGCCTGCTCTCTAGTTGGTTCCTCAACATGTTGGTTCAGAAACCATCCCGCATACATTCCAAGAAATCCTCTTGCTCAGCACCCTTACCAATTTGGTTCACCCAATCTATATGTAGATTGAAGTCACCCATTATAACTGCTGTTCCTTTATTGTACGCATTTCTAATTTCCTGTTTAATGCCATCCCCAACCTCATTACTACTGTTAGATGGCCTGTACACAACTCCCACCCGCGTTTTCTGCCGCTTAGTGTTATGCAGCTCTACCCGTATCGATTCCACATCCTCCAGGCTAATGTCCTTCCTTTCTATTGCGTTAATCTCCTCTCTAACCAGCAACGCTACCCCACCTCCTTTTCTTTCCTGTCTATCCCTTCTGAATATTGAATATCCCTGGATGTTGAGCTCCCATCCTTGGTCACCCAGGAGCCATGTCTTTGTGATCCCAACTATATCATATTCATTAATAACTATCTGCACATTCAATTCATCCACCTTGTTATGAATGCTCCTTACATTGACACACAAAGCCTTCAGGCTTGTTTTTACAACACTCTTAGCCCTTATACAATTATGTTGAAAAGTGGCCCTTTTTGATTTTTGCCCTGGATTTGCCTGCCTGCCACTTTTACTTTTCACCTTACTACTTTTTGCTTATCCCCTCATTTTACACCCCTCTGTCTCTCTGCACTTGTTCCTATCCCCCTGCCACATTAGTTTAAAGCCTCCTGAACAGCAGTAGCAAACACTCCCCCTAGGACATTGGTTCCAGTCCAGCCCAGGTGCAGACCGTCCTGTTTGTACCGGTCCCACCTCCCCCAGAACTGGTTCCAATGCCCCAGAAATTTGAATCCCTCTCCCTTGCACCATTTTTCAAGCCACATATTCATCTGAAATATCCTCCTATTTCTACTCTGACTAGCACATGGCACTAGTAGTAATCCAGAGATTATTACCTTTGTGGTCCTACTTTTTAGTTTAGCTCCTATCTCCCTAAATTCACCTTATAGGACCTCATCCCGTTTCTTACCTATATCGTTGGTACCTATGTGCACCACAAGCACTGGCTGTTCACCCTCCCACTCCAGAATGTCCTGCAGCCGCTCAGAGACATCCTTGACCCTTGCACCAGGGAGGCAACATCCCCACCTGGAGTCTCATTTGCGGCGGCAGAAACGCCTATCTATTCCGCTTGCAATCGAATCCCCTATCACTACAGCTCTCCCACTCCTTTTCCTTCCCTCCTGTGCCGCAGAGCCACCCATGGTGCAATGAACTCGACTGCTGCTGCCTTCCCCTGATGAGACATCTCCCCCAACAGTATCCAAAACAGTATGTCTGTTTAGGAGGGAGATAACCTCAGGGGACTCCTGCACTACCTGCCTACTGCTACGCTGTCTGGTGGCCACCCCTTCCCTTTCTGCCTGTGTAGCCTTTACCTGCGGTGTGGCCAACTCACTGAACGTGCTATTCACGACTTTCTCAGCATCATGGATGCTCCAGTATGAATCCAATCGCAGCTCCACCTGCTCAATGCGGTCTGCCAGAAGCTGTAGTTGGACACACTTCCTGCACACATAGTCGCCAGGGACACTGGAAGTATCCCTGATTTCCCACATGCTGCAGGATGAACAAACCACTGGGCCGATCTCAGCTGTTATGACCTACACAATACGTTGCCTCAACTTTTGAAACATTCTCCTTTTAAAGGAACTTACCCAGCCTTACCTCACTTGGAGTGAAGCTCGTCCTCAGCCTCTGCTCGCCGAAGCCTCTGGAGACAGAGCCTTCCTACTCTGTCTCCCACTACAATGTCGCCCACTCTGTCAAACTGCTCTCTTTTAAATACTCCCACGCTTGCGCATCGTGCTCTGTTAAACTGCCGAAGAAAAGAGGGCTATGACCTGAGTGCAGGTCAATTGGGCAGGCAGCTAAATAGTCTGACACTGGCTAGATGGGCCAAAAGGCCTGTTTCTGTGCTGTAGTGTTCTATAACTCTATGACAAACAAAAGGGGGTCACACATTCCAAAGAGTCACTGATGATATAGATTCTGGCATTACTGGATTAGGTGGTGCATTGCATCGGCCTCCACACCTGAAGTCTGTACAAGCATTCTGCAGTACACTGAGCTGAGAGGCCAGAATAATTCCTTATCACAGCATGATCCTATTCACTTAAGGAGATCATGGATTTTCCTTTGAAATCTAAGCTCAGCTAAACTGTAATGATGAAAAATTAACTCTTCTTCTCTCTCCTGGGATACTACATGACCTGTTGAATATCCCTGGATTCCCAGCATCTGCAGACAATTGCTCTTTATTTTTCTTTATTTTGCTCTATGCTTATCTTTTTTTGTGAAAAGTGTTTTTGCTTTTTTTATATTTAATTTTTTTCCCGGTTTTGAAAAGTTACAAATTGACTTCAACTGCTGTTATTTTATTGTCTTTATTTTACATTACAAAGATATTTGAAGGCAAGGAAAAGAGTGTTTGACAAGGATAAACACAGGAGATTCTGCAGAGAGTAGAAACGCTGAGTAACACACACAAAATGCTGGCGGTCAGGCAGCATTTATGAAAAGGAATGAAGAATAGACAATTCGTGCTGAGACATTTCATCTGTCTGGACACCCGATCAGGTCACCTGATGAAGTTTCTCAGCCTGAAACAACATTTATGTCTGGCTGTAGATGCTGACTGGCCTGCTGAGTTCCACCAGCATTTCATGTGTGATGTCAAAAGCTGGCAGGTCAGTGCGTGGATTGAGATTTCCTTTCCACTTCATGCAACAGCTGCAGGACTGAGGTTTCAAGATCTAGCTAGGCAGGCTACTGAGGCTGTTACCCTACCGGGTGAGGAGGATGGATAAGAAGTAGGAGGGGTCCAGAATGACACCCAGCACCATATAGTCAGAGCCTCCCGTAATGAGAATGGAACTTTCATTCCTACATTCTGTTCTCCGTCTCTTCAACATTTTTTTCAATCTGCACTTACATATTACCCTACTGTCCCATGTACCCAATCTGTTGTGTGATGTCTTGTAAAAGATCTTCTGAAAGTCCACCTTTGGCAGATCCAACTACGTGTCTGGAAAATGAAATGAAAACAGAAAATGCTGGAAATGCTCATTAGATCTGATGATGGTTCGAGAGCTGCTATGTTAACTGCTTTTCTTTCCACTGATGCTGCCCGACCTGCTGAGTTTATCCAGCATCTTCTGGTTTTGCTGCACTTTGTTTTCCTTTCCTGTTCTTCTTGTTACGATCCCAGAAAAAGTCAACAGATTTATCAAAAACACAAGAGACCTGCAGATGCAGGAAATCTAGAGTAACACACATAACATGTTGGAAGAACTCAACAGTTCTCGTACAAAATGTTGTCTCTTTATTCCCTCCTATTGAAGCTGCCTGACCTTCTGAGTTTCTCCAACGTTTTGTGTATGTTACAACAGATTTATCAAACCTGATTTTTCTTTCATAAGTTGATGTTGAATCTGCCCAGTCCTACTATTATTTTTCAAGTGATAGATTCACTCACTTCTTTAGCACTGATGTCAACAAATCATAATTCTTTATTTTCTCTCTCCCTTCCTTCAATCTATCAAAGGTCCAAGTTGTACTGTTGGTGCATTAGCCTTGCGATAATGACCTTTTGCTCTCTGCCGAACTTCCTCCACTAGTTGTTGCTTTTATGCTGAAGAAATAAGCCATCTCCTTCACAAAAATTTTATGGACAACATTAGACGAGAAGCTAGACTGGACTGCCAACACAGATGCCTTGTGCAGGAAGGCACAGAGTCGACTGTACTTCCTTAGAAGGTTGGCGTCATTCAATGTTTGTAGTGAGATGCTGAAAATGTTCTATAGGTCAGTTGTGGAGAGCGCCCTCTTCTTTGTGGTGGCATGTTGGGGAGGCAGCTTTAAGAAGAGGGACGCCTCACGTCTTAATAAGCTGGTAAGGAAGGCGGGCTCTGTCGTGGGCAAAGTACTGGAGAGTATAACATCGGTAGCAGAGCAAAGGGTGCTGAGTAGGCTACGGTCAATTATGGAAAACCCTGAACATCCTCTACATAGCACCATCCAGAGACAGAGAAGCAGTTTCAGCGACAGGTTGCTATCGATGCAATGCTCCTCAGACAGGATGAAGAGATCAATACTCCCCAATGCCATTCGGCTTTACAATTCAACCGCCAGGAGTAAGATATGTTAAAGTGCCGGGGTTAGGACTCAATGTATTTAAGTAAACTACTTAAGAACTTTTTAAAAGCTATTATTAATGCTTTTTGAGAGGGTGATTTTAGATGCATATCATATTTTTACTGAGTTAAGTATTGTATGCAATTAGTTTTGCTACAATAAGTGTATGGGACATTGGAAAAAATGTTGAATTTCCCCATGGGGATGAATAAAGTATCTGTCTATCTATCTATTTGCAAGTATACACACAGTGGCCACTTTATTAGGTACGCTTGTGCACTTGATACTTAATGCAAATATCTAATCAGCCAATTATGTGGCAGCAACTGAATGCATAAAAACATTCAGACATGGTCAGGAGGTTCAGTTGTTATTCAAACATTGGAATGGGAAAGAAATGTGATCTAAGTGACTTTGACTTGGAATGATTGTTGGTGCCAGATTGAATATCGCAGAAAGTAGTGATCTCCTGGGATTTTCATGCACAACAGTTTCCAGAAAAAGATGTGAAAAACAAAAACAAAAATAACAAAATCCATGGTGAAAATGCACTGGTAGTGAGAGAGGTCAGAGGATAATGTCCAGACTGGTTCAAGCAGACAGGAAGATGACGGTAATTCAAATAAGCTCTCGATGCAGAAGAGCATCTCTGAATGCACAAAACATTGAGAGGATGAGCCACAGTAGAAGAACATCACATGGGGTTCCACTGCTGTACCTAATAAAGTGGACACTGTGTGCAAATCCCTCTGCATTCTTACATTAACTGTTAATAACTCTGTACTGACCTCTATCACTGAAAATTCACATCTGTAAATGTGGGGGTCTAATCCAGGTTATGGACTGCATCAGATTTTTTAAATGTTTGATATAAAATCTACTTTAAATGTGACTTTCCCTTTCTCTCACTTAAACAACCTTATTTCCCATCACTTTACTTTCTGTTCCCTCTTGGCTTGCCTCCTCAGTCCTGTTTAATTCCAAGCCATTTACTCATGTTAATTAAAGAGATTTGCATATAGTTCCATTATCTCTTAGGTTTCCTAGTGATCTGTTTCCCTTTATTCTGCTATCAGATCACACTTTCAGCTACTGTAGGTTCAAGAGACTGCAGATGCAGCAATCTGAAGGAAAAGGAAGCAAATTGCTGGAGTAACTCAGTGGGTCTGACAGCATCTATGGAGGCAAAGAGAATGGTCAATGTCCCATCCTGAAACATTGACTCTTTGTCTCCACAGATGTTGTTTGACCCACTGAGCTGCTACAGCAGTTTGTTTTTTTTAATTTTGCTAACACATTCAGCTATTAGTTGTACTGTGGTGGAGATAGTTGAGGTATAAATATCACCAACAGCTTGTCCTGATCCAGCCATGTATATGATATTAAAAAAGCACACCCACTCCTCTAAGTAATCAGATGAAAATATTTATATATTCCTTTTATTTTGTATTAACAGTTATAGAACGCTACAGCACAGAAACAAGCCCTTCAGCCCATCCTGTCAATGCCAAACTATTATTTTGCTTTTGTTATCTAATAGCCCTGCTCACTTTTATTTTAAAATTCAGTTAGACCCCAACAAGAATGCAGCCATTTCTGCTTTAAGCAGAGATTTTCATTCAGGTTGAAGCGTACGTATATAATCTGTGTCATCCTTCTTTCATTTATGTCATCAAAGTAATCATCTGTAAGTGTTCTTTTAGTTCATAAAGGAGAATGCTACCTGAGCAATATTCTGTGCCAATATTATGCAGAAGTTTATTCCTGATTATCAGTATAGTGTTTGATCAGCGTTGATAATTTAAGGAATACTTACATGATATTAATCTCCTTGTATACTTTAACAGTTTGTTTACAGTTTGTTTAAATTTTGATATTTTTCATACAAGTCTAGCATCATATCTTCCTAATTTTTATGTATATGTGACTTAATCACCATAAGTTTGTTGCATTAAGTATCTTCAGTATTTTTCTGTTTATTTCTCATTTTTACTCTTATTCAATTGTATAGGTGAGTGCTGCCTGATAAAGCACCTGATACTTGGATACTATCCTGTCTCTCATGTTTAGTTGACTGTAGTTTGGCTTACTGCTGAATTGCGTACTTATTACTTCACATACAATGAGAGTAATACAGTCTGATTTTTATTAATTTATCACTTTTCATTTTTTTTTGTTATTTGCAGTAATTACTTTATCTTTGCACTGTACAGCTGCAGCAAACAACAGATTCCACATCATGTAAGTCAGTGATAATAACCCTGATTCTGCTTTATCATGTCCCAATTGATCTTCAGCAATTTTTTTACAGATGCACCAGAGAAAGAGCCCTAAATTGATGCACTGCAGCTGGATATGGCAGTTGCTCTGCCCAAAACTGGAAGAAGTTGCACAGAGATGTGAACACAACCCGGTTCATCAGGAAAATCAGCCTCCCCTCTATTGAATCTGTTTATACTTCCTGCTGCCTTGGGAAAGCGGTCAACATAGTCAAAGACCTTTCCCACATAGATAATTCTCTCGTCTCCTCCCTTCTATGGGGCAGAAGATATGAAAGCTTAGGATGACATACCTGCATGCCTACCTAGGCTAGCATCTTTCCTGCTGTATCGAGACTCTTGTTCTGAACTCTTATGTAATAAGAATGAACTCTTGATATCTCTATCTACCTCAACCAGGCCCTTACAATTACTTGTCTGCCTCCAGAGCATTTCTATGTATTTGTGACACTAGGTTCTGCATTCATCTTTCATTTTCTTTTTACTATCTTGATGTATTTATATATGAAGTCAAAAACATAAGAAACTCTGTAGATGCTGTTAGTCCAGAGGAATAAAAAACAAAATACTGGAGGAGCACAGTAGGTCAGCCTTTAATCTCTTCTACTATCACTTCACAGTTTCTTAAATTTCCATCCCCCTCACACCTACCTTCCCCCTGAGCTGGTCTCACCCAACATCTACCAGATTGCACTCCTCCCCTTCACCCCGCCTGGCTGCTTTCTCCTTCCTTTCCAGTCCTCATGAAGGGTCTCAGTCCAAAACAGCAGCTGTTTATTCCTCTCCAAAGATACTGCCTGACCTGTTGAGTTCCTCCAGCATTTTGAGTTATGTGTAACATGATCTGTCTCAATAAAATGCAAACAAAATCCTTCTGCTGCATCTTGGCACATGCAATGATAAGAAAAAATTAACAATCACTTTCATCTGAAAGATCCTGAAGTCCGTATTTCATAATTACCTTTCTTCCAAAAATGTATTTAGGGCTGTGTAGATACAAATTCCCTTGATATCCGCAGTAGCTAAGAACTAAAATGCTGCTTCTTTCAGTTTTTAAAAAGACAAGTTTATACTGAAACTTTCTGATGAGGGCAGAGTGACAGAAAAGACAACAGTATGTGGTGGATACAACCCAGTCCTTTACACGAAAAGTCCTCCCCACCATTGGCACAGCTACAGGGAGTGCAGCCACAAGAAAGCTGCCTCCATCATCAAGCACCCCCACCACCCAGGCCAGGCTCTCTTCTCACTGCCATCATCAACAGACGTACATAAGTCGTAGGTCCATCAAGTTCAGGAAAAGTTGTCACCCTTCAACCATCAGGCTCCTGACCCAGAGTGGTAAATTCACTCACTTCAAATCTGAACCACAATGCATTGACCCACTCTACAACTTGTATTTCCAGTGTGATCTATTTATCATTATTGTTACTATTATTCATATTTTGCACAGAGTGTCTTCTTTTGTACTTTGTTCATTTGTCAGTCTTTGACTTTGAATAGTTTTCCATAAATTGTTTACATTCCTATAAATGCCTACAAGAGAATAAATGACAAGGTAGTGCATGACGACAGTAATTGACAATAAATTTACTTCAACTTTGACTCCCCATAGATGTTTTTCTTCTGATTTTCTTACTTGCTTCTCCTAGGGAGACTGTGGACTGTGTTCTGAGCGTATCATCAGACTATGATAATCTTATAGCAGGCTTGTTGGTTAAACTTGCCCTTTTCTGACCCATAATTCCATCTTTTATATATGTTAATAAAATAACAAAGGATTTCTTATCATTCACACTGGTAGGTGAATTTCATTAGTATTACTTATTTGCTGCAGTCAGCACTATCAGTAACATGTACTGCACACAAAGAAAGGTCCTGGCAATTCCACACATTTTATTAACTTGTAACTTCGTTCTGTTAACTCTTTGTGCATTGTTTCTATGCAAAAATGAAGATAATTAAAATTATGGGCAACAGAAGATCTGCTAGAGGAATGCAGACAGTTGGGAAACATCTCTTCTCCCATCTCCCACTGAGCAGGAAGCTACATACCACTGGGCTCAAGATCAGCTTCTATCTCATTGATATCAGAATCATGAATGGATCTCTTGGATGATTAAACGGGTTCTTTGTCCCAAAATCCATCTTTTTAAGACTTTGCATTTTACTGCTCATGTGATATGCATTTGTTCAGTAGCTTTTACACTTTATTCTGCATTGTTATTGTTTTAGCTTCTTCTACCTTAATGCACTGTGTAGCTATTTGATCTGAATAAGCAGGATGCAAGACAAGCTTGGTACATGTGACAATAATAGACTGAAGTCAATATCAAAAACATGGTGAAAAATAGAAAGGGATCTGTGTAAGATTGGTAAAAATGTGTGCTGGATTTATAAAAATCCTAACGAGAATTGGTCATCGGAGCAGCATGTTTTCTTTGCAAAAGGATAGATGATTGAGTAAAATGAAAGGCAGAAAATGGAAAAAATTCATGGGTTGATAAATAGTGAGTACCGAATAAAAATAATTATAAACAAAAGCAAAAATGGCTGCCTACATCGGAAAGATAGATGCATTTGATTACACAAAGTATAACAGGCTCAAGTATATTGAGCCAATTAAGCTGTATATGGAGCAAATGAAATAGCCAATGAGAAACAAGTGCACATATTGCAGAGAGCATTGAGTTTAAAGGGATATGGTTTGTGTCAGAGTTTAAATTTTCCAACTGAATCAGCCAAAATGAGTTTTGCAGATATGGTGAAAGTAACACAGAAACATTTAGAACTAAAACCATTGCAGTCTACATAATGTCTTAGGTTTCATAAGCAGAATCAAAAGGAAGGGGAGTCCAGTTCAGTGTTCGTGGCTGAATTGAAGAAGTTGTCTGAGCATTGTCAGTTTGGTAATGGGCTTAATGATGCACTAAAAGATTGCTTAAGTTGTTTAATCTTAATAAGAAATCTTAATCTTAAGTTTAATCTTAATCTTAAGTTGCTTAATCTTATAAGAAAACTTTCAAAATAGCTCCTAACTAAACCACAACTTACATTTAAAACAGCAGTTAAAATAGCTGTATCAATGGAATCTGCAGACAGAGACACAATTCAGTTGCAGTCAGGAATGAAAGTGTGTGTTAACAAAACTGCAATATCTAAACCATCCTTTTTTATGCTATGGACCAAAACCATTAATCAAGGAGCCTGTGGAGCCCAGTCTGGGAACCCCCTAGTCCAAACAGAAATCGGCCTGGCTGAACAAATTATGTTACCATTGTGGTAGAGGCTCACACACACCAGGACAATGCACATTTAAGAGTGAAACTTACAGAAAATGCTACAAAGTAGGGCACATATAAAGACCATATGAGGCAGTCAAAAATAAATGGGCAGCATAGGGAAGAGAAAAAGTTATAAAGACAAGTTGTATTTCAAAAATAGCACTTATCTACATTCTGTTGATGAAAAATGTGTCTTACAGGACTGAGCAGCCTTAAGATTTAAATGTGAAAACTAACCAGGGACAAGCAATATGGCTTACAACAGAAGTGAATAGTAAATTAATTAAAATGGAATTGGCCACTTGATTAACTGTTACACTCATTCCCTAAAATGATTTTGACCAGCATTTCAAAGACACTGAACTTAAGCCTATAGATATCCAACTAAGAGCTTATACTGGAGGAAAGATAACTCCTGTAGGAATGACATTTGTAACAGTGAAATACAATGACCAACAAGCCATATTTAGTTTGCATGTTATTAAATACAGGAGGACCAGTATTGTGCAAGCCAGATTGGCTGAAACAACTACAACTTCATTGGAGATCCATCTGCAAACTGCATACCACATCTCCACCACAGAGTCAACTGTTAGTGAATTAAGAAAGGTACCGAATGGTGCCACAACTATTTCCATGCCGAACACCATGAACCATTGCCAAACAGAGGACAAATTGGTGTTGGTGTCAACCTCTGTGTCTCTGATTGGGAAGCATATTGGACCAATGATGGATCAGGCTGCTCTGAGAAATTGTGCAAGTGACAAAAGAGGTAATTTTGTGGACAACGTATCTGAGAAACCTTCTGATATGATAATCAGACTACTAATTGAGAAATGTTACTTGATTTTAAGATAGTAGAGAGTTGAAGGAGCATCAGGAAAGTTGCAAGTATTTGGTTTGTGAGTAGAATTTACCAGAATCCATTCTGCGTGCATTAAGGATATTGCACAAGCTTCAAGTGGGAGACAAAAAGCAGCTAGTAAAAGTAGATACAAAGAGCAAAGCCCATCTGGATGAATGGAAGGCCAAAAAGAAAGGAGTCAATGGGATACGAAAATAAAAGATTTGTCAAATGATGTTTGGATGAGGAAATCAAGAGGAGAGATCAGATCATAAAGGGAGCAATAGAAAGATTAATAAGAGTATATTCCAGTGAACTAAAGGCATCTTCCCAAGATTGAGATGCACAAATAGAAGAAAAAGGAAGGAGAACACGCACTTCCTGCCGTCTTAGTCAATTCCTACAACCATCATGGGGAAGGCCCCAGAAACTGAGATTGTTTTCACAGCCTCAAGTCTCAGCTGCCAAGCAGAGTGACCTCCCTTGTCAGGAAAGATGTTATCTTACAAGAATAAGATATCCTCCACAGCAATTAATTCTTTAGGCTTGAAAGGTACATTTTAAAAATTTACTATGCTGTGAATATCTGTATAATAGCTGTATTATATAGTGTACTGAGTGTGTGCATAGAGTAAATGTATAAGATTGCTAGAGAGTGATATGTTGCATATTTGAATTGAGATGCATTCTATATTGAGTTGGAGTTTATAGCTAAAAGGAGCTGTGTATTTAATAATTCACTAGTATTTGAGTAATATTGTAAATATGTTGTTTGATTAAGCATTCTTCATTGTTCACGTAACGCATTGTGGGTTATCTGTAGAAGTACACAAATGGCATATGTCATCACACCACCACACGACAAGCACACACCTTGCTTAAAGAAAAAAAACAAACTAAGGTTGCATCTCTTGGCTCCCTTGTTTTCCTTTTAATTGGCTTTTATGTTTTGGAGTTACAAAACTGTGGTGAACTACATATACCTGTCTGGACACGCCCTCCCCGCTGACTGCTCCTGTGGCTCCTCCCACTGACCATGGCTCCTCCCACAGACCCCGGTATAAAGGCGATTGAGGCCTGAGCCCAGCCCTCAGTCTCCAGGATGTAGCATGGTGGTCAATTGCTGCTTATTCTTTCTTCCAGTCAATAAAATTGATGCACCATCAATAACTCTCTGAGACGTGAGGCGAGATATCATAAAAGCCAATATCTCGCCTCACGTCTCAGAGAGTTATTGATGGTGCATCAAAAACATAACACAATTAAGCACACCTTACAATAGTGGTGTGCAGAAGAGCACCTATGAATGCACAACATGTCGAAACTTGAATTGGATGGGCTACAGCATCAGAAGACCACAGACATACAGGCAGTGGCTACAGTACTTTATAACCATATAACCATATAACAATTACAGCACGGAAACAGGCCATTCCGGCCCTCCTAGTCCGTGCCGAACTCTTAATCTCACCTAGTCCCACCTACCCGCACTCAGCCCATAACCCTCCACTCCTTTCCTATCCATATACCTATCCAATTTTACCTTAAATGACACAACTGAACTGGCCTCTACTACTTCTACAGGAAGCTCATTCCACACAGCTATCACTCTCTGAGTAAAGAAATACCCCCTCGTGTTTCCCTTAAACTTTTGCCCCCTAACTCTCAAATCATGTCCTCTCGTTTGAATCTCCCCTACTCTCAATGGAAACAGCCTATTCACGTCAACTCTATCTATCCCTCTCAACATTTTAAATACCTCGATCAAATCCCCCCTCAACCTTCTACGCTCCAATGAATAGAGACCTAACTTGTTCAACCTTTCTCTGTAACTTAAGTGCTGAAACCCTGGTAACATCCTAGTAAATCGTCTCTGCACTCTCTCTAATTTATTGATATCTTTCCTATAATTCGGTGACCAGAACTGTACACAATATTCCAAATTTGGCCTTACCAATGCCTTGTACAATTTTAACATTACATCCCAACTTCTGTACTCAATGCTCTGATTTATAAAGGCCAGCGTTCCAAAAGCCTTCTTCACCACCCTATCTACATGAGACTCCACCTTCAGGGAACTATGCACTGTTATTCCTAGATCTCTCTGTTCCACTGCATTCCTCAATGCCCTACCATTTACCCTGTATGTTCTATTTGGATTATTCCTGCCAAAATGTAGAACCTCACACTTCTCAGCATTAAACTCCATCTGCCAACGTTCAGCCCATTCTTCTAACCGGCATAAATCTCCCTGCAAGCTTTGAAAACCCACCTCATTATCCACAACACCTCCTACCTTAGTATCATCAGCATACTTACTAATCCAATTTACCACCCCATCATCCAGATCATTTATGTATATTACAAACAACATTGGGCCCAAAACAGATCCCTGAGGCACCCCGCTAGTCACCGGCCTCCATCCCGATAAACAATTATCCACCACTACTCTCTGGCATCTCCCATCTAGCCACTGTTGAATCCATTTTATTACTCCAGCATTAATACCTAACGACTGAACCTTCTTAACTAACCTTCCATGTGGAACTTTGTCAAAGGCCTTGCTGAAGTCCATATAGACTACATCCACTGCCTTACCCTCGTCAACATTCCTCGTAACTACTTCAAAAAATTCAATAAGGTTTGTCAAACATGACCTTCCACGCACAAATCCATGCTGGCTACTCCTAATCAGATCCTGTCTATCCAGATAATTATAAATACTATCTCTAAGAATACTTTCCATTAATTTACCCACCACTGATGTCAAACTGACAGGTCTATAATTGCCAGGCTTACTTCTAGAACCCTTTTTAAACAATGGAACCACATGAGCAATACGCCAATCCTCCGGCACAATCCCTGTTTCTAATGACATCTGAAAGATCTCCGTCAGAGCTCCTGCTATCTCTACACAAACTTCCCTCAAGGTCCTGGGGAATATCCGGTCAGGACCCGGAGATTTATCCACTTTTAAATTTCTTAAAAGCGCCAGTACTTCCACCTCTTTAATTGTCATAGGTTCCATAACTTCCTTACTTGTTTCCCACACCTTACACCATTCAATATCCTTCTCCTTAGTGAATACCACTTATAAAGTACCACTTTACCAAGTAGCCACTGAGTGTATATATCAACACAACCAAAGCTGAACTCTGAACTTTGACTCCCCAAGCTGTAATAGTGTCACACTATCATGGCGCCATTTTTAAAACTGGGGTCCATGAGATGCTGTGTCCATTATCAGCACTAGATGCCTATCCCACTGACATTTGCAAGCTCATTAATAAATATAACCTTTACTCTGCCACTCTGCCATTACCACTGGACTGAACCTTGTAACATGATTATATATTTTTTAAAGTTTCAAAAAATCTAAATATTAAGATGAAAATCTGGTGAATTTACTGCAAACACACTTAACAGCCAAAGCAGCTAACACATACAGACTAAGTGTGTCCTACAATCAATAGACCAGATTAAAGATCTGCAGACTTGTCACATCCAATCCAGAATGCTAGTGAACAATTCAATCATTGCTCTGAGGAGGAATGTCTATAAACATCTTCATCATGAAATTTCTGGTGTCTTATTAACTTTTCTCTCAATCAACAGCAAAGTGTTAAATAATGTTATATGTCAGCAATGGTGGAGCGATAACCTGCCACTGATGTTTGGAAAGTACGCTGCTTGGACAATCAGACCCTACCTTTAACATAACATACTGGGGCGACCCACTTTCTGCGCAGGCCAACCGGCTCACAAATAGCCAGCGCGCGGGGGGAGACTTTGGTAATGCACCTCTGACATCATTTCCGCCCGGAGAGGGCAGGTGCTAGGGATTAACTGCCAGCGCCGCAAAGTTTGAATAAACTAGTCTCGGAACAACTTACCGACTGCGTGTTGTTATTTCAGCGCTGTGTGTAGCACATCGCTACATTGGTGACCCTGACGGTCCAAACGGGATTTGGACCAAAGATGACCGACTCTTCATCTGTTCACGCAGTTTCGCTAAAACTGCCGACTTTCTGGACGCTGCGACCACGCGTGTGATTTAGCCAAGCAGAAGCCCAATTCCAGATTCGGCAGATATCCTCTGATTCTACGCATTACTACCATGTGGTGAGCGCCCTTGACCAGGAGACGGCCACCCAGGTTGCAGATTTCATACAGTCGCCCCCGGAAGAAGGCAAATATGAAGCATTCAAAGCGCTGCTCATTGAGACCTTTGGCTTCTCACGGCGTGAGCGGGGTGCCCGCCTGCTTCACCTGGACGGTTTGGGAGACAGACTGCCGTCAGCATTGATGAACGTGATGCTGTCCCTGGCTGACAGACACAAGCCCTGCCTCATGTTCAAGCAAGCGTTCCTGGAACGACTGCCCGAGGACGTACATCTGCTGCTGGCCGACGCAGATTTCAGCGACCCCCGGAAGGTGGCGGCCCGGGCAGACGTGCTGTGGAAAGCCAAGAGGGAGATCATGGCGTCTGTCCATCAGATTACCAGGCCACACGCCCACAGCAGACCAGACCAGGCCCGGCAAGGGGGCACACACAACACAGAGGCAGGAGTGAGGAGGACAGTGAACAGTGGTGTTTCTACAACCGGCGGTGGGGCACAGAAGCCCGCCGTTGTCGCCTGCCCTGCAAGGGCCAGGGCCAGCTGCCGCTAATGACTATGGTGGCTGACCACCAGAACAGCCTCTTGTACGTCTGGGACAAACAGTCGGGACGCCACTTCGTGGTCGACACCGGAGTGGAGATCAGCCCCCGACGGGGTACGACACCCGCAACAGGAAGTCAGGACCCACTATGAGGGCCGCAAACAGCAGCACGATACGGACCTACGGCACCCACACTGTGCAGCTGCAGCTCGGCACCAGCCGGTTCACATGGGACTTCACACTGGCCGCCGTGGCCCAACCACTCCTGGGGGTGGACTTCTTGCGAGCTCACAGCCTGCTGGTCGACTTGCAAGGGAAAAGACTGGTACATGCAGAGACTTTCCAGACGTTCTCCCTGGATGAAGCCAAGTTGCCGACCCCACACCTGGACTCCATCACGCTGTCGGACAACGAATTCACCAGAATCCTGGTGGACTTTCCATCGATTCTGGCACCACAGTTCACAGCAGCCATGCCCAGACACGGGGTTCAGCACCACATCCCGACCAAGGGGCCACCCCTCCACGCCCATGCACAAAGGCTCCCCCCGGAAAAGCTCCGCCTGGCGAAGGAGGAGTTCAAGAGGATGGAGGAATTGGGGATCGTATGGAGGTCCGACAGCCCATGGGCCTCCCCCCTGCACATGGTGCCCAAAGCAGCCGGGGGTTGGAGACCATGTGGTGACTACCGCATACTGAACGAGGCTACAACACCGGACTGCTACCCTGTGCCACACATACAGGAGTTTGCAGCAAACCTGCACGGGGCAAGAATCTTTTCCAAAGTAGACCTCGTCCGGGGATACCATCAAATCCCGGTGCACCCTGAAGACATCCCCAAAACAGCACTCATCACCCCGTTCGGCCTGTTCGAGTTCCTCCGAATGCCGTTCGGCCTGAAGAATGCCGCACAGACGTTCCAGCGGCTAATGGATGCGGTGGGATGCGACCTAGACTTTGCGTTCATCTATTTGGACAACATCCTTATAGCCAGCAGTTGCCATCAGGAGCATCTGTCCCACCTCCGCCAGCTCTACTCCCGCCTGAGTGATTTCGGCCTCACGATCAACCCGGCCAAATGCCAGTTCGGTCTCCATACCATCGACTTCCTGGGCCACAGGATTACCAAAGACGGGGCAACACCTCTGCCCGCCAAGGTAGATGCGATCCACCACTTTGCCCGGCCCAACACGGTCAAAGGCCTGCAGGAGTTCGTTAGTATGGTGAACTTCTACCACCGTTTCCTCCCCTCAGCAGCCCATATCATGCACCCTTTGTACACCCTGATGTCGGGTAAAGGCAAGGACATTACTTGGGACGAGGAGGCCGCGGCCGCTTTCGTTAAA